>NC_091686.1:58075833-58397500 GCF_041296265.1 Equus caballus | reverse complement strand
TTAAAAGACAAGCAACAAACAGGCAAAAATATTAGCAACACTTACAACAAAGTATTAATAACTAGAATGTCCACAGAACTCTTAAAATCAACAACCCTACAGCAAAATACGAATGGAATAGAAATAGACTATTCCCAGTAAAAATACTACACATATGAAATGCAACACAACACATTTATAAAAAGTACTTAAAATCTCAAATAATTGGAGAAATGCAAATAAAACAAAGTACAACTGTTTACTCATGAGTTTGGCAAAAACTAATACGATTTATAAAATACATACAAAGTAATAGAAACAATGCAAATGTACACACCTTGTTGATTAGAATAAAAATCAACAGTCTTCTTTAGGGCAATCTGACAGTATCAACATACCTACTCTTTCACGTAGTAACACCTCTTTCAGGAAGCTATCCTACAGCAATACTCACAGTACATGGGGGTTCACAGTAATCCTCCCTGATCCACGGTTTTGCTTTCTGCAGTTTCAGTTACCCAAAATCAACTGCAGTCCAAAAATATTAAATGGAAAACTCCAGAAATAAACAACTCCTAAGTTTTAAATGTAAAGAGCTTAGAAGTCATCACTTTTCTTCTTACATAAGAAACAGATGAATAAACTGGAAATCAAGGACTTTTCTTAAACCCGTCAGAGAACTGAGGCTGCAGGGCAAAACAAGCCCTGAAATCTGGAGAGACAAGCGCATCTAGAGTCACAGCTGAAATCTGCTTACCTGGAATACAAGCCCCTGGAGCCAGAAACACTTAAACAGGAACTGTGACTGATTGCTGAAGGCTGACAGGGAGCTAGCATGAGCGGGAGAAACTCCTGGGGGCCACAGTCTTAGCGCCCTCATCACAACTTTCTTGGGTTGCACCTCCAGGACCCCCGCCCCAGATTCTCACAGAGAAGATCAGAAAAAGATTCCCTCCTCCCGGATCTGGAGGAGGGAAGAGAAGACTGATCATTGCGAAATTCTCCCGGAGCCTCGTCTCTTCTGAGGGAAGGGCATTTCTCCCACCTAAGGGGGTAGGGGGTAGGCGGGCAGTGGAGGGAAGAGGCAACAGCCTAGGAGAAACACTTGCGAAGGTCACAGCCCAGACTCACAGGACCACTAAAACACTGAGATGTAATCATAAGATTACCTCTTCCTCTTTTCCACACTTGACAACCACACCAACAAGGCTCTACAAACAATCGAAAGGAAATGCTAGAAATCAAAAGCACTGTAACAGATGTGAAGAATGCTTTGATGAGCTCAACAACAGACTGGATACGGCCAAGGAAAGAATCAGTGAGCTTGAAGATAAATCAAGAGGAACTTCTAGAAGAAGAAAAAGAGTATGGGGCAGCAGCAAATTTGAAGTAATAATGGCTAAGAACTTTGCAAAATTAATGACAGACACCAAACCACAGACGGAGGAAGTTCAGAGAATATCAAGCAAGATAAATACCTAAAAGACTACACTTTAGGGGGCTGGCCCCGTGGCCGAGTGGTTAAGTTCGCGCGCTCCGCTGCAGGCGGCCCAGTGTTTCGTTGGTTCGAATCCTGGGCGCGGACATGGCACTGCTCGTCAGACCACGCTGAGGCAGCATCCCACATGCCACAACCAGAAGGACCCACAACGAAGAATAGACAACTATGTACTGGGGGGCTTTGGGGAGAAAAAGGGAAAAATAAAATCTTTAAAAAAAAAAAAAAAAAAAGACTACACTTTAGGCATATCATATTCAAACTGCAGAAAATCAAAGATAAAGAGACTCTTGAAAGAGGGTAGGGTGGGGGAGGGGAAACACCTTACCTAGAAAAGAACAAGGATAAATATTACAGTGGGCTTGTTATACAAAACATGCAAGGAAGAGAAAAGAGGGAAATAGTTAAAGTGTTGGAAGAAAACCCTACCAGCCTAGAATTCTACATCCAATGAAATTATCCTTCAAAAGCGAAGAATAAAGAATTTCTCAGACAATCAAAAACTGTGGGAACTTACTGTGAGAAAACCTACTCTGCAAGAAATATTAAAAGTTCTTCAGGGAGAAGAAAAATGATATAGGTCCAAAAATTATATTTACATAACAAAAAAGTATTCCAGAGAAGGAATAAATGAAGGTAAAATAAAATCTTTTATTATTCTGGGGCCGGCCCCGTGGCCAAGTGGTTAAGTTCGTGCGCTCTGCTTCTGGGCAGTCCAGGGTTTCGCTGGTTTGAGTCCTGGGTGCGGACATGGCACCGCTCACCAAGCCATGTGGAGGTGATGGCCCACATAGCACAGCTAGAAGGACCCACAACTAAGAATATACAACTATGTACCGGGGAGCTTTGGGGAGAAAAAGGAAAAACAAAATCTTTAAAAAGAAAAAAAAATCTTTTATTCTTCTTAACTGATCTAAAAGATTGTATTTTAAAGTAATAATATTAATAATGCATTGGGCGATTACAGTTTATGAATTAGTGAGATGAATGACAGCAATGTCATAAGAGATGGGAGGGAGGAATTGAGACACTGCTATAAGATACCCACACTACACCTCAGTAATAAAGTGTTATTTGAAGGCACATAAAGATTACTAAGAAATGTACACTCCAGGGAAACCACTAAAATTTGTTTTAAAAAAGTTTAATTGATGCATGAAGAGAGCAGATAAAAGGAAATCATAGAAAATACTCACTTAAAACAGAGAAGGCAGAAGGGGGGTGGGCGGAAACAAAGAACAAATGAAACAAATAGAAAAGTGACAAACATGGCAGATATTGATCCAACTATATCAATAATCACTTTGTATGTGAATGGTCTAAATGCACTGATTAAAACACAGAGAATGTCAGAGAGGATTAAAAAACACCTCTCAATATATACATCTACAGGAAAGCCACTTTAAATAAAAATAATCGGATAAATTAAAAGTAAAGCAATGGAGGACAATACACTATGCTAACTCCAATGCAAAGAAAGCTGAAGTAGCTATACTAATTTTAGACAAAACAGTCTTTAGAACAAGGAAAATATCAGAGATAAAGAGGGGTATTACATTTTGACAAAGGGGTCAATTCCCCAAGAAGACAACAATCCTTAACATGTAATGAGCCTAACAAGAGTGTCAACCTACGTGAGGCAAAAACTGACAGAACTGAAGGCAGGAGGAGACAAATCTACTCTTAAAGCTGGAGACTTCAACGGCCCTCACACAATGATTGATAGATCAAGTGTGCAGGAAATCAATACAGATATAGTTTACTGAACAGTGCTATCAATCGACTAGCTCTACAGTTGGTATTTATAGAACACACCATCCAACAACAGCAGAATATACATTCTTTTCATACTTACATGCAACATTCACAAGCTAGAGCACATACTTGGCCATAAACACACCTTAACAAATTTAAAAGAAGAGAAATCATACAAAGTATGCTCTCAGATCACAATGGAATTAAACAGGAAATCAGTTACAAAAGATAGCTGAAAAGCTCCAAAAATTTGGAAATTAGACAACACATATCTAAATAACACATCAGTCAAAGAAGTGTCAAGAGGAATATAAAAACATTTTGAACTAAATGAAAACACAACTTATCAAAATAGATAAAATGCAGTGAAAGCTGTTCTTGGAAATTTGTAGCACTCAATGCTCATACTACAAAAGAAGAAAGACCTAAAAATAACCTAACCTCTCACCTTTGGAAACTAGAGAAAGATGAGCCATTGAAGCTTAAAGGAAGCAGAAGGAAAGACATAACAAATCAGGACAACAAATCAATGAAACTGAAAACAGGAAAACAATAGAAAATTAAGAAAACCAAAATCTGGTTCTTTAAAACGATTGATAAAATTAGTCTAAGTCTCACTGCCACATGACTGGTGACCTGTCTTGGGTGCATCTTCCCTACAGCTCCTCAGTTTTCTTCTGAAAAACAAAATAGATACACACCACTTCTCTGATTTAAAACCTCTGCTGATTCCCTGTTGCCTAAGAATAAACTGAAGCACCTTAATCTAATACCTAAGTTCTTAGACACCCTGGCCCCATTTACGTCTCCAGCCCCATCTCTTACTAAGCCACCTCTTTCACTCTGAACTCTGCTACACTGAAAGTACCTCGGAGCCTTGCTGGGATCTTTAGCCCTCTGCGTATGGGCGTCTGTTGTTCTCTCTGCCAAGGATGCCCCCTCCTCCACTTTTCCGAACAGCTAAGCTCTAAGGTCAACTTCTCAGAGTAGTCTTCCCCAAACCTCCAGGCAGAGTTTGTTGTTCCACCCTAGCACTTTAGTTATAGTCTGTTATATAATATCATCTTTAAGAGAGACAGCACAGGATAGTGGTTACAGAGCCTCTGAAACTAAGTGCCTGCGTTTGAATCCTAGCTGCACCACTTACCAGCTGTGTGACCTGAGTAGGTCAGTTACCATCTTTGTGCATCAGATTCCCCACATGGAAAAAGAAAGTAACTACCAGAACCTTCCTCAGTGTCGCAGTGTAACTCACCAAATGAGTTACCATGTGGAGAGCACTTAGAGTAATATCTGGCACAAGTGCCCCGTAAGGGACAGTTATTATTACTGTTCTGCTACCGTAACAAATATACACCAGTAAGTGGTTATTTACTCCTATTAACTTCTGATTTCCTCAATGGTGGGAACCAAATCTTATCTAACTGTGTATCTCTAGTTCACAGTAGATGATGGGTGAATAAATGTTAAAAGAATGACTTACTGTCATACACCTCGTATGCAGTAGCATCAGATTTTATGTCCAGATAGTATGAATTCTGGATGTGCCAGTTTTACTATTCCTCACAAAAAATTACATATTACACATAAAATTTTTAAAAACTTACAATCCTAGTTCTTATCCTATAGAAAGTCTCCACAGTTCGTAAACATCAAAGTTCTTAAATATCTCCAGAAAAAAAAAAATCACATTAACAACCTTTCATTCTAAATTGAAAAGTTACCAACTTGCTTAACTAAAGATCATTTCTTTCTGCTTAATTATCACTATTTCTCATTAAACTACAAATTTCCTGAAAGCCAGCTGTGCTCTCCAAATCCTTAGCACCTAGCTGAGGATTTAGCACTTAGTAGAAATGAACAAATGAATGTAGGAGTGAATCCCATAGCTTTAAGGGCAGGGACAAATTTCAAGGCTCCTCATTATCTGGTCCATCCTAGGTTAACTCTATTCATCTCCCACTTTTCCACTTCACCCCACCCATCCTTTGTCTCTGCAGGTCTCAGTGCTGTGCCTTCATACACTCTGAACCGTCTCCTGGGGGGGCCTTCTCCTCCAGCTCTTATACATTTAGCTAATTACTAACCGTCCTTTATATCTCAGCTCAACTGTCCCTCTTCTAGAAAGCATTCTCTAACCTCCCAGTTTGATAGAGATGCTCCCTTCTTTGTTCCCATACACTCCTGTGCATCACTTTATCATAGCGTTTCTCACAATGTTATCTAATTGTTATTTTGTCTGTCTTTTTCCCACACTGAACAAATAATAGGAGATTACAGAAGGCACAGATAAGAGGCAGGCAATACATGATTAATAAGTGATCAATAAAAGTTCAGAAGATGAATGAATTAGAGGCAGCTCAAGCCAAAGATAAGTTCAAGTGATTTAAAATAGGCCAGAGGGGGAGAATTTTCTCTAAATTCCTTATGTGTTTATTTCAAAACAAGAAGGCTTGGAAGACACCTTTATTCTTTATCATTTATTTAAATTCAGTTTTATACTTGAAAAAGTAATAAACCATTACCATATGACCACTTTCATTCGGAGGTGTTGGGTACCGCCATAGTGTATTTCTTTAATATATTCAGGGAAAACTGGTATAAATTCAAAAACTAAGAACTATGAATGTGAAGGCAGGGGCAGAAGGAAAAAAATCATTACTAATATTTAGATTTGGTTGGTAAGCAGATGATGACAAAACAAAACACAATAAGCCAGAATCCTCCACAGGGAATTGATGCATCAACAACATACTGAGGACCAGGAACATCCAAAGAGTTGGCTTACCATTATCAATAACAAACCATTACTGACTGGTCTGGAATATATGGTGTGATCTAAAAGTGATGAAAGGAAAATGACAAATGCAAAAGACTGTGCAGAATTATATTAGTAAAACCTCACAAATGAAAAAAGGAATAAAATAAAGATAAAAATAATGCTAAAGTAAATGTTGGCTTCTTGACATACTGATTATACACTAATGAAGGTTTTAACTGTGAATTCTTATACTTTTATTTTTCTCAAAATATCAAAATTTATACATTCAGATAAATTTTGCTCTACCTATTAGATATCTTAGAATGCTATGTACACATAATGATGCTGACACAGTTCAAAATACTTTTTTTAATTCCTCTTTAAAGATTGCTTTCATAGCATTTTATAAGCTACATCTAAAATTCACTGTCATCATATACCATTTTTACCAAAAAATGGAATTACCCAGCTTGCTCATTTGTCTTAGTTTTCAAACTTCCTCCAAATAACTTTTGCCTATTACTAAATATTGAATCCTTTCAAAAGACTGAAAATTCTCCACTAATAACCAAAAGAATGTATTGCAGACTCTGCAGATGATTATGAGAAAAAATTCTAAATAGATGTTGAGCAATGGCAGTGTTGAAATTCAATTCCTTTAAATGTCTACTATATGCAAGGCACTGTGGGAGTACCAAGTCCACTTTTTACCCTCTTGATGGCCTGGCTATATTCGTTTTTCTAAAATTCCAAACAGGTCAGTTTGGAATTCCCTTGAAAGTGACACGATCACGGGGGCTGGCCCCGTGGCCGAGTGGTTGAGTTCGTGCACTCCGCTGCAGGCGGCCCAGTGTTTTGTCAGTTCGAATCCTGGGCGCGGACACGGCACTGCTCATCAAACCACGCTGAGGCAGCGTCCCACATACCACAACTAGAAGGACCCACAACTAAGAATATACAACCACGTACCGGGGGACTTTGGGGAGAAAAAGGAAAAAAATAAAATCTTAAAAAAAAAAAAAAGAAGTGACATGATCACTTGCAATGGGACAGAGTCAAAACTCTTCGCAAGGCCTAAAAGGCTCCTCCAAATCCACTGTGAATCTAATTTTGAAGCTCTGTCTTCTGCAATATCCCTCCCTCATTCTACACTCAAACCACACCAGCTAACTGCTGTTCCCTTAGCCAGGCCACGCCATTTCACACCCTTGATGCTTTTTCCCCACCGTCTTTCCTCTGCCTGAAAAGGCCTCTTCAGATTTTTTTACTGCCTGGCAACCTATCATGAACTTACTTAATCGTAAAACAATTTAAACACATCCCCACAGTAGCAACTTGATCATTGAGTCAAAGAAATATTTATCAAGACACTCCCCACCCACTTGAATCTCTCTCTTTTCCAGCCACCAAGCTCTGCTTTCAGTAGCTTATATTCACCATGTCCTCGCCACCAAAGCAATTAAGACATTTATTCGGAAAACGAAACTTTTTAAATATTCAGAAGAAAATGGTGGACAATATCTTTATAACCTCAGGGTAAGGAAGAATGTCTTTAAAAAAAAAACAACTACATCCGGACAAATAAAATTGATCTTATCAAAATTTAAAACTTCTGTACATGAAAAATCAGCAGAAAGAAAGTACACACAAGCCACAAAGTGGGAATGAAATATCTGCAACACCTATAATGAACAAAAAAATTAGATCCAAAAGATCAACATATGTAAAGAACAGCGACAAATCATTGAGAGGAAAGCAAACTACCCAACAGAAAAGTGGACAAAAGACAAATGGGCCTTTCACAGAAAAGGAAAATGAATGACCACAAATATAGGAAAGGCTGCACCATCTCGTCAATAATAAAGGAAAGGAAAATGAATATAATTTTCCGACAGCTCTTTGCTCTCTGTTGTACGAATGTTTGTTCACTTACCCTGTGTGTATGTCTGTGCCATTTTCTATCACCCACCCACCCCAAATCCACATCTACTCATCCTCATCTCCTAGAAAAGCATGCACAAGTATCCACATCAAGCCTCCCCATCAGGGTTGTGCTAATAGTCAACAGCCAATAACCTAGTCTGATCCCATCTGAGACTATTTCTCAATCCACCACAGGTACAGTTTTTACTGGGATGTACGGAGGGTCTCTCCAGTGAACAGACAGCTCCACCACCATTCCTTGAAAATGAACCTAGCGTGAGGTCAGTGACCTATGTTTTTAATATTTAACTGTTGCCACAGTACCTGACATCCTGAAGATGATTAATACTCTATCTGGGAAATCTTCCTGTTGACACCTTACTGATTAATTTTTCCATAAATTCCCCTATCCACAAATTCACTTAATGGAGGTATATGAATGAAAACAATTAGGAAGCTTATGAAATCCTTAAAGACAGATATTTTAAGATATAAAAGGTGGTACTGATAGGAATCTTAAGAATGAAAAAATTACTTGTTACTGGATATAATCTTTTGCTAATCAGAGTATTATTGTTTTCCTTATAATTTTTGCATTAGATATTCTACAAATGAAATATAAAAATGTATTTACATTCTCATAGCTAAGGGGGACATTCTCACTAAAGGGGTTTAGGGATGGGAGTTGAAGAGTGAACGGGTAGAAAGGGAGGAGAAAAGAATAAAAAAAACTACATTTCTCTATCATTCCACCATACCCAAACATAAGAATGATTACCACAAATAGCCATGTCCTAATTACACCATTTCACTGTTGATCACATGTAGACTATTCTAAAAAATGCCCTCGGGGAAGAATGAGAGGAGAAATGCTATTCTTATCAGTTAGCTATTTTATTTAATACATTTTATAAATCCATCTGAGATACTGACAATAATATTTTAAATATACTACCTTTTATTTGGGGGAAATAAGTTACTAAAGTGATTAACTTTGCCAAGTACAACACAGTTTACCATATTTTTCTTATAATAGTTCCATCCTGCTCTTAGAAGGAATGCCATGTAACAAGATACACAAAATACTACCTGGCACAGACCCCCTGGTGGTGGGGAGATGACTCTTTGCTAGGTTTATTTATTTTTTTAACATTCCATCATAAAGCTTAACTCTCATTATTTTGAAAGACATTCTAAAAAAGCATCGAATTTTATTTCAGGACCAGAGGATCAAGTACATTCAGCTGTTATTCTCATTCTGCTTGTGTCCTTTCAGGGTTACAATCAACACCTCAACTAGAGCTGGGACAAGGGTAAAGGCTATACAACTAAAATCTCCTGTTCAAAACTCTGCTAGCAGGGTTAGCATTTGGAGGTTAAAATTAAATACATAACCTATTTATTTTATCTCAAATGTCTAGGCTTTTGAATCCAACTGCTTAAATAAAATATATAAGCTATAAGAAATAAATCTTTCCACAAATGAAGGGTATAAAGTTGTTTCATTTTGTTACCTAACTTGTCCCTAGAAAGTACACACAACATTCTAGAAATTACAATTTGGATTGAGCAAAACTTTCTAGATAGGGAAGAGGGGCATGCAAAGACTTGCAATTCAAGAAAACATAGATTACTTTCCAGTTTTTCTTTTTGAAATTACATAAAAGAAAGTTATTCTACAGTCAAAACAGTCATGTGAAGACACTGTAACTGACTTTGGTTTATGCATGCATTTTCGTTCCTAGTAGAACATATACTAATTCATTCAAAAATCCTGAGAGCTACATCAACTCTGATTACTTGAAATGTTTGGTCTATTTTTTCAAAGTAATCTATTTCTACAATGAAACTTGCTAGTATTTATCCAGGTTAAAAAAATCCCTTCATTTCTCTTTAATTTTTGAATGATTTAAACATTTTATACCACTTAATATACTCTCAAACTTCAGACAAGATAACAACGCATTTAATTTCATATCCAGAGTTCTCCTAAAAAGCAAAATTCAATATTTTAATAAAGTGGAAAAAAAAAACAGAGACCCATGAAGCAATTATATTTAATTATACTTAAGGAAACAAATTTAAAATTCTAATACAATTATATTTAAAGAAACTGATCAAGAACTTCCAAATATATTTCAAGGATCATAATGGTAACTAGTTAAAGTGTTAAACATGACATAAAGGTCCTTAAGGAAGGAAAGAGGTAACAATGAATATAAAACTTGAAAATTAAATTATATAACTTTTAGATTTTGAAAGTAATCCTCTACCAAACTATGCTAATAAAACCAGTGGCTGAGGGGCCAGCCCAGTGGCGCAGCGGTTAAGTTCGCACGTTCCGCCTCTCAGCAGCCTGGGGTTCGCCAGTTTGGATCCTGGGTGTGGACATGGCACCACTTGGCACGTCATGTTGTGGTAGGTGTGCCACATATAAAGTAGAGGAAGATGGGCACGGATGTTAGTTCAGGGCCAGGCTTCCTCAACAAAAAAAAAAGAGGAGGACGGGCAGTAGTTAGCTCAGGGCTAATCTTCCTCAAAAAACAAAACAAAACAAAACAAAACAAAAAACCAGTGGCTGAGTGACATAAGGACAAACACACAAAGGTGCTGCTGAGAGAGCTGAGGTGCTGAGATGAGAGAGCTCAGAAGCAGACCCATACATGTACTGGGAACCTAATGCTAATGATAAAGGTCCCAGGGAAGGGTGCGATGGTTTGTAGGTGGTATTGGGAAACTGATTCATCCTTAGAATAGAATAAACTAGACTCCAACTGAAAACCATATACAAAAGGTGGGCTCAAGATGGATTAAAGATCCAAAAATAAAAGGTAAAACTATAAGGTTAATAGAAGAAAATATATGAGGATATCTTTATGAATCAGGTAAGAATATCTTGAGCATAAATTCAAAATCACATACCATACGCAAAAATAAAATGAATGTGATTCTATCAAAATTAAACATTTTGGCTCAGCAAAGAACATTATGAACCAAGTAAAAAGTGAGACAACATGATGGGAAAAGATATTTGAAACATCTAAAACTGCAAGGATTATAATTTACAAGGAATTACCAAATCAACAAGAAAAATATAGCAATCTCAATGAAAAAAAGAGAAAAAAGAAATGAACTAGCAACCGGAAGGCCACTGAATATATCAAGAGATGTTTTTAATTTAATTAGTAATCAAAGAAAGGCAGATTAAAATAAGGAAATGCCACTTTACACCTATTAGAACAGCAATAAGCAGAAAGCTGGAAAATGCCCTGTATTCTTCGACACGTGGACAGGACCCACTGACACGACTGGTAGAGGATTTACAGGGCAATTTTGTATTACTCAGAATCTTCCATTCTACTCTTCAGTATAAATCCCAAAGAAATTCTTATGGGTAATGACTTGTACATGGATATTTACTGCACTGTTATCTGTGGTAATTGGGGGCTTGGAGGCTATTTAGAGTCCATCACTGCCCATCACTAAGAAAATGAGTAAGTAAAACAGGGTTGATGCACAATCATACACATTCATTTAAAAGTATATATTTCACATACATGTTGCTTAAAAACATAGTAATGAGTAAAAGGAACTAAGAAATAGAATCAAATATATATTACAATAACGTTTCTTACAAATTAGAAATACATGCACGCAAAACAAATATTTTGCAAGAACACATAATCCTCTGATATTAAAAAAAAATTCCTTAAAAGAAACTTTACCTGCTCTGCAAGTAACAAGAAAAAAACTCAGATGTAGGAATATTTAGCTCAAAGCTTTCTAAAACACATTTTAAAAAACATTGTTTTTTTTACAATGGCACAAACAAAATAAAGTTCAGATAGACTTCTCCACCCTCTAGGGAAGGAAGGAATGACTCTCTTAGCCACTGATGATAATTTGGTACGTATAATAAATCTTGAGAGAAACAGGACCTGGCTCACACAGGGAAGAGCCAGACCAGTCAACTTCCCTCAGACTCAGAAAGATTTCCAGTATCAGAGAGGAAAGGGGAAATAAAACTGGGTTCTTTATCACATCAAAATAAATTGTGCAGCTTTTAATGACAAAATAAATCTAAGCTTCTTCCGAGCCTCAGACAAGCCTACCCATCCACAGTCTCTAACAACAAAAAATGACAGTGGGAATACCAGGATGGTTCTGTAGCATCTGATAATCCAGATTTGGCTTTTCAAAAAGAGAGCAACTTGTTGTTAGTATTTTGGAGTCATTGCAACTTTGGCATAATCTTTCATTCTTTCTATGGCTATATAATAAGAATTATGGTTCCTAATGATGATTTTTGCACTATAATATTCTGAATCAAGAGTAAATTATAAAATGTCAGCCATGGTGCTAGGTAGATCCTCGGGATACAGTGGTGAATATCAACCACCACTAGTCCATGTGGCACTTACCACTTGTTATGAAATAACAACTCTTTTACAATAGACACGATATCTGATCTTATGGAGCTTCAGGTCTTGGTGTGATACAGGCAATGCCTGTTGTACTAGGGACGCAAAGGCACCGGGGAAAAGTACAGAGGGAAACCTACGGTAGCCGTAGGGAGGCAGGGCTGTGGGGAGGAAGAGCAGCGGGGAAGATAAGTGCATTTTTCAAAGATTTTCAACAATAGAAGAAAACAAATGGACTTCACTGGCCTATCCGTAGACTATCCTAGCCAATCAGGTTTTTGCAGCTTTGTTCCCTGCATATGCTAAGCCTTCATATGCAAACTTTTCTACACATTGGTTTGTAATCAGTTTTTCCAAGTGGAAAACACTAGCCATTCTGTCCTGGAATCATTTCAAGAGTCTAAAGGGACAGCATCAGCAATTAGTAGCCAGGCTGGAGTTGATCCCTAAGGAACTCTTGTTTCCTGCCTCTGCATCAGCTTTTGCCTAGGAAATACAGACTTAAGATCCACAGCCAAGTACAATACTAGGTATTTTCACATAAATGTACTCATTTATTTCCTACCACAAAATGGTATAAGGCCTGCATGACAGAGAAGAGACTGAAGTTCAGAAAAGTTAAAGCAATTTGCCAAAAAGATCCAATAACTAGCATTAGCTGAAATTTGAATTCAAGACACATAACTCCAAGTGCAGCGCTCTTCCCATTAAACCGAAGCTGCCTCTTTGTCTTTAGGAAAAATTTTGTTTCTGAAAGCAATTGTGATTTTATTTTCTAGCTGTTCCCAGCAACGACAGGACTACTTGTTTGGACAAAATTATCCAAGTATTTTTGTCCCCACGAAGTTAAAAAAACACAAAATCCATGTTTACTTTGTGTATCTTGCACCAAGGGTGTAACCAGACTGGCAACAAGAAATATGATTCATGAGTAATATCTTGGCAGAGAATTCTTCCTATCTCTTGATCCATCTGACACAGAAGGGAAATGTTACATACACCTAACTACACTTTCTTTTCCTTTGAGTTTCCTGATCTCCTTAGTTCAAGTCTTCGTTAATCCTCACACTATGCACTCAATCATATAACCCCAAATATGGAATAATATTCAGAATATTAAGGAAATAATTTCCTGGAAGAATTCGTCAAGAAAAATACAAATAAAAATATGATTAGCAATTAAACACAACAATGTATTACGTAATTTAACATGTTCTGAGCAATACTTTTCATTAAAGAGAAAATAACATGAGATAACCTTAGAAAAAATTTATTCCAACATCAATAGAAACTATTCATTTTATTCTTCTGTGAATAAAATAATATACTTTTATATTATTTTTATAAAATGACCACTTTTTATTTAAAAGAGAAACTCAGGTTTCATGAAATATTTTCCCTGTATATTCATTATAAATGTAAATGTAAACGGTTTCTGCCTGTCTTGTGTTCTTTACCTTGTGCTTAGGCGAAGCTAAGTGGTGTGCTGGATCCAGCTCTTACGAGCTCATGAAAGCTGACAGCTAAACTTTCAGAAATTGTGGAGAGCCAACTGTCAAACCATCAACAGTATGAAACCTGCCACAGTAGAGGATTTACACCAAAGAGATCAACACATACTAAAAATCAAGGTTTCTTGGGGCTGGCCCCCTGGCATAGTGGTTTGGGTCTGGCACTCTCCACTTTGGTGGCCCAGGTTCACAGGTTTGGATCCTGGGCATGGACCTACACCACTAGTCAAGCCGTGCTGTGGCAGCGACCCACTTGTAAAGTGGAGGAAGACTGGCACGAGTGTTGGCTCGAGGTTAGTCTTCCTGAAGCAAAAGAAAAGGAATACTGGCAACAGATGTTAGCTCAGAGCAAATCTCCCTCACCAAAAAAAAAAAAAAAATCAATTTCCGTTTTTTTCCCTGAGTAGCCGGTTGTTAAACATTTATCAGCATATCACTGCGCTTAGACCTCACTAGCACTTCAGAAGCTTCTGTTTTATTTACTTCATTATGTCTTTTCTTTTTCTCTTTAAACTCTGATTTTGTGTTCTTGTGTCTAAGGACTACCCTTAAAAATATTCAGACTTAATCTCAAACAGGATATTATGACTAAGAATCTAAATTAAAAATATCCCGTCACTAAAATATTTTCACAGGCAATGTTTCTCTGAACCCATGTCTGACTGGCCTGATTTAGCACAGTCCACTCCTTCAAAGGCCAAGTCCCTACTCCACGTGAGGTTGCTAAGACCAAACGGTTATTCCCTGATACAAATATTTTGCTTGAAGCTTATATACGTGTTCCTCGTAAAACATAATGGAATATAATATCAATACTAGATCAATACTAAAATTTCTAGAGTCTTTGTCTAAGAAAGTAATTAATTATACAGTGTTGCATATTCACACAGATCTTTTGCATTAAATATGAATCAATATTATGCAAAAAAATAGAGGATAAAATCTATTAGTCTGCTTTCCTGAAGAAGAAACAAAACTGAGAGGTTGTGACTTTTGTAAAGGCAATGAGAACTGAATTAGACAATGCTTAAACGTTCTCAACACGTGAAGTAAAGTTTCTGGTTGGATTAATGCAAATACTACCTTACCGAGATAAGCAATAGACTAGCAAGTGTAGAGGGTGGCAGTAAAACGGGTCTGGAGTCAGGCAGACACGGGTTTGAAACTGTGTTCCTCCACTCACTGTCTCTAGGACCTCAGGACAGTAAATCAAAGCACCCTAAGCCCATTTTCCACCAGCGCTGGGCAGCACGGCTATAGAGCAAACAGCAATAGAGGCAGCTTCTGGAAATGGCAGTGCGTGTGTATTCTGGAGCAAGGGTTGGCAAACTTTTACTGTTAAGGGCCAGATAAATATTCTACCACGTGGCTTCCGTTGCCACTACTCAGGACTGCCAACACAGTGTGAAAGCAACCACTGACAATAGGTAACTGAGTAAGAGTGTCCGTGTTCTAATAAAACTTTATGCATGGACACTGAAATTTGAATTTCACATAATTTTTAGGTGACACAAAGCATTATTTTCCTTTCATCCAAGTAAAAATGCAAAAACCCTTCTTAACTGGAGGGACATACATAAACCGTTTGGGCCAGATTTTGCTTGCAGGCCATAGTTTTCTAATCCCTACAACCATATCCTGATGCACAGAGAAGGCAGCAGCTCGCCTGATGGCCTAGCTCTGTGGTACAGCACTGGGAGATGTTCGTAAGAGGTCAACCAGGAGCCCAACATCTGTTTCTTCAGCCTTTCACTTCCCTCGGTAAGCCATGAACACCCTGTAAAAAGTATCTTCCTGCTTAAACTGGCTAGAATGGATTCTGTTCTCTGCAACCAAATCCCAACTGACCCATCGTGCTACTACACATTCTTTAATATCAAATTTTTAGTGTTCAAATGGTCAATTATTTCATAAATGTCATTATTTTTTATAGATGTTTTATATGAATAAGAATCAAAATAAGGACCAATTATTGCTATCTGCTGATGTCTCTTAAGTGTCTGAACATGGATCTCCCAGTTTATACAGGGTACAGGAATTAATTCTATGTTTCCTACTAGAAGACCCACGTGTTCATTTGCTTGTTCAATAATTTATTCAACAAGTATTTATTAAGCAACCACCAGGTGCCAGGCAGTGTTTTAGGTACTAGGAATACAGAGGGGGGACAAAAGTCTACTAAGTATACATCCTCTGGGAGCTCAGATTCTAGTGGGGAAGACAAAAAAAATAAAGAAATCAGTATACAAGTCTGGTGTTGAGATGGCTATGAAGAAAAATTAAGTAAGCTTTGAAAAGAGAGAGTAAGCTTTGAAAAGAGAATGTTCCCAGGGTTGTTGTTTGAGTCTGCACGGGAAAGGAATGCTTTTCTAAGGCGTTAACACCAGAATAGAAACCTGAATGAATGAGGGAGCAATCTGTAAGAATTTCTAGGGGAAGAATTTTCCAGGCTGAGGGACAAGCAAAATCAAAGGCTCGAGGAAAGAACGTGCTTAGCATGGTTGAAGAACTGTAACGAAGCCAGCATGGCTGAAGCAGACAGAGAGAGGGCGAAAGTGCTAAGCTGTCGATTGTCGGCACTGTGATTCAGTGCTGACTTCTCTCCAGTTCCTTTGCATCAAGTAATGCCAAGACGACGGCTCTGTACACCACGCCTCCACTCTGCAGCTGCTTCTGACTGTTTTCTGCACAACAACGTGCATCTGCGTCTTTTCCTGCAGCCTCACCTTCCTGCCACTCTGTAGTCCCCATAACCACCTGTTTGGGAGAGCTCTGGGCTGTGTTTCAGAGGGCTGCACGCTCCCTCAATTAGTCCTAAAGCTCTGGCAGCTCTTCCTGCAGTCTGAGGCTTGGAATTGTGGTTTTCTCTTCATTTTACTAAAGTTAAAAGATTTCTTCTCTATTGTTTATTCTTCTGGTTAAGTTCAGTTAGCACTAGGGAGGAGAATAGAACACAAATGTCCTACTCAGCTATCTTTAAATGGAAATCCTTTACCTTTTCTACTGTAGATAAATTTAGGCACCCATTAAGAGTACGTACAGATATAGAAGAGTCAAACTTAAGTTTTTCAATCCCTACATTTTCTCTTTCGATCAACAGATTTTTCTATTTGAAAATCTGAAAAATTGTAGACTTCTGAGATCTATAAACTGATGACTCGTTTAAAAAAAAACTACCACAGAATCCATTTTAAATGTATATTAAAGTACCTAAAAGGAATATAAAATTGGAAACTACAGTAAGTTTCTGCCATGACCCTTCTATTTAAGCTAAGAAATGATAAAAGGCAAATAGGTATCACTATCCAAATGAATATGCAGCAAAAAGACAATAAGTAAAACATGTTAAATAAATAGCATTATTACTTCCAAGAACATAAGATCTGGTTATGTTAATAAAGGCTTACTTTGGTTTCTGCTTTAAATAATATTCAAAATGTCTTATACTCACTGTATAAATGATTTGCATGAAAAGTATTCTTCTGAATCATTTAAAGGTACTTTAAAAATCTCAGCTCTTTTAAATGGGTAAACATCTTCCTCAATCTCAGGTATAGAATTTAGTAAACCCTTCATAAATGTACATTTTAGTTTAGCTCTTCCTAAATCATCAAAAACAGTGATTAACAAGTTTAAATGATTATAAAACAAGAGTACCAAAATTCTGTTACGTGTTAATGCTTATTTCTTTGTACATTTACCACTTTTCACATCCAGGTGTTAGCAATAGAAAGATAAACAGATCACCTTCTATCCTCTAGGGGCTCATAGTTAAGCTAAAAGATATTACAGAGGTAATGTGATAAGTGCTATAGTAAACAACAATAAATAAGTAAACAAGATGCTATGAGAACACACAAGAAACATTTAACTATCAATAGAGAAGGTGACATTTGAACTAAGTCTTGGAAACTGAACAGTTCATTTAGCTGACAATGGGCAATACCTTATTTCTAGCAAACAGATCATGTGTATACAGAAGAGAAGGCACAAGATATGCTGCTGGGTCCTGCTTGTAGTTTGGCATAGTTGGAGCACAGGGTGAAAGCTGGAGATGACGGGCTTGCTTAGAATGGGTAGACGTGGGCAGATCATAAAAGGCCTTAAGTATTAGGCTAACAATAAACTCCTAATAAGGAGGAGAGTAATATTCCTAAGCATAGTGTGAAGTGGGGAATGGATATTTTAATGATCTTCAGTGATAAAACGCAGGGCCAGTGGAGGTGGGTGGGGGGAGAAATAGTATGGGAGAACATGAGAAATGTCATCAACTCAGGATTAGCCATCTGGGAATGGGATGTCTTGCAGGATTGAGGGGAACAGATGAAGATGACTAAGACTTCCAGCCTGAGTGACTGGAAGAATGGTAGTGCCATTAACTAAGCTAGGAGATAGAGTAAAGGAATAAGAATTCGTGGGAAAGATAAAAAGAGACAAATTTGGCCCTGGTGAAATAAAAGGGTCATAACAAAATGTAAAACAAAATGAAAACCCAGGACTTGCATTCAGGAGAGGAAAAAGTAGATGTATACACATAAATAATACATCCAAAACAATAAGTAATGTATCAAATAATAAGCAGAAATCTTCAATTTCAATGACTGCGAGGTTTTCCATTGTTCCAAATAGAAAAACCTATAAGCATATTTACAAAACTTTAAAAAAAGGCATTTTTACAGATAGAGAAAGACAATCTCTGTATGACTCCACTTATATGTGGAAGTTAAACACGTGGACAAAGAGAACAGATTAGTGGCTATCAGGGGAAACGGGGGGTGAGGGGTGGGCACAAAGGGTGAAGTGGTGCACCTACGGTATGACTGACAAATAATAATCTACAACTGAAATTTCACAAGGTTGTAAACTATGATAACCTCAATAAAAACTAAAATAAATAAAATAATAGAATAAAATAAAATGGTAAAAAAGGGCATTTTTAGCTCTTGGAAAGATTTTTTGAAATTTAATATATGCATGGGGTTTTAAAAAAATACTGAGAAGAATATAAAGTAAAATTAAGTATTCTACCACTGGGCCCCAGCTGGCCTCCCAGAGTCAACCATTGTTACTAATTTCTTGAACATCTTCGCAAAGATATATTATACGTGTATAAGCATAGAGATGTACATATAATATGCATGTTCCTTTAAAGAGCCTATTAAAAATAAACAATTTGAGAAGGTACATTTTGTATTTCCCAAATATGATATTATAATTATCAAATTTATAAGGGAGGCACTAAAGATCTCGTCAATTAAAAAAGGCATTTCTACTCAAGAGGAACTTACAATCTTTCACCAATAAATTGAATAGTAGTAGAGATTAAAAGCAAACCCCCACTAGCTTCTCTTCCCATACACTGACCTTTAGAGAACTCCTTGGATAACAGGTTCTGAATGTGTGAGTGCAACAGGGCCCATTCCCCTGACGGTATTTTACTCAAGACTTGAAATCTGGGCTCCAACTAGAAAGAGGGAGGGAAAGATTATGAGTTAGTCTCTAATTCAGAATATTTTACTCAACACACCTAGCCTAGGTCCACTAATTTTCCCATACATGAGGGATTTTCAACCCTGTTTGGACATCAGAATCAACCAGGAATCTTTAAAAAAAGATTCCGATGCCCAGGACCAACCTCATTCAAATCAGAATCTCTGGGGCTGGAGACCAGACATTGTCTTCACAGTTTCCTCAGTTGAGTCTATCGTGCAGCCAGAGTTGAGAACCACTGCCACAGAAAGGTAAGATCAGATTTCATGGAGGTTACCCTTAACCCTTCTATCTTGTCACTAACAATGTTCAAGTATGGGAAATGCACTTTTAAAATTCTTGGGCAAATGTGGCTCTAAATCATCAGTGTTCCTAACGCAGGACAAAGTGACACAGGAGATCCTGGACAAGCTTAACAGCCAAGGACAAACCTGCTCTAGAGACTGGATTATGGAAGAAACAGAATCAAACGCAGGAAATGCCTTTAAATCTCGCTGAATTACAGGAGTTACATACTTAGAGACAAACAAACTGTACTTAAGTTTAATAACTGAACAGCCAGATACAATGACTACTGCTTGACTGCAAAAAATGAGAACCAGGGGGCTGGCCCCGTGGCTGAGTGGTTAGGTTTGTGCGCTCCACTTCGGCAGCCCAGGGTTTCGCTGGTTCGGATCCTGGGCATGGACATGGCACCGCTCATCAAGCCATGCTGAAGTGGCATCCCACATGCCACAACTAGAAGGACCCACAACTAAAAAAATATATACAACTATGTACCAGGGGGCTTTGGGGGGAAAAAAGGAAAATAAAATCTTAAAAAAAAAAGAGAGAACCAAAGGGAACAAATTAAACTCCCAAGAAGTGGCATAATCAGGACCTCTTTTAGAGGGATTCTGACCTAGGGCATGTGGAAGAGCTTAAGCCTGTGTTGTACAACACAGCAGCCACTAGTCACATGTGGCTACTTAAACTTAAATTCAAGTTAATTTAAGTTACATTAAATAAAAAAATACAGTTCCTCAGTTGCACCAGCCACATTTAAAGTGCTCAATAGCCATATGCGGCTACTGACTACCTTATCAGACAGAACCAAGAGAGAACATTTCACTGTCAGAAAGATATATTGGACAGTGCTGGTTTGGGGTAAATGAACCCCTGAAACTGCATATTAAATCTGTGGATATACATATATTCTAGGAAAATGGTTTACGACTTTTATTTGATTCTCAAAGGACACCATCTATGATTCAACTGCCAGTGCCCAAGTGCACAGAAGGTAGGAAAGAGCTCCTTTTCTAAATAGTTATCTCTTATAAGAAGCATATATTAATAGTAGCACTTCCCACCCACAGACATAACCTTTCAACCATCACATCAAGACCGGGGGACTACGGTTAGTACAAAATATTCTTCCACCTCCGTGACACTGTCATGGTCCTGGGGCTTCACTGCTTTTTCAGAAGAGCAAAACTAATTGTAAACCATAACCAGGAGGATATACCTTCTTTGCTTTATTCACCATCTCAACTTTGTTAGCTAGTGGTATATCCAAGATGCTGCACCTCAACCCCAAGTCCTTGCTTTTGTGGCAAAGGGAATCACAACAATACTACCTACAGAAAGCTAATTCTCCACTCTACAGACAAAACAAACACAAACAACAGCTTCCAAAAGCAACTGCGGCTCCTTAGAAGAACTCCAAGGACAAGGGGATAAACCTAAGATTTAATACCGAACCTGCCATCAGGAACTTACACCAAATAGTCAATGATCTCCTAGGTGAGTTCTCATTATGGATAGACAGTCCGGATAGACAGTTTAGCATGGAAAAACGAAGAAACAAACAAATACTTCTAAAGAGACTGCATGTCATGGTGTGATGGCTGCCTATCCAGTTACACTCAATTTCTAGAATAAAATCAACTCTTTGATTGATTTAAAAACCAAACAGCTCACACTACGATACTCTGCTCCTAATATATCCCCAAAACAGAAAACCTCCCTGAAATGTCTCATTATATCTTAAGTAAGTCAAATAAAAATGACTAAAAGAAGGGTAAGCACTTTCTCTGGGAAGAAAGGATCCCTCTAAGCCAAAAGACCTCACATGAATATGAATAAAAGTAGAAGGAAAAATAGATCCTGAGTGTAAGACAAGAGCAAAGCTTGTCTTATCAAAAATCACGTGAGCCTGATGTGTGAATTATAAGATCGGAGTCCATTAACATTCCATAATTCAAATGTATCAAACTAAGTATTTACAAATCAATAAACTGGCAGTTTCTCATCAAGTTAAACCTCTATTTATCAGGGAACACCAGTAATCCCATTCCTAGGTATTTACCATAGAACAAGGGTTGGCAAATTACGGGCATGTGCCATATCAGGCCCACCTCCTATTTTTGTAAATAAAGTCTGACTGGAACACAGCCATACTCATTTCTTTATGTATTGTGTATGGCTGCTCTCATACTACAAGAGCATAGGAGCCACAACAGAGACCGTATGGCCTAAAATATAGACTATCTAGTCCTTTACAGAAAATGTTTGCTGATCCTTGCACCAGAGAACAATAACCTATGATCACACAAAACCTATACACAAAAGTTTATAGCAGCTCTATTCATGATGGCCCAAAAATGGAAACAACCCAAACGTCCTTTAACAGGTTATTGGATATACAAACTGTGGCACACGCATACAACTCAACAATAAAAGTGAATAAACTATCGGTACAGACAATAACTTGGACAATTCTCCAAGGCTTTATGCTGAGTGAAAGAAACCAGTCTCAAAAGGTTACATACTGTATGATTCCATTTACGTGACACTGTCGAAAAGAGAGAACTGTATTGATGAAGACAGATTAGTGGCCGTCAGGAGTGAGAGGTGGAGGAAGAGTGTGGCTCTAAAGGGACAGGACAAGGAAGCTTTAGGGGGGTCACGAAGATGTTCTAGGTGCATAGTGTGGGAGTGGTTACACTAATCTGTATAAGTATCAAAATTCATAGAGCTGTATACCAAAGAAAGGCAAATTTTACAGCATAATAGTTTAAAAAAATTAGAATTTTATGAAACAGTATGATAATTTAAAGAAAAACAATAAACTAACAAGGAAATGGTCACTAAAAATTCAGGGCAAAGAATGAGAGTTTGCCAAGGAAGATCAAATCAGAAAGTGGGGTCTGGGTCACTATACTCTAGAGTTTTATTCCTGGTTTTATCATTGATTCACTATCAGGCCTTAAATCAACAACCCACCTCAGCATTTCTCTGTGACTTTTGTGCAGTTTGACAAGTGATATCGAAGGGTGAATATAAAATCCTCAATGCAATTTTCTCCTGTCAAATATGACATACTACATGAAGAAATACTGCAATTCAAGTTATCTCAGAATACGCCCATTCTGCTCTCCAGATCAGCCATATACAAAGGTGTGGTTTATATCATACTTGTCAGCCATTTTACACACTCAAGTTTCCTCACTCTGCTCTCAAAGCTCTTTCACAACTCCAAGCTGTCTAGAAAATCCGGCATCTTATTCCATACCCACCCCAAAAGACTCTACCACATCTGTTTTAGTTCTGTACATAGTCTGCAATCTTCTGCAGGCTGCCCAGGAGCAGTCTGTGAACAAACTGCCACCCAGAATTAGTCAGAAAGATAAACCTGGTAAATACAAAATAATTCTCAGGGAAAACAAGAGGTATGGTTAGTCCTTTCACAGGATCAACAACAAAAACTACTTATAAATTATCTGCAAATCCAATAAAATAGGTTTTAAAAAAAATCGAACATGAAAAACTGGAAGATTAAGATCCTTGTACCAGCGAGAACATTCAGACTAAACCGCTTCCATTGTATATAATTAATAGACCATGTCTCCAGTTAAAATTCGGAAGACAAAGAACTCAGGAGTGACCACTAATCTTCTATAAATCATTTACATCAACATCAAAGAGAAGAAAAGTTTTAAAGGGCAAAATAAATTTTTCATTGTGACAGAAAGCACAGCCAAAAGTCTCTAGCTTTTTGTGGTGATTCTTAAATGTCAACAAACTCTTTGACACTCCTACCTTCTAAAGCAGGAGCCTATCCCTTCCTTCTAAACGGGGACTCACTTCTAACAAACAGAATGTTGGGAGTGACACTACGTAACTTCCAAGACTAGGTCATTTAAAAAAGAGTTCAAATCCTAGCTCTGCCATTTACAATCATTCCTCTTTCAGGCCTATGGTCAGGATGAGAGAGAACGTATGTAAAGTCTCTTACTTGGCGCCAGAACATTAGAAGCTGAACAAATAGCTCCTAGCCAACCACCTACAGTCCGCAAAGTCTCCTGGAAGATGTGCATTATCAACATTTAAAAAGGAAAAAAGTTTATACATTGTTAAGTGAATGAAAGTGACAAACGGCTGAAATCAAACCAGACCACGAAGACCTTCAGAAAAAATTCTTGCTTTCTATTAGGTTGAGTCAAATGAAATTGTCATTTTTGTTAGGTCAGAAAGGGTAGAGTATCAGCAGTTTTATATGGTTAAACCTAATAGTTATAAAAAGAAAATATAGGTGAACATAGAAATATTACTGAAGAGGCATTTTCTCCTTATTAAAAACTGAAATTTTTATCTCGCAACTTATGGTTAGAAAAATTGAAGCGATGATTGCTATGTACTGATACAGGCAGTCTTTTATAGCCATTTTAATATGTCAGTTATTAACTCAGACTATTCTGAGATTGAAAAAAAGTTAAATATGTCTGTGTGTAGTTATAGCATTCTCTATCGGAAAGATCGCTAGAAGTCACAAAGTTAGGGAAATGATGTAGGGAGGGAAATGATTTCTCTTAAGAGAAACGACAACAGCTTACAGAAAGGCCTTAAGAACAATCCACAAATCATCTTAGTTTATAGTGGAACACAAAACAACATGATTTTCAATAAGCAATAGACCACTTTCTCCAAATCAGACAAAAGATGGATCTTATAAAAATTAGGAGAATGATTGGAAAATTGGCACCTTGAGGCAAAAATATAAATTTCCACTCATTTAACTAAAGTTTCCTGAGAGCCAGAAACTAGATAGTTCCATGAGGTAAACATAGAGAAAAGACTAGTATTTTAAATATGTCCATGGTAAAAAGCAGAAAATACTACTCATTATGAGCTCCTTTTTTATTTATTATTTTAAATGGCAAATTATTCTGACAATTAAGTTCAATAGTAATGGAAGTATTTCTAAACACCATATATCTTATTCTTGAAATCATATTTTTATTTATTTATGACACTTAAGACAAGTTCTAGGTACTCATTTAATCCTCAAAACAGCCCTAGGAGATAAGTACCATTATTATCCACATTTTACAGAAGAGGAAACTGAGGCATAGCGAGGTTCAATAACTAGCCCAAGGTCACAAGACTAGTAGGTGGCAGAGCCTAGATTTAATCATGCTGTCTGCTCCAAAGTGAGTGCTCTTCACGACTTCATTGTGCCACTTCTCATATCCAGCTTCTCTGTTACCGCTCAGAGTCAACTTTATTAGCATGGATCCAAAGGTAGTCAGCTTTCTGGTACCAACAATGACAATCAAGGCAGAGGACTGAATTAAAGTAAGCAAATTATTATTCTCAGACATAGTACTAACAAATCTCTGACTCATTAATCTGTTCATAGCTTTTCACTGCACTTAGCTTATCTGTGGAGTAACAAACCAACCACAAACCCACAAGTCATTTTTTAGTGTCGGTGGCAAACTGGGAGCAAAGATCACTCACACAGAAGAATGACAAAATATCTACTGGTTCATGAACTTAAGTATGATAAGTATGATGATCTTGAGCTAGGCAGAGCAGATGGAAAGGATCAAGCAACTGATGAGAACAAAAAGAAAATTTTAAGTACGGAATACATGGGCAAAGGCTCAAAGATGATCCAGGAGAATATTTTGGGAAGTAAAAGTTTCAGAAGTGATTTGATCACTGTCATGTTCTACTGGGGTTGGCAAACTACAGCTTAAGGGCCAAATTCAGCCCGCAGGCTGTTTTTGTAAATAAAATATTACTGGAACACAGCCACACTCATTTGTATTGTCTAAGGCTTCTTCTGTGCTGCAACAGAGATCACACGGCCCACAAAGGCTAATATATTCACTAGTTGGCCTTTTACAGAAAAAGTTTGCTGACCTCTGTGTAATACTTAACAACATCAAGTAGAAAACAAATGTAAAAAGCATGATCTGATCTTAAAACAATTCATTCGTACTTTACATAAGCATACATTAATATCAGATGTATTCCAATAGCTAAAGACTTTCATCAAACCTAAGATATCACTGATTATAAGACTATTACTATTTTATGTATCACCAAGAAAAAACACTGCCAATTAAAAAGACGACATGATAATTTCTTATCATACCTACTGCAAGATAATTCTAGTCCAAAATTCTGCAAATGAGAAAAAAACTGTGTATCTTAGAATTGATGAGCTACAGTATATTATTCTACAATGATACAAATTCGTAAATAAAAAGTGATAAGGTTATGATACATCTTCTGGACAGGATTCCCCACTTTATCTCAGGGTACTGAAAGGGACAAGGGGTTTCTCTGTAACACTTTGCTAACACCTGTAAGAACCAAGAAATATGAATAGAGAACAAAGGACTAAAGATTTGCAGGCTCTCCCCCATTAAGGCACTAGGTAAGGAAGTCCACTGTGAGCCCCATTCTACAGTGCATGCCAGTCTTTCCAAAACATTAGCTGGACTGGGTACATGTAGGTGACAGAAAACTGAAATAATATGTGTGGAATAAACGTTTTCCTTTTGGTATTAAACACATGATCACACATTTCAAAGTAATGGAACACCTCTAAAATATTTTCCAGAGCACAGCATACAAGAAGAGAGTTTCTCTGAGTCACTGCTTTTATCTGGAGGGAGGGAAGAAGAAATGAGAAGCAGACAGCATGGATTTAAATTGAACATCTTATCTTTGCCTTCAAAGTATTAGATTATCCAATTTTATATCTGAAAATAAGCAATTTAACATGCTATTGAGAATTCCATATTAATAATTACAAGGCTGAGTAGAAATAATTTTTATAATACTGTTTTAATTCATTCTCCTACTCATTAGACCTCAGAAATATTTCAAAACAAACCTTATCTTAGTGTTTCATTATTTAAGAAATAACCTTCTTTGAAGGAAGCAGAGTTATGACAGTCTGAGAAAAGCAGGACAAAACTAGTATATGAACATTTAGCAATGAATAAATTTTCAGATATTTAAGAAACCATATTTCTGTGTTATATGTCCACATCTTTCTCTCTCTCTAACACCATATAAGAATATGTGCATTAAACGTAACCTGTTTCAAAGTAGCTCTCCGGCTCACAGACTCAAATATAAAGAAATTAAGAGCAAGGAAAGGGAAAATCAAAGAACACTGAGTGTTTACTATCCAGACATTGTCCCAGGCACTTTAGACAAATTCATTCATTTAATCTTCAAAACAACTCTGCTCTTATTCTCTTCAGCAGATAGGGAAACTGAGGCTCTGAGAGGTAGAATTCCAAAGTCACACAGCTGGTAAGTTGCTTAGTTATTCATTCAACAAGTGGCCAGGTGGAGATTTAAACTTCTTTCTCATATACCATATTGCTGCCAAAATTTAAAAAAAAAAAAAAGCATGCATGTTTTTAATACATACTAGACAGAAATAAATCAAACTTTCTGTGCTGCAGTTTTGACTTGTTTCTTACAAAGTAAGCAAGAATGCTGGCCACGTGTGCAAATTCTAAAAACTAGAGTTCCTAGGGCATTCTGTCCCGAGAAAGGATCTCATCCATTCCACAACTTTAAATACCATCTTTATATTTCCTCTCAAATCTCTGAGCTCCAGGACTGCATAAATGTCTGCCATCCAACCTGTCCACTAGATGACACGAAATTAACATTGTGAAAAATAAACGTGATTTCCCTTCTCACTGACCTCCAATTTCATTTAAGGATATTACCATTCACCAGTCTGCTCAAGCCAAAAACCTGGGTATCGTCCTCACTTTCCTTCTTTCTCGCACTTCACGTTAAGTCCCATTGGTTCTACGTACAAACTAGACCTCAAATCCATCTTCATCCATCCCATCACTCTAGATCAGGTGCCATCATCGTTAATTACCTGGACTACTATAATGGCCTCCTAACTATTTTCCGACTTTTTCTCTTGCCTATTTTCTCTCTTGCAGCCAAAGAGCCTCTTTTGTTGTTGTTGTTATTAGCACAAACTGTAATAAGTAACTTCAAAAATCCTTCAATGGTTTTCAATGTGTTGAATAAAATCTATACTCCTTATCATGGTTTCTTAAACTCTACATAATATGATCTCTTTCTACCTCTCCAACTTCATTCCACTCTCCCCCTGGACATCTCCAGGCATCCTTTCAACTCCTCATATACCAACTGTTCACACTGCAGGGTATTCCCTCTTCCTGTAAGCTCCTGGCAGGGATAACTTCTTCAGTTCTCAGCTTCAAGGTCACCTCTCCTGACAAGCCTTTCCATCAGTGTAGAAGTACCTCTGTCTTCCGACAAGTCTCTATCACTTCACCTCCTTCATTTCTTCCATAGATAGATAGCACTTAACTACTACTGGTAAATATCTATTTATTTGTTTATTATCTGCTCTCCAGCAGATCATGAAGTCCAAGTGGACAAGAATACATCTGTTCTATTCAGTGAAATATACACAGCACCTAGTAAAATGCCTGGCACATGTTAGGGACTCCAATTTTCCTGGAATGAGTGTTAGGTATATCAGGCTAAAAAGACTTTAATTTTTTGTACAATTAATTTAACTGTGGGTTTGTGTTTTTTTGAGGAAGATTAGCCCTGAGCTAACATCCGCCACCAATCCTCCTCTTTTTGCTGAGGAAGATTGGCCCTGAGCTAACATTTGTGCCCATCTCCCTCTATTTTATGTGAGATGCCTGCCACAGCATGGCTTGATAAGTGGGGCAGAGGAACCAAACTGCTGCACCACTGGGCCAGCCCCAATTTAATTGTGTTTTAAGCTATGAGTTTAAAAGACTATCATTTTCTCTCTTAAAAGTGTATAAATACAGCTCAACAGATTAAGCGTTTAATTTTTGAAGACCTCCAATAAGCCATAAAGCAGTGAACTCTGTATCACCTTCATTTTATATGCAATATAGAACTCAAGAGATGACTTTCTTATTTTATTTCCAGAATCTAAGTGAAAGGCTTACAACAAAATCATGAATATTTAGATAATAATTAGCTCTCTTAAATAATTGTATTTATGTGCAATCTAGTTACTTTGTATCATCAAAAACAAGTAAAATATTTTAACAAAAGTATACTTTTAAAATTTACTTCCATTTGGACAAATGTATTTTATAAAGAGGGGAAAATGACCTATTTTGGTTGGGTCCAAGGGAGAATCATAAATTACTGTTCCATTCTGTGGTGGTTATAAAACATACTCACAAATTCTTTGACGTTCCTCCCTTCAAAGGTAGAACCTCTTCTTAATTGTGAATTAAACTTAGTGACGTGTTTCCAAGGAACAGAATGTAGTGGCAGTGACTGTGTGAGACCATATCATAAAAGGCACTGTGGCTTCCTCCTTGCTCTCTCTCTTGGATCCCTCACTCTGAAGGAAGCTGACTTCCACGTAGTGAAGATCCTCAAATAACCCTATGGAGGGGTCCATGTCAACAGGAACTGATGCTTCCTGCAGACAGCCAGCAAGTAACTGAGGCCTTCTGTCAACACCATGTGAGTGAGCCATCCTGGAAGGATGCTCGAGGCCCAGGCAAGCCCTCAGATAGCCCCAGCCAACAACTTGACAACTACAACCTCAGGAGAGAATCTAAGCCAGAGCCACCCAGCTAAACCACTCCTGAGAGTCAGACCCACAGAAACCGTGAGATAATAAATGCTTGCTTTTTTTTTTAAGCTACTGTTTTAGGGTAATTTATATCACAGCAATAGGTAACTAATAAATGTTCATTCATTCATTCAATAAATATCAGTCTGTGCCTATGATGTCCCAGTCATCAAGCCCCATAGACACAGAAGAAAAATAAGACACTAGAACTATCATAGAAGGGAAAGAAATTAAGTAAGGAGTCTGGCAACACAGTAAAAGTGCTCCAGGAAGGTAAGCACAAGACCCTAGCTGAATACCTAGCACACTATCAGATTTCAAAAGTTGGGAGAGGAAGATGAGGGGAAGGTGTTACAGGAGGAAGGAGTGGGTGTGGGTATACATCTCTCCATTTAAGGAGTCAGGAAAGCATGAGAGTTGACACATGAAGGGCCTGGTGACACAAGCACCAGTTGGGTAAAGAAATGTGTTACATACCACATGTTAGATAAAACTCTGAGCTGTATCTAAAGGCAACGGGGAGACACTGAGAATTTCAAAAAGGAGAGTAAGAAAATCCATTTCGCATTCTACAAAGAGGACTCTCACTGCAGCATGGGAAAGGGTTCCAACGGAGCTGCCTCTAATCTGGACAGTGACGAGGAAACTGTAGCCATTCAGTTTAGGTAGGGTGATGGCCTGAAATATGTTAGCAAGAAGGACAAAAAGCAGTAGGTGAAATCAATAGATAATAAGAAAGTATAAAAACAGGACCTTGTGACTGTATTTGAAATTAAATGTCACTAATATCTTAAAACTCAAAAGTAAATCACAGTAGTAATACGAAAATATTTAGAACAAATAAAAGAAAAGTCTCAATTGGTATATATAGCATATCTTCTAAATTAAAAAAAAAACACCAGCACATTCTGAAAATGGAAATGATTTTTAAAATTACAATTGTCCTAAAAAAAAGGAGCTATAAAGACAAGATGATGAAGGCAGAAGTGGTTTTGCATCATTCTACTTTACATAATCTAAAACCTTAATAGTCATTCATAACGGATAAGCTCTTTGTATATGTCTAACATTTTTTAGTGCTGGTATCAAGTATAGTCCTATTTTTTCCCCCTTTTAAGATAAAAGGACCAAGAGGATATTGTATTACCTCTGCTTGAGAATGTGAGTCAGGTATGTCAGAATACAACTCACTGTTCTTATCTGGCTCAAAAGCTCTATTTTGTTTTTCTAAAGCTGGACTCAAACTCTTCAGACTTCAGTGCCTATAAACTTTCAACATAAGAACTGTCTCTAAGCTATAATGTAAGCTCCTTTAGGAGAGAGATCATGTGTTAACCATTTTTCTCTTCCCAGCATTGAGCCCACTGCATCTAGACCACAGCAGAAATTCACAAAATGTTTATTGAATGGATTTGCCCTAAACTGTATACTAGCAAGTTGTTTCTACACACACACACAAGAAAACCACTAAAATATTTACTGATGAAATGACGTCTGGGATTTGTTTCAAAATAACGCGGGAGTAGAATAAGTGCATGGGGATATAGATAAAACAAGATTGGCCATTATGTAACTTTTTTAAGAATTATGAGACTTAGAAAAAAGTGAGAGTAAGCAATTGAGTTATGAGGGGGGCATCTATTTTATGTATTGATTCATAAGGTAGAATTAATTAATTTATAACAAACTTTAAAAAGGTTAAATTGTATTTTCTTAGAGGCTTTTGCCTTTAATTTATAACTCAGTATTCTTGTTACAAAATATTTTTACTTCATAATTCTAAATCCCAAATAATTTATTTAGGGACTATAGTTAAAATATTGGGGAAAATATTCTTATATAATAAAGGAGGGAGGGGCACAAATCTACTCTGAAAAAAGCAATGAAAATAAAATTTATATATCAACAGAGAAAGAAAATAACACCTGATGTTCTAATTTTCTAATATCTGTTGCAGTCTGAAAGGAAACAAAACTAAGTTAGGCATTTGTAACATAAAGCTTAATAGGGGCTGGCCCAGTGGCATAGTAGTTAAGTTCATGCACTCTGCTTTGGTGGCCCGGGGTTTACAGGTTCGGATCCCAGGTGGGGACCCAGCACTGCTCATCAAGCCATGCTGTGGCAGCATCCTACATAAAATAGAGGAAGATTGGCACAGATGTTAGCTCAGTGATGATCTTCCTCAAGCAAAAAGAGGAAGACTGGCAACAGATGTTAGCTCAACGACATTCTTCCTCGCCAAAAAAAAAAAGGCCTAATAAACATAGTCATTCAGATCTGGCTTAATAATTAAGAGTCTTCCATTACCAGCTCCTTAATGAAAATGTTCCTCACAAAATACCAGTATTTTCTTTTACGAAATTCCTGAAGAGTTTCATTAAGTAGATTACTTCTGGAACTAAAAAGAAGTGACATCTGACATGAAATTAAAGGATCACTTACTAAATTACATAAAATAATTGGCCTTTCCCACTCTTTTTATTCTTTCTGTGAGCAAGTATAAGCAATGTTTCTTTTTTTTGTCTCCATGCTTTTCTCTCTAGTTTTCAAAGAAAGTGCAATATCAATTAAATAACTCCCAATTTATTTTGAGTTATTTTAATATTGCTTGCTTTAAGTTGATATGCGCAGTTCTTTTTGGAGTACTGTCAACTAAACAAAATTATTAAAAGCAAAATTTAAAGATAGATATTAGAAACACTTTAAAAGATACACAGTAAGAATGATAAAATAGTCAATTAAAAATAAAACATTTAGTACAATAATCAAAACAACATTGTTCTGGCATGAGGATGGACATACAGACCAATGGAATAGAACAGAGAGCCCAAAAATAAACCCTCACATATATGCCCAGCTGATTTTCAACAAAGGGGCCAAGACTAGTTAATAGAGAACGAATTTTTTAAAAAAAAATGGTGCTGGAAAAACTGGAAATCTATATGCAAAAAACTGAAGTTGGACTCTTACCTTACCATACATACAAAAAATAACTTACAATAGATCACAGACCTAATTTAAAAAGCTAAAACTATAGAACTTTTACAAGAAAACAGAGAGGACACTTCATGACCTTGGATTTGGCAATGGTTTTGTAAACATGACACCAAAACCACTGGCATCAAAAGAAAACATAGAAAAACTGGACTCCATCAAAATTAAAAACTTTTGTGCATCAAACAGCACTATCAAGAGAGTGAAAAGACAACCCACAGCAAGGAGAAAATATCTGCAAATCATATCTCTAACTAAGGTGTAATATCCACAATACATAAAGAGCAGGAAGCCACAACTCAACATGAAAAAGACAACCCCATTAAAAAATGGGCAAAGGACTAGAATAGACATTTCACCAAAGAGGATATACAAATAGTCAATAAGCACAAAGAATGCTCAATATCATTAGTCATCAAGAAAATGCATATCAAAACCAAAATGAGATACTAGTTCACATCCTCTAGGACGGCTATTATCAAAAAATGAAAAATAAGGGGCTGGCCCTGTGGCCAAGTGGTTAAGTTCGCACGCTCTGCTTTGGTGGCCCAGGGTTTCACCAGTTTGGATCCTGGGCACAGACATGACACCACTTGTCAGGCCATGCTGAGGCAGCATCCTACGTACCACAACTAGAAGGACCCACAACTAAAAAATATACAACTATGTACCGGAAGGCTTTGAGGAGAAAAAAGGAAAAACAAAATCTTTAAAAACAACAAAAAAGAAAAATAAGTGTTGGCAAAGATGTAGAGAAACTGGAATCCTTGTGCAATGCTGGAGAGAATGTAAAATGGTGCAGCCACTGTGGAAACCATTATGGCAGTTCCTCAAAAGGTTAAACACAGAGTTACCATATGACCCCACAATTCCAATCCTAGGTATATACCCCAAAGAACTGAAAACAGAGACTCAAACAGATACTCCTGCGCCAATATTCATAGCACCAGTTTTCATAATAGCAAAAGGTAGAAGTAACTGAAGTGTCCATCAATAGATTAACAGATAAACAAAATGTGGTATATACACACAATGGAATCCTATTTAGCCTTAAAAAGGAATAAAGTTCTGATACATGCTACAACATGGACTAAACCTTGAAAACATACTAAGTGAAATAAGTCAGACACAAAAGGAAGGACAAATATCGTATGATCACACTTATACGAAACATGTAGAATATGGACATTCATAGAGACAGAAAGTAGAATAGAGGTTACCAGGGACCAGGAAAAAGGAGAATGGGGAATTATTGCCTAATGGGTATAGAGTTTCTGTTTGAGATCATGAAAAAGTTCTGGAAATAGACAGTTGTGATGGTTACACAACATTTGGAAAGTACATAATGCCAATGAATTGCACACTTAAAAATGGTTAAAACAGTAAATTTTAGGTTATGTATATTTCACCACAATTTTTAAAAAAGAAAGCATTTAAGATTCACTATTATTCCTGAAACATAGAATTTAATTACATCTAAAGCCTATCACAACAAAATTGTCAGACCAACACAAACTCATACAGTACTACCTTCAAAGTATATATTCAACATTAAAATCAAGCATCCAGAAGCTTTTTAGCCTATCTAAAAAGGAAAAGGAAACCATGAAGAAAATGAAAAAGACAACCCACCAACTGGGAGAAAACATTTGCAAATCACATATCTGACAAGGGGTTAATTTCCAAAATATATAAAGAACTCATACAACAACAACAAAAAAATGGACAACCCGATCAAAGAGTGGGTAGAGGACATGAACATTTTTCCAAAGAAGATATACAGATGACCAACAGGCATATGAACAGATGTTCAACATCACTAATTATTAGGGAAATGCAGATCAAAACTACAATGAGATAGCACCATACACCTGTCAGAATGGCTATAATTAACAAGACAAGAAATAACAAATGTTGGAAAGGATGCGGAGAAAAGGGAACCTTCATACGCTGCTGGTGGGAATGCATACTGGTGCAGCCACTATGCAAAACAGTGTGGAGATTTCTCAAAAAATTAAAAATAGAACTATCACATGATCCAGCTATCCTACCACTGGGCATTTATCCAAAGAACATGAAATCAACAATTCAAAGAGATTTATGCATCCCTATGTTCAGTGCAGCATTATTCACAATAACCAAGACGTGGAGGCAACCCAGTGGTCATCAATGGATGAATGGATAAAGATGTGATATATACATATACACAATGGAATACTACTCAGCCATAAAAAAGACAAAATCATGCCCCTTGTGACAATATGGTTGGACCTTGAGAGTATTATGCTAAGTGAAATAAGTCAGACAGAGAAAGACAAACACCATGATTTCACTCAAATGTGGAAGATAAACACATGGATAAGGAGAACAGACTGGTGGTCACCAGAGAGGAGGGGGTTGGGGGAGGGCGAGAGGGGTAAAAGAGAATATATATATGGTGATCGGTAAAAACTAGACCATTAGTGTTGAGCACAATGCAGTCTATACACAAACTGATATAAAATAATGTACACCTGAAATTCACACGTTTTAAGTCAATATGACCTCAATAAAATAATTTTAAAAAAAAATCAAGCATCTAATTCCACTGCCCATACTAAAAGAGAGGCCCATAAATTATTCCAAATGAAGGATTTTTGTTTTTATAGCAAGAACTTGGCATTTAAGACAAGCTAAACTCATAAACACTTCATGGAAATAAAAGCTTAGCTCATTGCAGGCTTGAAGTCTTTACTTGTCTATTTTTGTTTCTATTTCCACATCTAGAACTCTCTCTTTAACCTAATTTAAAAATGGGACTCCCAAGAAAAAAAAGTGCATTCATATTTTTAATAATCAAAATGGCAGAACTTCCAGGTAGTAGAAATTTTAAGTGTGCAAACATCAATTAACAGGAACTGGCAGAAAAGGTCATAACTGTACACACACAAACACCACAATGTGCCTCACGCTTTTGGCAAGTAGCACAAAACCAATCATTCACCACGCTGTTTCCTAATCGAGAATGTTACTGTTCCCAAAAACTAATAAAGAACCTCTGTTTCATAATAACGTTAATCCTTAAATTACACTTGATGTTCCTACTCCAAAAAAAGTGGAGCCTGTCGTACATTTACGAGTAAGACAGTCATCACGAAAAGATCATGTTTTCTCATCGTGCTGGACAGCTGGAAGAAAACCATCTTTGTTGTGGACAAGCTCTAATTTTAGAAGAGGGATGAACATCATAAACTAAAGTAAAGCAGAAAGACACAAAAATGACGAGTTAAGAAATGCAAAATAAAAGCAAAATGGAACACTGAGTCCATTGAGGCAAGTTCACAAGGGACGAGCACAGGAAGAAGGTGACTACAGGCCCAGGCAGTCACAGTGCCCGTGATTACACCCGACCTCTCAGCCACTCCTTGCCCGCAAGCATAGTCTCGGCATGGTCACTACCACCACCATTCTCAGTGAAAAAAAGAAACCAAATGTGGACTTCACTTATGCAAGTGATTCATAATCATTAGATGAAGAATTCACTGCTTTTCCTTCCTGCAACTGTTAAAGTATCTTCCAGAGAATGCTAATATTCTCAGCATGTGGTTACCAGCAAGTGACTGGTCGGCTTCTACTTGAGGACGGAAAGCTATTCTAAAACTCGAATGCTGTATTTCACCCGGGTTTCAATGTATCAAGAACATTGTTCCAAATAAAACAAAATGAAACGATGAAATCCCAGAGCTCTGTGATCTCTAGTCATTCTTTCAAACTAATCATGGACTCTCGATAAAGTGAAGATGAATAAACTGAATTAATAAAACAATTTCCACGGAGGCTATCAAATGAAAGCAATATAATTTCAGTTTAAAATAACCGTGGTACAAAGAAAATTCCATTAAGCAAATCAGAGTTTTTGAGTGTTTGCTGTGTTGTTTCCATTCTGGCTAGCAAATGTCTGTAAGTCGTCTTCTTAGACTCATTGATAAAAGACGTTTGCTGGTTCTACTCTAAGAACACTGAACCACAGAAAAGAGACGAATACGTATACTTGCAAATACATATGTACACAAAAAACAGTGTTTACTTTGACCTGAAATAGATGTAACTTTTAATGCATCAATCAACCAGACCTCTTTTATTTTACTGATCCATGACAACATAAGTCTCTGACCTATTATCTTTCTCACCTTTTTCCTATACATTTCAGATTTGTGGAGATCGTGGAGCTACAGAAGCCTGAAAGAGGTCAGGCCTGGTGCCAAGATCACTGAAAAGAGGCCGGAGAGCCTGGAAGGCCAGTTGGCCAAAGCCTACTAGGCTAGTCCAAACTTTCGTCTCTACAAAGATAATTCGCAGTAACTGAATATCTATAAATCTAGGTCATTTGGCATAGAAGCTTTAAAAGAATTGGTAATTACTGAAGCTAGATGATAGGTATATAAGTGCTAATTTTATGGAAGTTTGAAATGTTCTGTAGTAAGAAATTAAAAGTAAAATAAATAAATTGGCATATTCTATGTATGAAATAGCAGATGACTATGGCTCAGGCTTTAAAATGTAAAATTGTGGGTCAGTGATAAATAGAGCTGTATATGTTTCTCTGGTACAGATAACTACCTCATTCCTTCACTGTTAAATACACCAAATTCATTTCAAATTCATTACATTTTCTAACTATAACCCAAAATGCCATGGCAATAATAGAAATCATTAATAAATTAGAATACATAAAAAACTTTTAAAAAACCTGTGAATGGCAAAAAACACCATAAGGAAAGTTGAAAGACAAAAAAGAAGAAAATATTTGGGAGAAAATATTTGCAAATATATATTACAGATAAAAGTGCTAATATTCCTAATATACGAAGACCTTAATAACCAAAGGAAAAAAGAGCAAAAATCATAGAGAGAAATGAAAAAACACATGTATAGTTATCCCCACCTATATATATGGCTCTTATAGATCTGAAAGATATAAACTTAACTCATAAGAAAAATGCACATCAAAACTACATTGAGATACTATTTCTTTGCCCTTCAGATGGCAAAAATTCCAGAGCTTGAGCATATACTCTTGGTAAGGCTATGGAAAACCAGGCATGCTCCTACGTTGCTGGTGGGAATGCAAAACAGTACAACCATGGAAGGGAATTTGGTAACATCTACCAAAACTACACATCCATTTACCCTCTGACCCAGTAATCCCACTCCTGTATTTATCCTGAAGATACACCTCCAACAGTATAAAAAGACATATGCACAAGGATAGTCATTGCAACCCTCTAAAACTGCAAAATCCTAGAAACTACCTGGATAGCCAAACCTATAAGACAGGATGCATAAACTGGCACACATACACAGAAGAATGACGACGATCTCTATGAATTGATATGGAATGATTTCCAGGATATATTTTTCAGTTACAAGAGCAAAGTACCAAAGTACTTAGACAGCATACTACCCTTTGTGTTAGAAAAAAGAGAAATAAGAAAACACATATATTTGCTTATCGCTACAAAAAGAAAAATCAGAAGGATAAACAAGAAACCAATGATAAGTTAATTATCTACAAGGGTGGGGTGTTGTTTTTGTTTTTGCAGTGGTAGAAGTGAAGGAATTCTGAAACTACTTTAGATGATACTCGCTTAGAGCAAATGAGTGAAAATTCTGGTATGGTTAGGAGGCTGTGGTCTCACTAGAGAAAAAGAGAGAACTGGAGAAATCACTGTGAACTCATATTTCTAAATATCTGTGTGTCCAAACATATATCCACATCACGTGAGCATATGCATGCAAACGTGCATATGCATACATATGTGTGCACATATAAAGATACACAGACTTCCTAGCTTTGTCCCCCAATAGGGCCCAGAAGCAAAGATACCCAGCATATATTGAGTGTCCAAATCTTGGTTCCTACTACCACTCCCCACTTCCCACTAAAAGGGACCAAGGATCCTAAGAGAAATGACTGACTCTAGGGCTGTGCAGAGAAGGTACAAGAGGAGTCTTATTAGAAATAGTTGAAAATAATGAAGCGCTCAAAAAAATGTTGGGGGCCTGTTAAAGGGTACAGGAGCCAGAATGAAGAAAGAGGGTTCCACTGGTGAGATTTGGGACAATTTGAGGACCAAACTATTTAAGGACAGTAATGAATTGCTAATCACTGGGCAACAAACAGGAATCCATGAGTTCAATATTAAATAAAACATTACATATCGATAAATAAATAAAAGGACTCTTCTTACAGTAGAATGTTGAATGATGACTGGTAAAAGCAGAGGAAGTGCTGGTATTGGGGAAAAAAGTCATCATTTTACAAGCATAATAGTAAAGACTGGTTCAAGTAAATTATCATCAATGAGCCCTACATACAGGGGATGAAATTTTGATGAGGAGCAGAATATTTTAATTGTCTTAAAGTATGTCCTCATAGACTGCTTATTAGTTGTAAGGCAGTACAGTAACTACATAGTGGAGAAATCAGACAAAGAAACAGGCAATCAACATTTATATCACAAATGAGGAACAGATGGACACTGTACCTCCAGATAAGATGTGCTAGGAAAGCCACATCCCTTATGCAATATTCCATCCAGGACACATAACCTGAATCTTATGACAAGGAAGTGTCAGATAAACCAAAGATAAGGAATAAACTGTTTAAAAAAAAAGGGAGTGAGAACGACTGTATACTTTAAAAATGCCAAAGTGAGGCCGGCCCCATGGGCTAGTGGTTAAGTTCAGCGTGCTCTGCTTCAGCAGCCCAGGTTCAGCTCCCAGGTGCAGACCTATACCACTTGTCAGTGGCCATGCTGTGGTGGCAACCCATGTACAAAATAGAGGAAGATTGGCACAGATATCAGCTCAGGGCAAATCTTCCTCAGCAAAAAAAAAAAAAAAAAAAAAAAGCCAATGTAATAAATGACAAAGAAAGGTTTAAGAACTATTTCAGATTAAAAGGTACTAAAGTCATGACATCTAAATGCAATATAGGATGACAAACTAAATTCTGTACTGGAGAAGAAAAAATTTGCTATAAGGGATATTTATCTGATCAACTGACAAAACTGGAACATGGCAGATTAGATAAAAGTAATATAACAATGTTAAATTTACTGAAGTTTTTAGACTATTATGTAAGTGATTATCCTTATACTTGAGAAATCCATACTAAAGTATTTAGGACTGAAGGGCTATGATAATACATGTGACTCTCAAATGGTTCAATGAAAAGAATACATATATGCATAATGTGTATTTATAAATACATACAGAGGAACATTCATTCACAAGTTGAATAACAAAGCATTTAGGACAAAAGGTTAAACAGGTGAATCTAGATAGAGGGTACGTGGATGTTCTTTATATTATTTTTGCAACTTTTCTGCACATTTAAAATTATTTCCAAAGAAACATCATGTTCAAAAATCTAACATTTTTCGTCCTAAATTCTATTTTTTCTTCCATAACTTCTACACAGCTGAACAGAACCAGTGTCAACCAGTTATCAAGCCAGAAACTTGGAGGTTAACCTCGATTACCTAATAGTTTCAATTCATTTCCTTCCTTTCCTTCAACTCGCACACTCAAAGGGAGTATATCCTAAGGGAATACCTTTTATAGTTGTCCTTTAGCCTCCAATCATACCAAATTGGTTCAGGATCTACCATTTAGCTTCTCATCTGATTTCCTGCTACAATCTACTAATGATCCCCCTTCCTCCAGTCTTGGCTCCAAACCATTCCACACACTGCTAGAGTGCCCTCCCCCAGATGAAACCTGATCATGTGCACTCTGGATTTCTCAACTGGTCCCAAATACGGGTAGGAAAGAACTTACAGGATCAACTTAAAAATCCCAACATTGATAAAATATAGTACTTTGGATCCTGAGAAGCAAATAAGCAAAAATTATTGCCCAGAGACTCAAAAGCTAGTACAACCTAATTGTAAATTTAGTCATGAGACAACTGCAGGGGCCTCTTGGACCCAGTCTTAAAGTAGCTGCTATTAAGCAACCTATTCAGTGCCTCTTACACAATAACACGGGACAGGACCTCTGGAAAGAGAGGAGGTCGTTAAAAGGAAGGAAGGGAAGGAAAAGGTGGGGAACAAGAAGGAGGGGGAGGGTGCAGCAGCGAGAAGTAGGGGAGGAAAGCACAGGGAAGGGAAAGGAGGAAAAAAGACATCTATTCTCTAGGATTTCACAGTAAAACAGAGATTTGTCTTGTAATAAAATATCAACATCTAAGAGTTAACTAGCCCTCTTGCGACTGTTCCTAATGGAAGAGCAAACGGGAGCATAATCACAGAAAAGTTCTTTTTTTTAGAGATTTTACTTTTTTCCTTTTTCCTCCCCAAAGCCCCTCAGTACAGAGTTGTATATTCTTCGTTGTGGGTCCTTCTAGTTGTGGCATGTGGGACGCTGACTCAGTATGGTTTGATGAGCAGTGCCATGTCCGCGCCCAGGATTCGAACCAACGAAACACTGGGCCGCCTGCAGCAAAGCGCGCGAACTTAACCACTCGGCCACAGGGCCAGCCCCAGAGAAAAGTTCTTTATGTCTTTATGAATATCTGATGTTTTATAAGAAGTTACTTAAAGCAGTATTACTCATAATCAAAGTATATTCTATGAGTACTGAAAAATATTTATAAGCAAATGTGGAATCATGCTTTTAGTGCTTTCATTTTGTAGATTCCTTTTTAATTTCTGAGTTCAAGGCATGAATATATAACTATAAATTATGTAAAACTACATACTATATAACATATATGTGTATGTATATTGTACACAAAAGTTATAAAATACATATTTATATCTGGATTCTAGGATCCCACTTGTGCACCTATACCTGTAGATTTTACATATCAGTAACACTCAAGTAACTTCCATACTAAACTTCAAGCTGCACAATAAAAATAAATAAGATTTTATTTTATAAACATAAACATTTCTTGATATTTTATACTAACAACATAAAATACAAAAGATGGCAATAGCCATTCAAGAGTTCACTAAACGATTTAGCTCCTCAGGACAAAAAACTTACTTCTTATAGCTCTTTTCCAGTTTACAGAAATTCTCATCCTCTTTTCTTAGAACTGCGACATTTACTAACCTGTTCTTTTCGGCAGTAAAAACAAAATCAAGAAGGAAGAAAACAAACTACTAGAAGGAACAAGGATTAACTAAGTCTCAGCTTGGTCTCCTCTCCCGACAAGTCTCGTTTTTAATCACCACTTTCATTGAGTCTTTTTATAACAAGTAATATTTGTCCTCCAAACTTTAATTTAAAAGTCTTAACTGTGTGTCTGTGTGCACGTGGAGAGGAGGAGGGGAGGGAGGAGGGAGAGAAGCAAAGCTCAGTTTACAGACAGGTTCTTTTACTTGAATTTCTGTAGATCTAAGCATGTAAATACAAGGCCAATAGAACAGCAAGAAGTTTTATACGTAACGAAGTTGTTTAATTTACTCTCCAAACATATTGCTTAAGGAATTAAATGATAGTTAAGCACGGCAGTGTGTGACCTGTCTTCTATTCTACTGGGAAATGTGCGCAGAGATCTTTGAGCTTACAAAGGCGGTTCGTCTGCCTCTTTAGGTTTTGTAAATAATGGAGGATGGAGAAACCACCTTAGCCTTTTGGTGTAAAGATAATCAGATTCTCAATGAAGTCCTTACCAATCTGTAATGCTACTAATAGATACGCTTAGCAGCTGGTTCCAGAGGCCATGTCCCAAGCTATCAAAAAAAAATTCCAATTGGATAACAGATTGATAGAAATCCTACTGTCAAACTGCAAAAACTTTAATCAGCTTATTTTTGTTCTTTTATAAGAATTTTTAAAAATAAAACAAATTTTTGCAAGCTACATCAAAAGCAAAGGCATTCAGGCTGTCAATCCTACCTATGCTCACAGATTTTAGTTCTGAGAGTTCAACGAATCATTTTTCTACACACAGAAGCACAAGTAATTACAAAAGTTTTACACTTACTTAAATTCCATTTTCTTACAAAGCCGATTTCTTTAATGTTAGAGCATTTACAGAATACTTCTTAGGAAACCATCAATGCAGAGATTTCTTCAATGTAAAATAAGTGGAAAGAACTACGTGACTATATCCATATTCTATTTCTTAGGCATTGACTAAGTTTCCTGCATAGGACTTTATCCTTTACAAAGGGATTTCACATTTATTTTACCATTTAACTATATCCTCACGATAACCTTGTGGAAAGAAAACCCCAGTATGTCAAGTGCCTACCATACACCAGCATTTTACCTGAATTATCTTTTTAATTCTAACAATAATCATATGATATTGATATATCAATCTCATTTCTGCAGAACAGAACACTGAGAATAAGAGAAGTTAAGTAGCTCAAGGTCACATGCTAGTAACCAGAAGAACCAGGCCGCTTTGGAAACAGGTCTGCCGAAGTCCACAACCTCTGCTCTTTCCCTGACACACGCTGCTGCGTCATCACAAAGAAGAAAACAGTCAGAGGCTAAGGCAAACAAGGCTGCTTAGCTGGGATGTGGTAAAATAGGATTGCAACCTAAGATCTTCCGATTCTGAAACTCTTCCCACTGCAGTAGCTACACAATCATTCCAATACATACAGATACAGCTCAAGTATAAAATCACGGCTCCAAATTTTCCCTGAAAATTGGCAAGAAACCGTACAATATGTTAACATGACACCAGTATTTCCATAGAAAACTTCCTAACACACAAAAGGTCTATCACACGACCTCCTTTGCTTTTCCAACAGCAGCTGAGCTGACCCAGGCCCACTGTGCCTCCCTGCAGGCAGTGCAGAAAATGCAAAGACTTCACTTGTGCAACCTCTCAGGCCACACAGAACGAACATCGAAGCTCCTGGGTGCTGGGGACTGTGGGTCCCCTACCCTCTCCTCTCTGTACCAAGCAACTTACATGATACCATCCCTCAGTGCCGTATCCGTTCTCTTTAACCTCTTCCTTTTCCTATTCTTTTCCCAACTTCTGCTCCATTAACTGGAAAGAAACCTTTCTTAAAGAAACCTTTCTTAATTATTCTCATTTGTTAACCTCAACCCAGTAGTAACTACTTCCAGTCACTAGTCAATTCCCCTGGAAATATTTCTTACATATCTCATGTGGCTTGTTGCTCCTGTGACAGGAATAGTTTCCAACTTCACTGGGCAGACACCAGGAAGAAGAAAATGCAGAATGTGGATTTCTACAAGAAAATTGCTCTGGACTCTCTTCAAATAGTCAGTATCATTTAAAAAAAAAAAAAGGAAGAAAGAAACAGAGAGAAAGAGAAAAAAGATGAGGGAAACTAATCTAGATTTTAAAAGAATAAAGAGACATAAGCAAATGTAATGTGTGGACCTTAACTAGACAGTTATTTGAAAAAAGCTATAAAAGAAATCTTGGGGACAACTGGAGAATTTGGATATGGACTGGACTGCCACACCTCCTTCCTGAAATGTATATACCCACAATGAGAATGTATGTGGCAAAACGCTAGTAATTGCTAAATCGAGGTTGAAGGTATTTGGATACGCACTGTATTATTCATTAAACTTCTCCATACGTTTGAAATTTTCAAAACGCAAAGTTTGGTGTAAAAGGAGGTGGAAAAAATCACTGTGCAATCTCCACTTATTTTTAGATTTCTACTATTTTTGATAGAGCAGAAATAAGAAACTTCCCATTGGCCTACAAAGTGCTAACTGGTAAATGTTAGAATGGGTTACCACTCTAGCCAGGCTGTGAGTAAGAAAGATATTCAAAATTATGACCCTTTCTTTTTCCTCTATAAACAAATGTATTTTACAGCATCAATACTTTAAACATAAAACCATTATTTTCCCACATTACCAAAGATGAAAATTTGTGGTTGCACTGCCTAGATCTCATGGACCACGCACTTCAGGGTCTACATGAGAAGGTCTGACATCACGGGAAACAAATGGTAAAGGAGCAAACCATGTTCTCACAAACTTGGTGAATTATTTGCATACACCTTACACAATCTCAGAGATGTTCTTTTCCTTTGTTAATTCTGGGATAGATATCTTTTTATTCTTAAAAAGCCCAACTCCTCTCAGAGGCCCAGTTTTTAGGTAAATCATGCAGAAAAGAGGCGTATAATGAACCTAAAGAAAGAGTAAAAAGGATGGCTAACGCCACCACAATTTTTGCTGGAATACAAGCCAAAGAGAACACTGTTTAAATTTTTTAAGGACTTATGCTTCTTCAAAATACAGTTAAAATAGAAGATATGACTGAAAACTTCATTCATTTGATTCACAGACCATTTTCCACTATTAAATTAGACTTAAAATGCATCCCCACCCCAGACTCATACACTATAAGCTGTGGAAAATAAGTATACCACAAAAATCCCCACACCCACAAAGGTAAGAAAAAGCAAGGAGCTAACTCAAATGAATAACCTTAAAATGTATCAAAACTTAAAATCGCAAAAATTTTTTCCTGGATAATAGTTTGCTTCAGTTTCTATACTAAAGATATTTATTTTCTTCCTACATACAAACACTTCTTAAAGACTCTGTCCTTTCCCCTACTCACTGAAAAGGCAACTCTATCGTGAACTCATAACTGGGTTCTTCCAAAGAAGCTGACTGAACAGTGTTGGGCATCTTCCTAACATGAGACAAATGGATTCTCTCTCTTAGCAGAACTTCAAATATGATAACCAAGATAACTAGCTATGGTGGCCAAGGGCTAGCTGAACTTATACCCTCAACTGACCATTGTACACTGATAAGAAAGCAGAGAAAACCACTTGGCAGGGAGAAACAAAAGCAAGAGTACAAGCAACTCCAGGAAAAGAAATGCAGAATAAGTACCTAAAACATTCAGTCCCCAGAAGCCCGGCTGTACTTCCTTACTTGACTTCTATAGTATTTGGTCCCAGGATAATTGTTCTCAAAATAATTCTCTAAAAAAAAAAGGTAAATACGGACATCTATGTAAGTACAGAACTTCCAAATGAAATAAATGAGTTAAATTAGCATACATCAAAAAAATGATTAGGACATAGCAAAGCCTGGAATTCAATTACTTATAAATCAATAGATTCTTCCCCAAAATAGAATATTAACCTTACACAGGGTCAACCTGAGAAGATAGAACCAATTCTTCTGCTCCAAAGTTTTTTTTTATTAGTATCTACTTACTTTTCTCCGCAATAGAATAAAATATTTGAAGCCTATATTTAATACAATGAACATTCACAGGCTATTGTCTTCAAAAATAAATCCAAATGTTGTAAGAATGCTTCACATTCTTTTACGGAAAAGAAATAAGTGATGTCTTTCTTCAGTTATAAGAGGCAGGACAGCAGGGCAGGTAAATGCCTGAGCCCTGGAACCAGACTCCTGGCTTTGAATCGTGGCTCTGCCCTTTCCTAATCCTGTGACCCAGGGCAAGTTACTTCTCGTACCTGTTTCTAACAGCAAAAACTCAGTAAAGTAACAGAATCAGTCTCATTGGGTTGTTAAGAAGAATTAATGATGTAATATATGCAAAAGTAGGAAACAGTAAATGTTCATTGCTCTTGCTATTTTCATTATGATTAACTATTATTGAGGGGAAGAGGCATGTATCTGTGACATTATAAAAATGGATTTCTTGAACAGGTCCATTCTTTAGCAGGCACAGGAAATGAAAAACATAAAAATGTATGATCCAAAAAACAGGGGAGATAAAGATAAACCCACATTAAAAAACTACACTTTCTACAGCAGGGACTCTGCAACAATAAACTGAGAGGTTCTGCCATGAGGGACAGCTCGCCTTTTGATAAAATTCTGTAAGAGCTCTCCTTCAACATGTGACCACGAAAGGAAGTCCCATCCCTGAACGCCCACTCAGACACAGCAAAGCATCGGGATGATCTACTGATGCTGGAAGAAGGTAAAAATCTGGAAAACATTTTTCAAAAATTATAAAGGATTTTAAAAAATAAGCCAAATTTTAACTCTGATCTCAAAAACTCTGAATTTTGAACCATGATTGGTTCAGAGGGAACCACAAAAATTCATTCCTATGGGACTTTTGAAACATTTTTTGGAGTAGGCAATTTTATAGTTAAGAAAGAGCTAGAGCTATTGTAAGGAGAAAAACAATTCTTGCATCATGAACACATGACACATGATTTGCTTCCTACAAAACAGGCAGTGAGACTAAATATAAAAGAATCAAACTGAAAGCTCAAAAATCATGTGCAAGGAGACAAGAAAGGGACAAAGGAAGGTGGAGGTGGAAGAGAGGGAGGGCAGACCAGTACAAATAATTTCAAATTTGTAATTTGAAATTCCAAATTAATTAATTCCAAATATATATTGGAGGGGAAATATCCTAAATAACCAAAATACCCTAATTTCTGTAAGAAAACACAAAATTTAAAAAGCAAACAAAACTTAGAAGGGACCTATATTTCCTTCCCTACATATTTTGAAATCAAATAATTCTTTAACTCACATTGTACTTCAGCATATAGACATATTCACAACAATCCTTCCTTCAGTCAAGAAATAATGAATCTTTGGGCCGGCCCAGTGGCATAGCCATCAAGTTCGTGCTCTGCTTTGGCAGCCCAGGGTTCACTGGTTCGGATCCCAGGTGCAGACCTACACACCGCTTATCAAGCCATGCTGTGGCAGGTGTCCCACAGAGAAAGTAGAGGGAGATGGGCACAAATGTTAGCTTAGGGCCAGTCTTCCTTGGCAAAAAGAGGAGGATTGGCAGAGGATGTTAGCTCAGGGCTCATCTTCCTCAAAAAAAAAAAAAAACAACAAAACTGAATCTTTACTTTCAAAATACGATTCTAGGCTAGGCTTTTTGAGGTTCCTCCCCAACTACACACAAAGATTACAAAACTGCTTGAGAGCTTATTTCAGCTATTCCCCCATTTCCTCTTCTCCTTCTATGTCATCTATGTTGTATAACACCTTCAAGTCACAAACTCTTAAGGACAGCAGTGGCCTTCTTCATTTTCATTCACATAAAGCACGAAAAAATGTGCTCAGACAAAGGTAAAGCTGACGTGTGACCAAATGAGGAGCAAACTGTACGTGAGCAGGAGACTTCCTCCTAAATTGCCTATTTCCCTCAACTCAGACACAGACCCTTCTCAAAGGAGAAGTGTAGCTTTCATAGGATGCTACTAAGTGGCCCCAGTCATCTCACAACCAGATTAATGCCTTTTATTGGCTTCATAAAGCTCAGGTGCACGGGTCACCTAAGACCACGTGACACGCCCTTCACAAGACCAGGAAGAGAACAGCGTCCCTCCCCCCACTCCTCTCCCCCAGGGCAAACAAAACCAAAACAGAGGAGAGTGGCTAGTGGGTAAAGTTTAAAAAGAAAACAAAAATGGAAAGTCGACATCTTAGTGTTCCCAATCAAAAAAAAAAGTATTCAGTGACTACAAAATATCTGCCCAGACCTACAGCAAAAACAGCACACGTACTCCCTCCCTTTCGTTTTTCCCTCCTTCCTAAGTCAATAACCTAAGTGATGGCTCTAAACTCATATCCTTTTATGCAAACTCTATTCTACTTTTTAAAAATAAAGTCAACATGCTAATAAAATGTGTAAGCAATCAACTAAACACTGAGGGTTATATATTATCATGACAGGACATCATTTTGTTTATATTTTAGACTTCAAAAACTCCTGAGTAAAAATGAATTAGGGGTGATGTTTGTAACAACAAATAGCAGTTAACATAAATTCAGCTTTTACTTATTACGTGCCAGGTACAGTATTAAGCACTTTACAAACATTTTCTCATTTAGCCCTTAGGGTACTAAATACCATTAATAAACCCATTTTACAGATGAGGAAATAAGAAAAGAAATTAAGAAATTTGTATTAGGGCAAATAGCTGTAAGCAAAATGCCGTGATTTAAACCAGAAAATATGACTAAGCTTGGGACCTTAACCAAAATATGTATTACACTGCAGTTTTTCACTTTTAGATCTGCTTTTAATATTTTATACAATTTTTTTATCATATTGTTAATAAAAATAAATGCGTAATTTGTCCTCAAAACAAGAGCCAAATGAGGTATACTCTGGGTCAAAATCAACCATGACGTAGTCACAGAAACCTCAAGCTCTAGTCAATAAACCAAAAGTCTAAGGAAAGAAAAGAAAAAAGTTTCACAACAGGGGATAAAATGTGATTAACATGATTTGTATTTTTAAGTCCTAAAATTTAAGTATCATTTCTTGAAATAAAGAAAAGTTGAATTAAATTTTAAAACCCCAATACTCTAGTAATGCTAATTTACTTTTCAACTTGCAATTTTTTCTAATAAAAACTTTTTAACTTTGTAATTTAAGCTTCACATTAAGTATATTTGTCCTTTTTATACTGTATAAGTTCTCTTCCTTGAACTTTTTAAACTCTCTCAATATACGCTTCCAGAAAGAAAACATTCTACACAGACTTTCATTACTGAATTAATTTTTTCTAAATCATAAAACATACAACACTATTTTCCTCATAGATACTAATTCTGAAAATCTAGTCACAAATCTATCTATTCCCAAAAGTTTTTATAATAAAAGGAAGACAAATTATGCACAAAACTCTCAGTTCAATCTCCTGGTAACACACAATCTTAAGAGCTTATGTGTAAAATTTTCTCTTTGCCATAATCAATGGAACAGAGCTTTTTTCCTAAGAAAAAAAATTACCATTTGTTCAAATATAAGAATGCATTTTCCAATCCACTCTATGCGTATCAAAATAAAATCTTAATTTAAAAATTCTGTATGGTTTTTGTTAAACTACAACCTACTACAAGTAAAAAGGATATCACATAGAAGTCCCATTGAAATCATACTCATTTAACTTCTATACAGTATGAAATGACTTAAATTTCCAAACCTAGTGAGAGTTAAAAATAAGTTCATCATTTCTAACAATGAGGTGTTCACTGTCTACTAAAATGTATGATCTATAGTTACAGTAATTCACAAATAATTATAATTCAACAATCCCTTATAAAATTCAGTCATGTAATCAGATGCTTTAGAAGTATATGTTCAATTTATTCTAATGGAGTTGTTTAAAACAATCTTTTCTCAGTGAATTTGAGATTTTCTTAGATTAAATTTACTGAGAAATGTTACTCCATGTTCTACACACATACACCCCCACATTAGAATAACTAACTCATACAGATAATGTCAGGGACGTTAAATCTTGATTCCAGAAACACAACTATACTGCCTTCCAAAACAAAGACTACAAAAATGAACCCATAAGAATACTTTCCAAGTACTTCTCCATCAATGTATACTGTGTGTATGTATACAATATGCATATTGAGAATTGCCAGCTGGTGGATACAGTATATGATTCTATCACTACATTCTGCAGAAGTAACTGTAATTGGCCATTTCTCTCAGCCAAGTTGGTGTATTAAATATCCTCACAAATGTCTGATAATTTCTAACACTTTATAATAACTTAGTAGTAGAAAATGACCACAGAAAAGTTGATAAAATTAAAGTATTCTTAATAACCTATGACCTCTTACTCTTAAATTTTTTTAGGGAAATGAAGTTAGGCCTTTGAATATTATATGAGAAATAGCAGGTTAATAACTCAGCAAAGTGGAGTTGAAAAGTCAGGTACTACTTGAATTCTACATAGGACCGAAAAATAACTGATTTAATGAAAGTAAACAAAACAAACTCTGTTTTGCTTAAAAAAAAAAAAAAAGGAAATGGAGCTAAAAGTTACATTTCTCCTTTTTTTGTAAGGGTACTTTCTGATTACAAAGCTATATGGCACAAGAGTGATAAACTTCTATTTAAAGTTTAAGACTAAAGTCTTCTGAGTAATATTAAATAATTTATGTATTTTTCCACTTAACGTAATTTCTTCTTCCTTTCATTCTTACATACAGTCATGTACTTCATAATGATGTTTCAGTCAACAATGGACCGGAATTACAACGGTGGTCCCATATCATGTAGCCTAGTTGCGTAGGAGGCTATATGATCTAGGTGTGTCTAAGTACACTTTATGATGTCTGCACAACGAAGAAATCACCTAATGATGCATTTCTCTGAACATCTCCCCATCATTAAGAGACACATGACTGTACTATTGTAGGGAGCTTCAAAGATGGCTCCCAATGACTCTACCTCCTGGTACACACACCCTTGTGTAATCCTCTCTCCTTGATGTGGGCCAGACTTAGTGACTCACTCCTATTGAAAAGAATAGGGAAAAAGTGATGGAACGCCACTACTGAGATTGTATTACAAAGACAAAAGGGTCACATGGCAAAGAAATAAGGTAGGCTACTGGCAAACAGCCAACATGAGGAAGTGGGGTCTTCGGCCCAACAAGCAATGAGGAACCAAATGCTGCCAAGAACCACGTGAGTGAACTGGAGGCAGATCCTCCCCGAGGACTTTCAGATGAGACTGAAACCCTGGTGGACACGCCGAATGCAGCTTTGTGAGAGACCCTGAGCCAGAGGACCCAGCTAATGAAAACTGTAAGGTAACATTTGTTATCTTAAATCACTAAGTTTGGGGGTAAATTGTTAAGTAGTGCTACAAGATGAATTGCGTCGCCCTCAAAATTTATATGTTGAAGCCCCAATCCCCAGTACCTCAGAATGTGGTCTTATTTGGAGACAGGATCTTTACAGAGGTCATCAAGTTAAACTGAGGTCATTAGGGTGGGCCCTTACTGGTATGACTGGTATCCTTATAAAAAGGGGAAATTTAGACACAGAGACAGACACACATAGAGGGAAGATACTGTGAAAAGACACAGAGAAAAGATGGCCATCACAGGCCAAGGAGAGAGGCCTGGAACAGACCCTTCCCTCACAGCCCTTAGAAGGAAACCAATCCTGCTGACACCTTGATCTCAGACTTCTGGCCGCCAGACTGTACGACAATAAATTTCTGTTGTTTAAAAGGCACCAGTTTGTGGCAATTTGTCATGGCAGCCCTAACAAACTAATACATGTAGCAATAGAGAACTTACGACACATACTTAATTCAAAATAACTTTCTTCGGCAGTACCAAAATGAGCCTCAGTGCAGGACTCAAGTAAATGGCCAAAGCTGCCAACTCCTTCTTCTGAAAAAAGACTAATGTCCGTATCAGAAAATGTTAGATCACAGATATTTTTGTTAGCTGAGACTCCTGCAATCACATAATCTTATCCACTCATTGCAAAAATTTATGCCTCTGCTACTGATGTGCCAGAAGCTGTTTTGAACACCTAATACATACTAATTCCTCACAAGAACCCTATGAGGTACCACTATCGCCAATTCTACTTTTAAGATAGAGAAGTTGATGTCCAGAAGTTAAAGTCACACAGTTGGTAAATGGCCAGGATTTGGTAAATTGAAGTGTCCAGAGAATAAGTAATTTATCCAAAATCATAGTTAGCAGTTGAGCTGGGACTAAACCTAATGGTCCTATCTCCTACCTTCAAATCTTTTTCTCAAAAGTTAAATAGAAAAGCTTTTCTTTTCCTGGCTATATTCAATCTTTGTGACATTGCTACCTTAGAAATAGATATTTGATTACCTATCTGCCCTCTTCCTCTAACCACACAAACATGATTATTCATTTTTCTCCATTCCCTCAACCCTAAGATGCTGCCTTTCAATTTGTAATGCTTTTTTTTCTTTTTCTTTTTCGTTTTTAAGGAAGATTAGCCCTGATCTAACTGTTGCCAATCCTCCTCTTTTTGCTGAGGAAGACTGGCCCTGAGCTAACATCTGTGCCCATCTTCCTCTACTTTATATGTGGGACACATACCACAGCATGGCTTGCCAAGTGGTGCCACGTCTGCACCCAAGATCTGAGCTGGTGAACCCCGGGCCACGGAAGTGAAAAGTGCGAACTTAACCACTATACCAGGCCAGCCCCTGTAATGCCTTTTTTGTATCTATGTTAATCATTTTTATATACCAGAACACAAGATTTCACTTCTACACAGTTTGGGAAATATAGCTTTGGCTTAATGAACGATCCTTATTAAAATAAAAACACACTTGGAAGGAGTAATATTACGTTATCAGTCATCTGCTTTTTAGCAGAATTAAATCAGATCCCTTTCAGAGAACAGGCTTTGAAATAAAGATGGCAAGACAGCCACTGAAAGTACTAAAACGACACTGCCCTAAGTCACAACGTGTCCAGGGCACCTGACTGAAGAGTCTGAGCCTGCTCTGGGAAATACGGGTCTGGGAACTTGAGATTCAGACTTTCTTTGGGAGCCTGCCTTATGAGATATAAAGTGTGGGAGGTGCTGGGACCACGCTCCCCACAACAAAGAACGGCAATGTGAAGAAAGCCGGTCCACAGAGGGAAGGAGGATGCGCAGGGGGGGCACTGGGCAGAGAGCCTGAGGGAACCTGACGCCATTTACTTCTGGGCTCTCCCTGGACATTCCCGTTGCTTTTCTGTCCCTTTATTCCTTGGTGTCTCTTGGGACATACTCAAAAGGCTGAAAACTTCCCCTTTTTGCTTAAGCTAATTTGAATTGAGTCACTTGCAATCAACAGAGAACAAACATGCTCAAAAAGGTACCCTCTCTAAAGCTGAAGAACAGTATTGAAGGACTAATAACCTCATGTAAAAAATAAACTTTTCAGCAACAATAAAGCAAAGTAAATAGTAAAAATAAGGTAACTAGGGAGCGACAGTACTCTCAAGGGCCTCACAACATAGTACATCATTCAAACCCATCACTCAAAGTAACTACAACACAGTGGATCAAAGAGCTCCAAAGCCTGTGCTTACAACTAGATTCTGCCAGGAAAAAGAAAAGAAAACAAAAGAAAATGATGCACTAAAAACATGACTTTATCAGCAATTCAAAGAGATTCGTGTACCCCTATGTTCACTGCAGCATTATTCACAATAGCCATGACACAGAAGCAACCTAAGTGACCACTGACTGATGACTGGATAAAGAAGATATGGTGTGTACACACACACACACACACACACACACACACACACACACACACACACACAATGGAATACCACTCAGCCGTAAATGATAAAATCGCCCCATTCACTACATGGACGGACCCTAAGGTAAGCCAGATAGAGAAAGACAAATTCTGTAGGATTCCACTTATATGTGGAACATAAACAAACACATGGACAAAGAGAATAGATTAGTAGTTACCAGAGGGAAGAGAGTTGGGGTGGTAGGCACAAAGGGTGAAAGGGCACACCTATAAGATGACTGACAAATAATAATGCACAACTGAAATTTCACAATGTCATAAACTATAATAACCTCAATAAAATTTTTTTTTTTAAAAAGCCATGATTTTAGGGGCCATTCCTGTGGCCCAGTGGTTAAGATCATGTGCTCTGCTTTGGCGGGCCAAGGCTTCACCGGTCCGCATCCTGGGTGCAGACCCAGCACTGCTCATCAAGCCATGCTGAGGTGGCGTCCCACATAGCACAACCAGAGGCACTCACAACTAGAATATACAACTATGTACTGGGGAACTTTGGGAAAAAGAAGAAGAAAAACGAAAAAAAAAAAGAAGATTGGCAACAGATGTTAGCCCAGGTGCCAATCTTTTAAAAAAAAAACCCATGATTTCATTGTACGTAGGACCCATAATAAAAGTAATGACGCTTTAAAGTCAGAACTGAAACTGAAAATAATCTACTCTAATGTATCCCTTTTTTGGTGCAGAAAACTAAAAGCCATCCAGAAGAGGCAGCTTGCCCAAGTTACCCAGCCGTCAGTGGAAAATAAAACCAGCCCTTTTGAGTCAAAGTTCAGTGGTCTCGCTACAATGCAACAATGTGCCAAAGACTAGCATGATTCTTTTCTAGCTCCTTGTTCAACAGACCAAATAATCCTAACACTGACCTGATTCTCTGTTCTGGGCTGGCATGAACCTGCGTAGAAACAGTAGGAGTGGCAGGCACTTTCTTCCTGAAGCAGATGTGGAGAAGTATTACACCTGTGATGAATGCAAAAGAAGGAAAACCCAGTTTATTTTCAGAATATGTTTTAGTATCATGAGTCATTCATTTTCTATTGATTCTCTCTTTATCTCCTTATTTGTGGCTAATGGTTTAATAGTGGAACACATGACAACACTTAATAAGATAGATAAAATGTGCTATTCAAAATCCACGAAGAATATAGTCATTTAAAGCTGGTCTCTACAGACCACGTGGTTCAGCATCTCCATTTTACTGGTGAGGAAAATGAGACTGGGACAAGTTATGGAAAGAATCAGTGACAACACAGCTGTTTAGTGGCAGAGCCACATTCAGAACCTAATTCTTCCCACTTCCACTCCAGTATGCATTTGTACATCAAACACAATGTCTCTTTTTGGAGAACCAAATTTGAGTAAAAAAGACAAAAAAAAAACATGTTATTTCTCTAGGTGTAGTCACCAAGCATCTAAAGATAAACGTGGTGTAAAGCTGAACTGATTTGTTCTAAAATAAAATCAGAAAACACTGATTCCTCACTCAATGGTTATAATCCAACCTTGAGTTATTTAGCATGCCTTATATATCGAAATGTTTCTTTTATTTACCATTCCTTATTTCAATATGAAAACACTAGTACACGAATCATGAGATGTAGGTTCTGTTCTTTCTTCACTCTGCTCTCCACAAGTTCTATGATCTTAATCAATTACTTCTTGGGTCCAAGAGCTCCTGTATTCAAAAATGAGGAGCTTGGACTAATTCCCATGGGCCTTCTAACTCTAAAACGTTATACCTAAGAATAGCTTCATCTGTAGCAACATTCTGCTTTTCTTATCAACTATTTGTTTTTGCCATACATTTGTTAATCTCTTTGATCATATTATTACGATAGTTCAAACATAATCAATAATATTGCCTTCAAATACACAGTTAATTATCATTCAAAAACTTATGCACCAGTAACCTAGTTTTGCTGTCTATCTCACTTCTTATAAGAACCCAGGTAGAAGTAGAAGGAAAAGTATTTCTAAAAATCTAATTCTTAGGTGGTTTCTAAGAAAAATCTCAAATTATTCTCCCAAACGATTCACTCAGTTATTCATCCAACAAGTTGTTCCTGAGTGACTTACTTCTCTGATGGCAGACAAAGGCTTAATCAGACAGAAGACTTTAAAACAAGAGACCTCTAGTGAAATACTGAGTGACATTAGGAGCTCAAGTGGCAGTGAGGGTGTGGGCAGAAGTGATGACATGTCTCCCAAACTCTGACTCCAGAATATGCCTTTGCTATTTTTAAATATATTAATTGTTACATACAACAGTTATTTGCAACACGTTTTAAAGTCAAAGCAAAATAATAGAATGAACATCCACGTACCTGCCACCCAACTCAAGAACTCAAATCTAAGTTATTGGCAATGGTCCAGCGATTTGCTCCTCCCTATCCCATTATCCCAGCTCTCCCATCCCTTCTGTCCCCTGGAACCGCTACCCTATATTTTGTGTTTATCATTCGTTTGCTTTTTAAAAAGTATATCACATTATGTACATACCCCTCCATAAGATATAGTGTTTCATTTTATTTGTTTTTAACTTCTGTAAAAATGGCATTAAACACCTTCTGTCTTCTAGGGTTTGATTTTGTCATTCAATATTATGTTTTCAAGATTCGTCCACAGTGTTGTGTGTAGTTGCAATTCATTCATTTTCACTGTAGAATTCTGCATTATGTAAATGTACCACAACTGAATTATTCATTCTCTTTATGGTAGCATCTTATTTTCCCCCCAGGTTTGTTGTTGCTGCTATTATGAACATTACTGTTATGAAAGTTCTCATACACATCGCCTGTTCCACTCGTGCCAAAAATTCTCTTAAGTATGTGCCTAGGAGCTGAGGAATATGTCTCTGTTCGATTTTTCATAAGGATGCCAATTTTTATTTTCCCCAAAGTGTGTCCAGCAATTTATAACCCCACCAGCAACGGGTAGTTCATATAGATCCACATCCTCTCCAACATTTAGTAATGCCAACTTCTTAACTTTGGGGTGTAAAATGTCATCTAATTGTGATCCTAATTTGCATTTTCCTGTTGATTGATGATACTGAGCATTTCTTCAGGTTTATTGCCTAACTCATGTTTCCTTTTTTACGAAATGCCTATTCATATGTTTTACCCACTTCCTCCTCAGTTATTTACCATTTACTTATTATTTCATAGAAATTTTACATGTATTTTGGATGCTGATGATTTGGTTTTATCCATTTTGAATTACCAGGTACAGGCAAGTGTTGAGATAAAGAAGCAAAAGCAGAAACAGGAGGCAGCCAAACAGAACTGCAAACAGCAAGCTAGAGTATCAAGGTTTTTCTCAATCCATTTTTGAATATTAACGCAATCTACAGATGTCTTAAAGTATCAGACATCTAAACTAGTGTATAATTAATCTTATTTTATAATCTTTTATTTTAATATAAATTCAGCCAAGGGCAAATGCTTTGATATGATTTCAGTGCATTCTAATTGCAATATGGAATATAATATAATTTCAGGTATGAGTTTTACAAAAATCACAATTTAAATCACCATTTAGACAGAGTTCTCATTTTGACCCTTACATTTTACATGTTTTTTATTCCATGCTTTGCTTGCCTCCAATTTAGACTAAGTCAGTTACATTGTCAATGGCGTGAGTTTGAATGTACATGCACATAGGTATGAAAACTGAATTTCAAAACCAAATTATGTAAATTAGAACATCACAGAGCCCTGGATTCCAGACTTGGCTGGACAACTAGCTGTACCTCCTTGGCCTAACTAACTATGTCTTCAAGTTGGTTTTCTTAACACCTAACATGAAAATTGTGCTGGGTAAATTTTTAGGGCCATTAAATCACATTCTTTGGCTTGAAGATCAATGAGAAAAAAAAATTTTTCCACATAGTTCCAAAAGAGTTTTAAGAATCTCTTCCCAAATGTCATACAAATTAGACAGGCTGAAGAGTAACAAAAAACTAAATGTCTGAAAAACATTTTAACAAGCAGGGCTATAGCCCTCCCACGACTTCTCAGGCCTCCTGGCAGATGATGAACAGCATCATGCAGGAACAAAATCAAAGGCCACCTAAAATCTGAATCCCTCTGCATGCCGGCCTTGGCTCCTACGCAAGCACTCAGAAGACAGCTTCCAGAACCACGCTCGCCTACTTACCTAAGTCTGTGCCCTCTCCTGTGCTTGAACTTTCCAGGACCCCTGCACTTTTATATTAGATGTTATAGTCCTACTATTCAAAGACATGCTCTAATTAAGTCTCACTTCTCTCTCCTACGTCATGAATTTCCTAATTTCTTCCTCCCAATAAAGCAAAACCATTAGTATATATATATATATATATATATACACCATATTTCCACTCATTAGAAAGCAAACAACAACAAACTTTTTGACCCCCACACATGCCTCTAGGTTATGGCCAATTTCTTTGATTCCTTTTTCAGCAGAACATCACAGAAGAGTTGTCCCTACTCTTTGTCTTCAAGTATTCTTCAACTTGAACATACTCCAATTAGACTTTTGCTCCCCACCCCACTGAAATTTGAAGGTCACCAATTACTTACATACTGTTAAATCCAAAGGCCAGTCAGTCCTCATCTTTCTTGACCTACCTGCAGCATCTGACATGACTCTTCAAGCCCCGAGACACTTTCTTTACCTGGCTTCCAGAACAAAGACTCTCCTGGTTTAATCCTATCTCACTGGCCACTCCTTCCCAGCCTCCTTTGCTTGTTTCTGCTCTTCTTACTGATCACTAAAGTTCAAGTTCTACCCTCTCTCTAACCTATCAGCAAATATTATTGGCTCTATCTACAAAATACACCCAGAATCTGACCACTTCTCATCACCTACATAGAGACTTTGACCAGAATAGTAACGATCACGTCTCACTTGGATTTTTGCCATGGTTTAGTAACTGGCCTCCCAACTTCTACCCTTGTCCTATTTCAGTCCTTTCTCATCAAATTTTATATAAATCATATAACGTAACATCTGTGCCCAAAATCTCCGAACGGCTTCACATCTCAGAGTAAATGCCAAAATCTTTAAAGTAGCACAAAAGAACCTATGTAGTAATTTGGCCCTCTTTCCTCCGACCTCGTTTCCTACTGACCTCCTTGCCTTTTCCTCACACGGGCTAGGCATATTCCCGCCTGCAAGCCTTCAGACTGGCTGTTCTCTCTGCCTAGATGTTCTCCCAAGAGATGATTATCTCTGCATGCCACACTCCCTATCTTCAGATCTTTGCTCAAATGTTTCCTGGGTTAAGTCTTTCGCATCTACTCTATTTAAACTGTAACAATTCTGTTCCCGGCATCCCTAACCCACTTCCTTGACTTATTTTTCTCCAATGTTACTAGCATTCACTTACTTCACTTACAAAAACATAAAATCTATGAGGGCGAGAGCTTTGTTTTGTTTGGTGCTACGTCTTCAATGTATAGAAAGGGGTCTGGCACATAGTAGGCACTCAATAAACATTTTTTTGAATGAACAAATGAATAGTTACCCTCTTAGGGGTAAAATGACAGTCCTTCTGAGTTTATAAAACAAGATAATCTAAATAAGCAGGGGTAACAGCTAGATTCCTGATGTAAAATAATCATTCTAATATTTCTGCAACTGATAATAACTCTGAAGACTTCAGTAGATGGTGTAGCTAATACTTCCATAAACATACAGTAATCATTATACTAAATAGTGCCCCCCCAAATTAGGTTTTAGACTCCAGCCATCCACAGGGTGACTCATTTATTTTCCACTAACTGCAGTCACACTGAACAATGGTTGGTTTGCAGAGCCACAACACCAACACACAGGAAAATATTATAAAAATGTTCATTCCAAACTGGTTCCAGACAAGGAACCAAAGTCTTTATAAATAAGGAGAGCCTAAAAAGAAATGGTAGATATTTCTGAAAGTTAAATATTTTGTTTGGAAATAATTTCAAACTTACAGAAAAGTTGCAAGTATGAGAATATAAAACTACCTGTATACCCAAAGTCACCAATTGTTAATGTTACCTCCTTTGTTTTCTCACTTGTGCTCATGTGCCCTCTTGCACCTTCTTTCCACTCACACACACAAACACACAATTCACAGTATTTTTTTCCTAAAGCACCTGAGAATAATCATGTACATCCTGGCCCTTTGCTCCTCTGCTTCAACGTGCATTTCCCGAGAAGAGAGAAATCCTCTCACATAACCACAGTGCAGTTAGCTTCAGTAATTTGAACACTGTTACAATATTTGAATTTACTCGATCATCCATATTCCGTTTTCTTTTCAACTGATCCAAAAATATCCTTTATAGTATTTTTCCCCCCTCCAGTAGAGGATCCAGTCTAGGGTGAGGTATTACAGTTAGCAGTTCTCTCTCTCAAACCTCCTTTAATTTGGAACACTTCCACAGCCATCCTTTGTCTTTATGACACTGTTTTTTCTGAAGAACACGGTGCCCTCCCCTTTCTATTAAGTAGAATGTTCCTCATTTGGGGTTTGTCTGATGTATCTTCACGATTAGATTCAGTTTATGCAGTCTTGGCCAGCATAATACATAGATGACAATGTGTCCCCTTGGAGTGTCACATGGTATCCACCTGCCCCATGTTGTTGGATTTCACCAACATTTAATCCCTGTTTTATACCTTGCAAATAATATGTAGTCTGTGGGGAGACACTTTAAGACCACAGGAATATCCTGCTCCTCATCACTATTTCCCCTCAATTTTGTTAGGATTCTTACACTGTCTAATCTTTACTATGATGGCTGCAAAAATGACGATTTTCCAACCCCAGAACTCAGAATTCTACCATTAGCCAGAGACTTCCCTTCTCAATTTATTCATTTATTTATCAGTTCATTATCATTATGGATAATGAATTCTTATTTTTAATGGTTCTTAATTCATTATTACACTTATTTGACGATCAAATTATACCAGATTTGGCCAGCAGAGACCCGACAGGCTTCTCGTGACATGCTCCTGTTTTTTAAAAAACATTTTCTTTTTTTTCTAGCATAAAAAAAAAAATACAAGTTCATCTCATATGTACCCTGCCCAGGCCTTGAATCAGCCACTTTTCTGAGGAACTCTGGTTCCTTTGTGTTGGGAGTAGTATTACAGACCAAGATTCGGGAGTTAGTTGTGTTCACTGCTCTCTGCTTCTTAGCCTTTTTGTTGGACAGAGATATTAGGAGATATACATATAGACACATCAATATATGCATATATGTTCATACATACACATACATGTGCGCACATATACACACACACACACATATACATACATATACATATTGATTTAAAAAATAATGAATTCACATCGATGCCTTCCATTCCAGTCTATCCCCACAGGATTCATTTTTGCCTTCCCCCATTTATTTGTATGACCCTCCACCCTCAAGCCCTGGCTCCAACACCTTCAAAATATTTCCTCAATTGATCGTACACCTAAAACTGACAGAGTTGCTTTGTTCACATCACTTTCTACTGGAGTTGTACAGAAACCCAGTAGAAACTCCAGCAGAAAGGCACCAGGACTTGTCTGCAGTCCTTCCCTCTAACTCCGCCCAAGCTGAGGGTCAAATACTGTGTTCATAACTTACATTCACCCTTTCTTCCCCTTCAACGTAGGCACAGTACTAACTTAAATACACTCAGGTTCAGTTGCTTCAGTCAATCAGGATTTTCCCCATTCTCATTTTTATTTTTTATTTATTTTTTTTTGAGGAAGATTAGCCCTGAGCTAACATCTGCTGCCAATCCTCCTCTTTTTGCTGAGGAAGACTGGCCCTGAGCTAACATCCGTGCCCATCTTCCTCTGCTTTATATGTGGCACACCTACCACAGCATAGCATGCCAAGCGGTGCTGTATCTGCACCTGGGATCCAAACCGGTGAACCCCGGGCCGCCAAAGCAGAACGTGTGCACTTAACTGCTGCGCCACTGGGCCGGCCCCCTCATTTTTATTTTAAATATGGAAGATAACATGCTTTCAAAAGTCAAAACTTATAAAAACTATATAAAAATTTTTGAGAAGTTTCTTTCCCTCCCATAAACCTTTAGTTCCATTACCTTCTACCATCTCTTCTTTTCGTAAAGTTAAGCGGATATATGTATGTTGTATTTCCCCCTCATTTTTTTTACAGGAAAGATAACATACTATATATGCATGTTTACACAAACCAGCTCAATCCAGACTAGAAGCAGCTCTTCCCAAAGCACTGTATGAGACAGCATTATCTTAACACCCAAACCAGACAAAGACATTAAGAGAAAAGACAAGAAATCAAACATCCTTTGCAAACACAGATGTAAAACATCTTTAACAAAATATTAGCAAGCCAAATCTTGCAATGTATAAAAGGAATATTATATCACAACCAAGTGGAGTTTATCTTGGAAATATAAAGCTGGTTCAACATTCAAAAAATTAATCAATATAATTCACCATATGAACAGGATAAAAAAGAAAAACCATACGATAATCTCAATAGATACAAAAAAGCATTTGACAAAATTAAACACCTATTCATGATTTAAAAAACTTCTTAGTAAACTAGGAATGCAATGGAACTTAACCTGATAAATGGCATCTTTAAAATAAATACAGCTAACATCAATAGTTAATGGCAAAAGATGATTGCTTTCTATCTAGCATTATAATAGAAATCTTAGGCAGTGGAATAAGGTGTGAAGAAGAAATAAAAGGCGTACATTACAGTGGAAGAAATAAAACTGTGTTTATTCCAGGGACATGATGTCTATATAGAAAACTCCAAAGAATCTACAAAAAACCTACTAGATTTAATAAGGTAACTTCACAAGGTTGTAATACACAAAGTTCAATACACAAAAATCAATCATGTTTCTACATTATCAAAAATGAAGCAAATGGAAATTATATATATACAAAGTGTCATTTATAATAGCACCCGAAAAACATGAAATGCTTAGGGATAAATCTAACAAATTACGTGCAAGATTTGTATTCTAAAAACTACAAAACACTCATGAGATGAAACCAAAGAGGACCTGAGTAAATGGAGAGATATACTGTGTTCACAAATTAAGAGACTCACAGTTAAGATGTAACTTCTCTCCAAATTAATCTACAGATTCAATGCAATCGCAATCAAAATTCTAGTAAATTTCTCTTTTCTTTGGAAACCAATAGGATCATTCTAAAATTTACATGTAAAAGCCAAAACAATTTCAAAACAGAACAAAACTGGAGGGCTCATATTATCTGATTTCCAGACTTATTATAAAGCTACAGTAATCAAGACAATGTGATACTGGTGAAACGATAGAAACCAAGATCAATGGAAAAGAACAGAGACTCTAGAAATAGATGCACACACATATCATCAGTTGATTTTTGATAAAGATGTCAAGCAACTCAACGGAGGAAGGAAAAACTTTTCACCAAATGGTCCTAGAACAATTGGATATCACATACAAACAAAACAAAAGAATCTCAGCTAACCCATACATCACATCACATACAAAATTCAACTCAAAACAGATCATAAACTTAAATGTAAGACCTGAAACTATAAAACTTCTAGAAGAAAACTCATTGCAAAATCATTGTGACTTTGGGTTAGGCAAAGAATTCTCTAATACGACATACAAATCATACAAAAAAAAATCGACATACAGGACTTCCACAAAATCAACTTCTGCTCTTCAAAACATAATTTTAAAAATCAAAAGAAGCCACAAACTAAGAGAAAGTATTTGTAAAACACATACCAGAAAAAAGACTGGTATACCCAAAACAAAGAATTATTATACAGCTGTCCATCGCTTAAAGATAGGGATAAGTTCTGAGAAATGTGTCAGGCAATTTCATAGCTGTACGAACATCATAGAGTGTCCCCACACACACCTAGATGGTATAGCCCACACTACACACCTAGGCAATACAGCGCAGCCCATTGCTCCTAGGCTACAAACCTGTACAGCATGCTACTGTACTGACTACTGTGGGGAACTACAACACAACGCTAAGTATTTATGTATCTAAATATATCTAAACATAGAAAAGGTACAGTAAAAATAGGCTATAAAAAATAAAAAACAGTACACTTGTATAGGGCACTTACCATGAATGGAGCTTGCAGGACTGGAAGTTGCTCTGGGTGAGTCAGTGAGTGCGTGGTGAGTGCACGTGAAGGCCTAGGATATTACTGGACACTACTGTAGACTTTATAAACACTGTACACTTAGGCTATGTTAAATTTATAAAAAAATATTTTTCTTTCTTCAATAATAATTTAAACTTAGGGGCCGGCCCGGTGGCACAGCAGTTAAGTTCGCACATTCCACTTCGGTGGCTCAGGGTTCACCAGTTCGGATCCCGGGTGTGGACATGACACCGCTTGGCAAGCCATGCTGTTGTGGGCATCCCACATATAACGTAGAGGAAGATGGGCATGGATGTTAGCTCAGGGCCAGTCTTCCTCAGCAAAAAGAGGAGGATTGGCAGATGTTAGCTCAGGGCGAGTATTCCTCAAAAAAAAAAAAAGATTTAAAAAAAAGGAGAAAAATAAATAGCTTACTGTAACTTTTTGACTTTATAAACTTTTTAATTTTTTAAAATTTTTTGATTCTTTTGTAGTAGCACTTAGCTTAAAACACAAACACACTGTACAACAGTACAAAAATATTTTCTATCTTTATATCGTTACTCTATAAGCTTTTTTCTATTTTTAAAATTTTTTATATTTTTTTACTTTTAAAATTTTTTGTTAAAAACCAAGCCACACACACACACATTAGCCTAGCCCTCCACAGGGTCAAGATCATCAATATCACTGTCTTCCACCTCCACGTCTTGTCCCACTGGAAGGTCATCAGGAGCAATTACATACATGGAGCTGTCATCTCCTATGATAACAATGCCTTCTTCTGAAACATCTTCTGATGTCTTAAAATTTTTAAGGACCTTGTTGAGGTCTGCAAAAGCTTCTGCTAAACCCTTCACAGTGAATTTTCTCAGGGATTCTTCTTTTTCTTCTCCTGAGGTTTCCTTTTCTGTTGTCTCTTCTTCACGTATGCATTCCTGTTTCAGTTCCAAGAACTCAATAGTCAATTCCTCAGGAACTGCCTTTAGAAGCTCCTCAGTGTCGCCCTCATCCACACCCAGGTTAAAGTTGTCTGCATCTCGACCACAGACTTGCTGATTTTTGTAACCTCCTCATCCCTGGTAAATCCTTTGAAGTCATGGACAAACCTCTTGGGTGTCTTCTTCCAGATGCCATTCATATGCTTCTTGGTGACATCAGCCCAAACCCAAGCAAGGTTCTTGATGCAATAATAGATTTTATAATCCTTCCAGAATTGCATCAGTGTCTTCCTCAGCTGCAGTAATAGCCTGGGCAAAGGTCCTCCTCAGGACCTTAAAAGCTGCTATTACTCCTTGAACCATTGGTTGGATCAAAGAGGCAGTGTTTGGAGGGAGAAACGCCACTTTGATATTGGGATGAAGATCACCAGTAAAAGGAGGATGTCCGGGAGCATTATCAACAACAAGCAAAATCTTGAAAGGTACGTTATTCTCCAAACAGTACTTCTCCATTTTGCTGGTACAGCCATTCAGGAGGGCATCTTGGAAGAGAAGCTGGGTCATCCATGACTTCTTCCTGCTCTTGTCGTACACTGGCAATGTGTGCTTAGTGATATGCTTGAAGGCCCTGGGGTTCTCACTGTGCCAGATCACAAAGGGTTCAATTTATAGCCTGCAACGTTGTCCCCAAGCAAGACTGTTATTCTGTGCTTAAAAGCCTTGAAACCACGGGGCCACCCAGTGGCACAGCAGTTGGGTTTGCACGTTCTGCTTCGGTGGCCTGGGGTTTGCCGGTTCGGATCCCAGGTATGGACACGGCACCGCTTGACAAGCCATGCTGTGGCAGGTGTCCCACATACAGAGTAGAGGAAGATGGGTATGGATGTTAGCTCAGGGCCAGTCTTCCTCAGCAAAAAGAGGAGGATTGGCAGCAGATGTTAGCTCAGGGCTAATCTTCCTCAAAAAAAGAAAAGAAAAAGCCTTGAAACTAGACACTGACTTGACTTTCTTATGGAAGGAAGTCCTTTCAGGCATCCACTTCCAGAATGTGCAGGTTTCATTCATATTGAGTATTTGCTCTGGCAAGTAATTTTCCTCCACAATCAGCTTATCTAGTTTCCAAAAATTCTTCAGCTGCCTGCACATGAGCACTTGCAGACTCATCACTCATTTTCATATTATGTAATGAGTAACGATTCTTGAATCCTCTAACCACCCAGAGCTAGTAGTCAATTCAACATCTAGTTGGGTCCAGCCTTTTTTTTCAACATGGCAATCAAATTGTTCGCTTTGGCTGTGATTGTCACGGTGCTGAGGAGGATACTCTTCTGTGTCTGGTCTTCAATGCAGGTCATTAGAAGTTTCTCCATGTCCAATAGAGGCCCTTCTCGAATTTTTGTTAGTCTCGCTGCCTTCAAGGAAGAAGACTGTTTAACAGCCTCCATCACTTGGTTCTTGCTCCTCAAGACCACAGCGATGGGGGAAGGGGACGTGCCTGAGTGCTGAGCAATAACCATCACTGATTTTCCACCTTCGTAGTCCACAATCACTTTTAATTTCGTTTTGAGGTCAATCACTCCATGTGGCCTCTTACTGGCAACATTAGCAGTGGACTTTGTACACTTAGGGGCCACGATGAACAAAATACCAAGAGATTAAATCAAGAACAAGAGAAGATGATGCAATCAAGAGACACAGTAAACGCGAGATATATGAGGCTGCTGCTGGCATAACACAGCAGTGGTATGTTTTACAGTGAATCTTTTTTTATTAGTAGAAAGAGTACACTCTAATGATAAGTACAGTGTAGTAAATAAACCAGTAACATAGTCGCTTATTATCAAGTATTATGTACTGGACATAATTGAATGTGTTATACTTTTATACGACTGGCAGCACAGTAAGTTTATTTACACCAGCATCACAACAAACACGTGAGTAACGTGTTGCACTACATCTTTATGACGGCTATGAAGTCATTAGGTGATAGGAATTTTTCAATTCCATTATAATCTTATGAGATCACTGTTATATATTTGGTCCACTGTTGGACCAAAATGTCATTACACAAGGCATGACTGTATCTTAATAATAAAAACATAAGCAACCTAATTTTAAAAAGAGCAAAGGATGTCAACACCTTAATAAAAAGAAACATAGCAAACAAGCACATGAAAGGATGCTCAGTATCATTAATTATTCATAAAAACCAAATTAAAACTATTTTGAACAATGCTATGAACATTAGCCTTCTTGTGGACATATGCTTTCACTTCTCTTGGGTATACATACCCAGGAATGGAATTTAAAGTCCATGAGGAATATGTTTAACTTTATAAGAAACTAACCAACTGTTTGCTAAAGTGGCTATACCATTTCACTAGCAATATACAAGAGGAAACTTCTAGTCGCTCCACATCCTTATCAAATCTTTGTCAGACTTTCTTCTTAGCCATTCCAGTGGGTATGTGGTAGTATTGTTCTATGGTTTTTTTTTTTTTAAAGATTTTATTTTTTTCTCTCCAAAGCCCCCTGATACATAGTTGGATATTCTTTGTTGTGGGTCCTTCTAGTTGTGGCATGTGGGACGCTGCCTCAGCATGGTTTGATGAGCAGTGCCATGTCCGCACCCAGGATTCGAACCAACGAAACACTGGGCCGCCTGCAGCAGAGCGGGCGAACTTAACCACTCGGCCACGGGGCCAGCCCCAGTATTACTCTATGGTTTTAATCTGCATTCCCCTGATGACTAGTGACGTTTAGCATCTTTCTATGTACTTGTGTCTTTCTCTGTAGCAGGTACTGGCCGTTCGTATATCCTTGGTGAAACTTCTGTGCAAATCTTTTGTCCATTTTTTGACAGGATTCTTGGTCATCTTCTTATTGAATTGTGAGTTCTTTAAGGTGTTCCGGTTCAAATTCTTTGCCAGATATATGTTTTGCAAATATTCTTCCCAGACTATGGCTAGTCTTTTCACTTTTTTTATGGTACAGCATGTTCATTTTGAGAAAATTCACCGAGCTGTACATTTATGATTTGTTCCCTTTTCTTTATGTATATACTAAAAGGAATAGGTTTATTGTAAAAAGAAATAATGGACTGCTCTTTGGAAGGTGACAAAATCATTATCAACCAGTAAATACTGAAGATGATGCAGTCAGACTTGTATATGCTAAAAACTGGAAAATACATCCTTATACTCCCAGTTATAAGCTCTTCATAGCATTGGGTCCTATCAGATGCCCAGACATGAAACCTAAAATTAGCAAAGGAGAATAACATGTTCAAGGCCTCCCTCCTGCAATTACTTACTGCAATTTGACCTCTGAACTATAGACATTTCAGATTAGGACATATTATATTTTTTGCTAAATATAGAGCAAGTTTTAAATGGTTTATGTTGATGAGAAAAGCAAAGAGAGTCAACCTAAGTGTAATTACATGAAAAACTAACTCATGCAATGACTTTCAATAAGCATCTGATTGTCATATACAAAAGGTAGAAAAATAAATAAATAAATAAGCACTATGTATGCTTTTGCTGACAGCACAGTTAGCTTCCTATGTAAGTACTGCTTAGAGAAAAGATCTGAGTCAAATATGACAAAAATAAGCTAAAATTTAAAATGCAGTCACTGGCTACAGTTTAAAATCTTGCTTCAGTTTTGAGAACTTATAGAATGTACTATTAATCTGTAATACCCCTTCTCTGTGCCATAACCAATGGCCTTGAAGGATAAATGATAGGGAGAATTAGGAAGTAGCTATTTGAATGAATCTCTCATAACCAGGAGATAGCCTAAAAAAGTTCCTCTTCCATGGGTATGCTCACCAGAATCCTGCCACTGCCAAAGTAAGCAAATCAAAATATAAAGCCTCTTAATAATTGGGTGGATAAGATGACCCACATCATAGATCAAGTCAGACTCCTTCTCCAGCCAACCTGGTCCTTGCTCAATAGGTCCATGAAAATAACCAGGTGGCAGGAGAAGCAGTTACACAAGGGATCAATTGCATGAACTCACTAAGACTGAGTAAGACTCACTGCCACGCCACTACTGTTGAGAACCCTTCTGCCTGAGTCAATAGGCACTACCTTTCAGGAAACTACATCAAGCCCTTTGCACTACAGAAATGGTGACGGCTGGTCCTCAGTGTAAGAGACACCAATTCTGAATATGCCCCTGCCAGTATTCCTATGCAAGATTACCTGAATGCTTCATCTAAACCACATGGCCTCAGACCCAGGAATTCACTTCAAATGACAATTATCAGTCTCATCAAATAGACTCTTATTCAGACTGTCCCCAAAGTAGGAAGTAATGGCTTCTTAAAGCTTGATATACTAGTTGTTGTCCAAGCTAAAACCTTCTGAAATTGAGGTGCTGTCCTGCAGGATATAAAATAGGCTCTGAACCACTAACCAATATACGATGTCTGCTGTCTCTACAAGACACCGAATGTAGATGGCAAGTTAGCAGGAATTAAACTTAGGTTGTAAAATATCAAGAAAGCATCACCGTAGAACCAGTGTGCTATCACCCAGAATCAGGAGCCCTATGGCACTGCCTCTTGATGTGGTACCTTAGCTTGGATTTTGATCTTCTCCCACAAGAAACATTCCATCAATAGATGGGATAGCAGGGTTATTTCTACCTTTATATAAGTGAGGACGGAAGGGACAGAGGAAAAAGAGAAGGCAAAAGGGGTGGTTAAACTACCAAAGGGTGAGATTTTCTGGACACCCCGGCCAAGAGCAGCCCTTCTTTAGGGATGGCCCCCAGCACACAGGAGGAGACTCCTGGGCTATGACTATATGGCACAACCCTGGGTCCCCTGACTCCAGGAGACAGATACCTGATCTCAACAGGGGTAATCTAATCCTTTTTCATTGGGACATAAAATTTGAAAAGGCAAGGCAGAAAGACCAAATCTTTAGAGAGAAGTCATATTAATGGCAGGGGTCTAGAAAGAAGGTCTAAAAACTCCCACTGATGAGATCCCTAGAGCTCCTCTGGTTTCTTCTGTTCAAGCTCCACTTGTTCAATTCATCGTGCAATTTCCAGTATGAGTTCCAAAGACGCCTTTTGTTCCCCCTTAGGCTAGTGAGTATCAGTTGATTGCAACCGAAAAAATGCAAATATGACTTCTTCGAGGAAGTAAAAAAGGTGTGGAAGTTTCTCATTTTAACATCAAATTACCATAATCATACATTTTCCTTGCTTCCTCTTACCCCACTTAAAAACTAAACTCCTAAGCTGGTGCACTTTTGCCTTCAGAATTGTGACATTACAACCCTCATGCCTAACATGCTTTTTCATATCCTCCTATTTTGCAAGAAAGCCTATTTATGCCAAAGCTGCAGTCTGTTCATTTCAGCAGCGGTCCAGCAGCAGTTCCCTGTGAGGAAGTTCCTGTGAAGCATCAGCAGTTCTCAGCATCTCGTGATGCCCTACCACTGCCAATAAAGCAAACTGAATAATTACTGATTAACAAGGGAAATGAAGCTTTTCCCTAAAAGATACTTACCAGTATATAAAAGAATGTCAAGCCCTGTCTGTTTCTGCTCTCCAAGGGCCCTGCTTCTCCTGTCACTTAAATCCTAGATCACCAATATGGACTTGTGACAGGAGAGGCTTAAGCAGCTTCGGCCCCAATCTTCGATTCTGGATCAAGGCATCATTAACGTTAATTCACTCAGCCTTCATACCCCAGGTTAGACGACCAGGGCTCCTAGCCTGTTCTGATACCCACTCTGTTCTACTCCTAGACCTTCTACTATTCTGGCCCTTTTTATACCTGAGTGATTATAACTAGGCTTCTGTTTTGAGACTTTTGGAGGCTCCTATTCTGGTCCCTGCTTTGTCCCTTCCTGGGTCTGGGATGTCTATTTTCGATTACCAGTCCCAATCCCAAGGACTGGTATCAGGCCATTTTCTAGAGCCTAGCATCCACAGACAGGATTCTCTGGTGGCCACTCATACTTATGCATGTGTGTACTTACATGTGTGTACTCATTCACTCATTTATTTCCTCTCTCTCTCCCCCTCCCCCCACCCCCTTCTTGCTCTCTCTCCAAGATTCCATGTGCTTCTTCATCTTGAATTTCCATTAATAAGAGGCTGTGTGGATCGCTCTCTGGCTGTTCTACCCCTGACATGGCCTACTACAGAGAACCTTGCCTTAACACCTGTAGTTTACGCAAGATTGGCTCTCATACGCAGCACTATTTCTAAGAATGGACTCATTCTAATCTGTCCTGTATAACAGTAACCTGTGCCCTACTTTAAAATTTGGCCATGCTCCGTCATATCACAAATACAACAAAACTCTATCAAATCTTGAGATACGGTAAAAGTAAGCAAACTTGTAGGATTTAGAAACAAAGCAAATAAACAGATAAACAAAAGTCATTTTCTAAATGGTATGAATTGGAAACTTTGTAATACAGTAATATTAAAATAACATAATATGATTCCTGGACATTTACATGCCAAAATTTTTTAAACCAACAGATTAAAAGAGAAAAAGACATGACTATATTACATTTAGTAAATATATTCTATTATAGCATACAGAAATGAATATTTCACACCTAAGAGTTCTAGCTGTAATTTCCTGACACAAAACAGATAAAGTATATCAGAGCAATAAAACAGTACATATATCTAGTGATATAAATTAATATCTCCTTTGATCAATGCTGAATTCTTCTTTATTAAATTTAAATTTCTAATTCCATTTAGGACCAAAAAATGGGATTCCCACCACTTTCTCCAAAATCTAGCTTTGTTATTAATACTACACCCTCACTAAGCTTGCTCCCTCTCCTGGCTTTCTCAACGTTGGTTCCCAACTAAAGATCAATCCACAAATGGGCTCACGATGGGTATAAGGAAAAGCTGGAAAGTAGCCCAAGATTCTAGGAAAAAGCTGTATGTATTTACCTGGGGCCCCATATAAGCCAAGACAGTTGCAGTCAGAACAAGGGCAGTGGATAAGAGGGAGCTCCAAACACTGTGGCATTAATGAATGAATTAATTAATAATTATCTGTTCATAAGCTACGCTAATCTACTAGCTCTTTGAAAGGAGAAATAGTATCTTATCATCTTAATATTTTCAGCACGCAAAGTAGACACCTAATAAACTCTTGGTGAATGAAAAAGACAAATCAATGTTTCAGATGGCTAGTAAAGGAGTGCCAAATGTACTCAGCTTATACTGCAATACAGTCACTGCGGAATGACAAATGCCAGGGAGGACCTTACTCAAAGAAAACTAAGTGTGATGTGAGTTCTAAGTTCCTTTTCCCAAAAACAACTGCTGTACTGATCAATAAACACAATGCAAATCTCACATCATGCATTAATTTCATTTGCTCTTACCCTTTCACTGGGCAATTATTTTTATTTACTCTAATTTTATATTACTGTAACCCTTTTGTCAATTTAAGACTATATTTAACATTTATCTTTTAAAAATCCATTTTATTACTTGTTTATTTTGGTAGGACTTCTCCATTTCAGGCGTCTGGGAATGAGTTATTGACCAATTTATCTTCGAAATTGCTGTTCATAGAGATGTTACAGTGAGTTATGAAGAAATAGATCATTGGATGGGAAAGTATTAATGAAATTTAGTTTTAAGTATAATTCCAATAAGCCACAGCATTCTTTACTAAAGCAGTCACTTTGCCATTTTAAAAAATTTTTTTGTAAAAATATGACTTTATTGATCTCAGTAAAAATGGATGATGAAATGCAAAAGTCTAACTCAAAACCTGTACCTAGTACTTAACCTCTACTACATTGCAGGATGAGACAAAAATGTTCAAAATACCAAAATCAACATAGCCAACATGTTATGTAAGAGTATTTCTAAGCTTTAACAAAACTGAAGAAAGCACAAGCAGGTGTGATCAATATCTATAAGCATGCTTGATGTCGAGTAACACCACCAAAGTAACAATTAGGTACAGGAATGCAACCAATCTTCTTCCATTAGAAGAGCGCTTGCTGAACAGCTCCTCGCTGGACTGGAATGATGCTTTGTCAGATGACATTAGGGTATACAAAGCAACTATTAAACTGTGTGCTAAAGTGGATGTCAACAAGCAGGGTAGAACGAAAAAAGGCTAGAATATGAGCATCTTTTTAAAGATCTTTCAACACTGGCAAGCAACAGCCAAAAAGTGGCTCATTTTTGATAAAGTATAAGGCTGAGAAAATTCAAAGTGCACACAAATCCATAAAGAGAAAAAAGCATAAGCTTTCTAAGAATGATACAATACTCTTCTGCAAGCTACAAAGAGAGGTCACTAGTACTGTCATCTCAGAAAGGCTATTCAGCACCTTTTCCTCCTGCCCTGCCCCAGCCACACAAGCGCACGTCAGTGCTAATGGTGGCCTTAACACCTTTGCAGCAGCTGCCATGTCTTGTCGGGCTTCCCCATACCCTCCCAAAAGTATAAACACCTAGGCCAACCCATCTGGTGGTTATGCAACCTAACTCAAGCTGGGAATCACTGAACTTATTTACTCCGGTGACTCAGATTTAAATCTGGGTCTCTGTGGAAAAGGAGGTGGAGAACACAAACGCATGTTATGACACCATTTTTTGTTAATATTTATTGTATAACTAAAGCAAACTTAGGATTTTCTGCTCTTTATATAGGTTTGACGCGGAAACTGTCTTTCAAAATGCTTCAGGTTGGACTAGGTACGGATCAGCATCTGCTAGACTGAATGACGGGAGGCAGAACAATGCCTTCATAGAAAACTCTCTTTCCTCCCCTCTCCCCTTGCATAGGCATTGACCCACACGGTCTTCTCCCTTCTTCCTCCAGCCTCTCCTTTAGCCCTCACTGATAGCTACCTCTTAGCAATGCTGAACCTCACAATGAAAGATAATTCTTTCAATGCTACTTTGCTCGGAGATGACAGAAATACTTTCAACACTGGAACTTCAAAAATAATAAAACGGCAAAGAGATAACTCATCTACTTTATTTCTGGACTTAGCAAATAAAATGAAATACATAAAGCACACCTGTCATTAATGCAATAGGTCAAATTATCTTTAAAAAGAACACATGCTAGGGAAGTCATCTTTAGTACCATTTCCATGGGGACCTACTTCCAAAATGCTTCAGAAGCAAAAGTAATGTTTCCATGTTAAAAATATGGTTTTCTCCCTAAGTGTTTTATTTCTAGTCCCTATCTTCATTACTTAAATAATAAATTCAGACTAGTTTTTTTCCCAAGAAACCTCATCTGATTCATTCATAGTGAAATCACTTGATTTCATAATTTTCTATAATTCTGATATAAGTAAATGTCACAATTTTCACCAAGGAAATTCTATCAATCTCTCTGATATTCATATCAAACATCGTCTTAGGGTTCCCCTAATCATTCCAACTCAAAGTAATCTTTCTACTCACTAAGTATCTGGAGAACTTCTGTACCTCTCAGAAAGCCTAACTGCACACTGTTCAATTATTTATGCGTCTATCTTATCTCCACCATATTACCAACTTATCGAGAGCAGAACTACTCTTATCTTAAACATCCACGTATCTCTCACTGTACCCAGTACAGGACACAATAAAACATTTGATAAATATTTAGAAAAAAATTATAGAATTATTAGTATACACTATAGCATCATTTGAAAGTCAATTTACAGTGTATCATCATTTTGGGAAACAAGAACTAGGTTCCCACAGCAAGTTTAATTCCTTATACTTGATCTAATCTAGTCACTAGTCATTACACAAATAAACCAAGCTAAATAAAATTATTAGGTGATCAACACACAATGGTTTTTCTAAAAATAACTGACAGAGAGTTTACTTTTATTTCATACTTGTTTGCTTACCTATGGTATTTATCATCTAAATCACCAGACACTGTTTCAATGAGTAAATGTGCCATGGGGATAGAAAGTGGGCTTTCGAGTCAGAGACCCAGCATTTCATCAAGGAGATCTGACTCTGAATTTACTGAGGGACCTCTAGGGGGAAGAGAAGAAAGAAACATAATACAACATGTATTATCACTCTTTCACTCGATAATGAACAGTGTCACAATTCCTAGGAGTGACAGTGATTTATTTTTTTAAGACTTAATTTTCTGACAACACGATTATTACCTAAGTCCATTTATTCACTCAGGACTTACTGAAGACCAATTACGTGCCTATGTGTTATGTGTTTAGAGAAAGAAGAAAATTTGCTGAAATACATTATCCAATATGTGGTAACGTTCTACAGCTGTTTGTTCAAATACACTATAAACATCCCTTCTACTTTTCCAAAATCTCCTCTATATTCCACACAATGATAGACAGTACTTAATAAATATCCCCAACTGCCCAATGTTTTTTTCTTTAGATTCATTACATGTTAAGAATGAACATCCCCAGTAAGCAAATATAGTAGTGATTAAATAAAGAAGTCCAGCAAAGAGGAATTAAGAAGAATGCCATGTAACTGAAATTTTACATGACCATATCCAGGCCTGTGAATGAACTACCAGTGGAAAATCATCAGCCATTTGCCTGGTTACCTGTCGCCCTTTTTATAGGAAACATACCCTTGGTGTGCTGCCCAGGGAAACAAGGCACAGAATCTGAATCTGTACATGCTACCCTCTTCACTGTCCGAGGAGAACAAAAATATCGACATTCTTGTATTTGTCAACCTTTTTCAAAATAGGCAAGATCATTATACTTTTAGTAATAAAATACAAATCAGTATTGTACTATAGTTATATAAGATGCTACCACTGGCTGAAAGGTACACGGGACTTTACTATTTTTACAACTTCCTGTGAGTTTATAATTACTTCAAAATTTAAAAAATATATCAGTAAGGAAACGTCATTTAAATAAATGTTGAGAGAAATTAAAACAAGTAAATAAGTTGCTTTTCTAAACTCAAAACACTCAAAATGTACTAAGAGATTTAGATATTTTGAGAAGATACTTGTGGGATTCTTTTTAACGTGTTGAGTCCCAAATATAATAATCACCTCCTAAGTTAGGCAATTTATAAAGTAAAAATTAGGTGTGTGGATGCTCTATTTGAAGGCAACAAACCTACAAGTTGCGTGCAGATAAATTAGTTGTCTCCCCCGCACCCGGAAGAAAAAAGCAGGTAATAGAAAATAATTTTGGCATGACTTTTTAATATCAGATAATAGCTAGGTATCAGATTCCTATTTTTTCTAAGGCTAATATTAAATTAATTGACCTCCTTTAAGTCACACTCGCTGGAGAACAGAGGGCAAAGAAGCTGGGAAGAAACACAATACAGGAAGAGGAAGCTGGGCCTGGGATTCAAAAATACAGCAGATTCATCAAGTGCTGAAGACACGTCAAAAATCACCCTGGAACATGACCCCTTTCACAATGTAGGTAGCAAGGGCTTGAGAAACTGAGGAAAGCTAAAAGAATTAGTGCCAGAACTCAATTATCACTATTATCTAAGGGAGCTGGAGTGGACAGGACTGCCAAGAGATGAAGAACCAGAGGCCAGACAGGACAGGTGACCCAGCCAAAGTAACACAGCTTTCTAGCAGCAGAGGTACAATAACAATTCAAATCTCTTAATTTCTGGGCCTCTGAAGTGCCAATATAAATAAGCACTTATATTTTATAAGTAGGAATAAGAAATACTTTAAAGGGATTAGGCCATACAGAAAAGAATCAAACTACTGTAATTAGTGTATTAAAAGAAATCCTCAGTCAGTAGTCTTCTAAACTTGAAAATACAAGTTCAGTACTTTAAATCCACTGTGGGTACAAATGTATCTAGTTGACTTCAAGATACTCATCTAGGCTTGCAACCTCACCAAAATGCATAATTACACTACCACTTAAGTCTGTTCTCTCTACAAAGTAGGGAGTCAGTTTTCTTAAGGCTTAAAAGTATCTGCTATGGGGTCAGCATAACGATAGACAGGGCTGTCGCAGCTCACACACAAGTCTCAGGCTTGCCCAGGTACTGAAGCACCTAATTGCCACGGTGCTCTTTTGTGGAATATCACAAAACAATGATGTATGAAACTTAAAATAACTAAATCTACATTTAGTTATATGCATTCAGTTTGTGCCAAGTCATACACTAATATACTATACACAAATAAAAGCAGGTGACAAAAATTAAAAAAAAAAAAATTGATGGGACCGGCCCCACGGCCAAATGGTTAAACTTCCACACGCTGCTTTGGCGGCCTGGGGTTCGCGGGTTCAGATCCTGGATGTGGACCGGCTCTGCTCATAGCCAAGCTGTGGAGGCATCCTGCATATGAAATAGAGGAAGACTGGCACAGATGGTAGCTCAGGGCTAATTTTTCTCAAGCAAAAAAAAAAAAAAAAGAGGAAGATTGGCAATGGATGTTAGCTCAGGGTGAATCTTCCTTACCCCCCCCCCCCCACACACACACAAAATATTTATGGGAGAAAACTTAGAAACCTAAGTCATTAGTAATTTCTCTTGACCTAAGAAAACCAATGTGCAAATTTAACAGCAAGACCATTCTACGAGGATGGGCTTACAAAACCAAGGCCCTACTCATGCACAACCATTAAAACAGCAACAAAAAAATCCAAATCTAAAACAAAACAAAAACTCAGCACTTAGTGAAATTACAGTGTATTTGGTCAACATACAAATAGTACCCATGTTAAGTGGGCTATAACACACAAAGTAATTCATATACTAAGAAAACTGCGGGGCATATCATCACTAAGCTTGTCACAATGGATTACACTATGAAGATCAATAACCCAATATTTATGATCTATTATTCACAAGACAGTCTATCGCACGCCATGCTTTTTGGTTAAACAAAAATGGAAAAAAATGACTCCTATCACTAACAGACATTACTTTAAATGTTTTGCCTCAAGTCTTACAGCTTCTGCAGATCCAACATTGAGGCTTTCCCAATGACCTTCCCCTGCAGGCTCAAAGACATGCAGGTACTGGGGGGCCAGGACCTGGAAGCCTGAGATGTAAGGTCTGAGGGGCCCGGAGTTACCGTAACAGTTCTAGGCTTAAGATGAAACCTGATGCTCTGGGGTTGAAAGGCCTGTGTTGGAGCCTGACAAATTTCTACAGACCCAGGGGTGAGTACAAACACCCCAAGCCGGGCACCAGTACTGTCAGGCAAATCAACCTACGGTACCTGCCTGTCTAACCAAAAGAAACATACCTAGAAATACCGACGTCTTTATGTCCGGTACTAGACTTTTCACACTGTGCAGGGCTCCTGGTGGGGTTGTTTATAGAAGTGATATTCTAGACCTATCAGTGTCTTGTTTATTAAAGATTCAGGGGCCCAGTACTAAAGTAACCTCTAAAAATTCCCACCAGAGAAAGGAAAACAGAAGTGTGAATGAACCAAAGCATTAGGCAAGGAACCCTATCTATTTAGCTTGGAGAGAAATTATCTACATTTCTTCATTATTACATTTTTTACAGTGAATCAATTCCCGAAGTGTCTGGCATCTCCCCAGTATATGATTAGAGGAAGGATAAGGCCACAGGGAAATATGTTAAAGGATTTGCGGGAAGCTTGCCCGTGAGTTTAAGGGAAGCAGAAGAAAGAGCAGAGGCTGGCACCCGGATGTGCAATCATTCACCAAGTATTTACTGAGCACCTATGATGCACAGCTCACTGCCCTGGCCCTAAACGTACAGTGGTCAGCAAAACAGACAGAATCCACGTCCACGTGAGCTAGCAGTTACTATGTAACACTGCTGAGTATCTCCTTACCCAGTTTTCAATGACTAATCCCATTTTCAGCAATTCCATAATTCAACAGACATTAATTCAATGAAACAGGAATTCAGACGTTTAAAAAAAAATCTAGGACCTGAGCCTAGGGAGGAGACAGACAAACAAGGGAGCTGTTAAGTAGGGGTACGACAAAGGGTACTAAGGGGAGGGACAACCAAGCACTGTTCCGGTAGAAGGACAGTGCGGGGGCAGGAGAGGGCGGCATACTTCAGAAACTTCAGGTAGGAGACAGGAACGTGTCTCTGTCCACGCACAGGACGCACTCTCAGCTCAAGTGCACTGAGCCCAGAAGTCTAAGTCCGGCCTCCACGGTCTGCTGGCCTCTCCAACCAACCTAACCTCAGCTTTCCCTGCTGTTTTCTGAACACGTCAAGCTCCCTCCTGCTTCAGGGCCTCAGCACCTGCTCCTCTCTCAGATCTAAAACTCTCACTCCCTTAAATGTTTCCAGCATCTGCTCAAATGTCACCTTAACAGAGAGGCCATCTCAGACAGCCCTCTATAAATGGCAACCCCACGCACACCGCAGCACCCCAGGACACTCTTAAGTCCCTTACCCAGCCTTAAGTTTCTCCATGGCACTTATTACCAAGTGACAATAGCATACACTTGTTATCTGTTCCCGCTGGCTAGAATTTAAGCCCCTTGACGTAACTCCACCACCTCACACTGTGCAGAGCAGACAGCAGACACTCAAATCTCTTCTTAAAGAATGAACAAATGAAGGGCCGTCAGAGATGAGACTGGAGAAGCTGGAGCCAGGTCATACAGAGCTTTCGACAGACTAGGACCCCACGCTTTAATGGCCCTTCCGTAATGACTTAGGATCTATTAAAAGATTTTAAGCAGAAAAAAAAAAGCATACTGGAAGTTCACAACTTTATGTTTTTCAAAATCAAAAAAGAAAGAAGGGGCCAGCCCCATGGCCAAGTTCGGCACGCTCAGCTTCAGTGGCCCAGGTTCAGTTCCCAGGCATGGACCTACACCACTCATCAGCAACCACGCTGTGGCAGCGACCCACACACAAAATAGAGGAAGACTGGCAACAGATGTTAGCTCAGAGACAATCTTCCTTGAAAGAAAGAAAAGAAAAGCAAAGAGAATTCATTTTGGAAAGGGTGTGAGGGGAAGTGATGAGAAGAGGTGAGACTAGGGTTGAGGAGAGCACTTAGAAGACCACTGTTAGAGTTCAGCAGAGAATACAGACCCGAATAAAGTCCTCCGAGGAGGAGAGGGCTGAGCAAGAGAGACACTTAGAAGATAAAGGCAACGGACCCGATGCTTAGTTGGATGTGGAAATGGAGGGAGGCTGAGGAATGGAAGACGACTGCCAGGTTGCATCAAGTGATGGGGTAAATGCTAATGTATTTACTCAAACTGAGAAGAAAGGAGGAGGGAAGACATTTGGGGGGAAAGATTATGAGTTAAGGTTTGGAACATCTCAGTGGATATGTCTAAACTAGCAGTTGGATATATGACTCCAGAGCTAAATAGTAAAGTTTGGGCTGGTAAGAAAAAAAAAAAAGAAGAGGGCTGGCCTGGTGGCGTAGTGGTTAGGTTTGCATACTCTGCTTCACAGGCCAGGGGTTCACAGGTTCGGATCCCCGGCTCGGACAGAGCACCACTCGCCAGGCCACACTGTGGCAGCATCCCACATAAAACAGATGAAGATTGGCACAGATGTTAGGCTCAGGGCCAATCTTCCTCGCCAAAAACAAAAAAGAGGGAGAGAGAGTTAAAGATGTATGCTTGACAGTAAAATATCACAAATGTACTATTTTTAAATTGTATTTAAATGATTGGCCTTCAAATATGCTGTTGCTGTATATGAAAAACAAAAGACCATTATGTATCTCAGAATAAAAATCAGGGTTCTGAATGTCATTAATACTTATTACACATTAGTATATGACAAATAAAACATGGCGAACCTGATGGTAACAATTAAATAAAAACCAATCAGGAATATAAGTTATGATATTACATGAAAATTAGTTTTCTAAATATTGAAAAGCAATGTTATAATCGTTTATGTATTAATGCTTCTTACAAGATCTGAGATGAATTTGAAAGCTACATGATTGAATTATTTCAGTCTATTGTTTTCTCTTTAAGTCCAAGTAAAAGCTGACAAAATGCTTTAAATTTTTTTGAGAATTTTTTTTAAATTCTAAATTTTTCTTAAAAAAACAAAGCTTTACCTAGCTTTTTTTAAAAAAGCCAAATTTTTACAAAACGTTAACATCTAAGCATTAGAATTCCCTAATGATGCTAACTTTTACAAAAAAGCAATTCTAATAACATGAAAGGCATCAGCACAACAAGAAACTCAAGAGACATCCTCCAAGTTCTACTGTCTTCATGGTGAGATCACGACTGATGACCAAGCCAAAAAAAAATTATTTAGCAATGACTATCATAAACGTTTCATGTTGGTTCAAATACTACTGAAAATAAGACTTAAGAAGTCAGAAACACTAAAGGAGACCACTACATGTATAACAAATGGCTAAAAATTTAATAACTGACAACATTAAGTGCTGACAAGGATGCAGAGCAACTGAAATTCTTACATTGCTGCAGGTAGGGATGCAAAATGGTACAGTCATTTTGTAAAACAGCTCGGCAGTTGAATACAAAGTTAGTCGTACTGACAAATATATACTTATAATAGGACCCAGTAATCCCATACCTAGGCAGAAGTCAAGAAAACTGATAACATTTGTCCCTGTATTTAACTGTACATAATTTTTATAGCAGCTTCATTTACAATTGACCAAAACTGGGAACAACTCAAATGTCCATTCATGAACAGATCAACAAATAGTGGGACCTCACTATAACGCAATGCTACTCAACAACACAAAGGAACAAACTCAGTGGTGGGCGAGAGCTGGCTGGTACCAGCTTGTGAGACCCACTGTTCAATTTTCAGAAATTTTGCAAGCTGGTTTAGGTAGCTTAAAATGGGCCACGATGAGAATATTTACACTGCACTAATTAGCAAATGCTACAAATGAGGGATTTTTTTCTTTGGACTGCAGGTTGTTAACAACATTTACCAGCATACCACTAAACAACCTACTGATACACACAATAACTTAATGAATATAAAAAGCATTACGATAAGTGAAAGAAGACACAAAAGACTACACACTGAATGATTTCACTTATATGATATTCTAGAAAAAACAGAAGTATAGGGACATTAGTGACATTAATGGTTGCCAGGGACTGGGGGTAGAAGAGGCAGACTGACTACAAAGCAGTATGAGAGAACCTTCTGGAAGGATGGAAATCTTTTACATCTTGATTGTGGTGATGATTATCCAACCGTATACATTTGTCAAAACTTTTACTGTATGTAAATTATACTTCAATAAACCTGACTACAAAAAAATCAGAGTAGAAGTCATTTATCTCTTAACTCTTCTATGGATGATAAATGCATCACACAGACAAAGGAGGAACTGGAACTTATCAGTGCAAGTATCAGTAAGGCAGATTTTAACCCACATAAACAGAAAAAGATTAAAATCGTCAAAAAAAGAAGTAAACTTGTAATCACAGGAAGTACGAAAATCAGAGGCTGGATGATCCTGCCAAGGATGCTGCAGAAATGGCCCTGCTTTGGGTGTGATTTCAGACAAGGATCACTAAGGGAGGTTAGCATCACTAAGGTCTCTTCCTACTCTGAGTCAGGGGCACTAAAAGCCCATGATATTTTGTTATGACAATCTCAGATCCATTTTTCAATTGTAATGAAACATCAACGGCTCCTTTCAACATAAAGCGAACGCTGTCATTGACTCAAAGCCTAGTGTGGCTTCCTTGTTAGGAGTTCCAGCTATGGCTTTAGACAGTCTGAGCTCAACTCTTGGCCCACCAGTGGCTGTGTGACTCTGAACAAGTGTCTCTAAATATCTATTTCCCCATCTGTAAAATGGGATTAACATTTTCCTGAGGTTTCAATAAAAATGCCTAAGAACAATTTCTATGCACTAAACTCTCAATAACAAACATTTTTTCAGACTTAACTGGAAGTAAAAGATAATAAATTACCAAATCTAATCCTAAGAATTTTAACTTTCCAAATATAGCAGACTTACTCTTTATATATCCAGTGGTTCATAATCTTGTGGAGCCAGATCTGTTTGAGAATGTGATGATTCCATGACTCTTTACCCAGAAAAAATGCAAATGCGGTGCATGATTTCTGAGGATTCACTGACCCTCTGAAGCACATGCACAAAATTAAGAATGCCTGATGTAAACTCGTAAAACTGCGAAGTTGATGGGGCTGGCCCCGTGGCCGAGTGGTTAAGTTTGCCCACTCCGCTGCAGGCGGCCCAGTGTTTCGTTGGTTCGAATCCTAGGCGAGGACATGGCACTGCTCGTCAAGCCACACTGAGGCAGCGTCCCACATACCACAACTAGAAGGACCCACAACGAAGAATATACAGCTATGTACCGGAGGGGCTTTGGGGAGAAAAAGGAAAAAATAAAATCTTTAAAAAAAACCTGCAAAGTTGAGCAGTGGAATTTAAGAATCTTCAAAGTAGAAAATCCCACTAATATTAAAATATTACACTGTCATTTAGTTTTCTTTAACAGACTTTGCAAGTAAGACTAGATCATGTCTTCTAATTCCTATCTCCTTTTTGCAGAAATTTTAAACTAGAAACATGACACTTTTTACATGAATCGATTTCAATTCAAAAAGAAACTAGAAGCAGAAACCTGTATTTCCAGCATCTTGAGAATGAATGGTTCAAAGTGTAACATGCACTATTGATGCTCGAATATCACAGGAGGCGTTCTCCAGTCAGTCTAACGCAATAAGTATTTTTAAACATAAAAAACATACCAAGCTAATCCCTATGTTTGAGTCCCACGATAAAGTTTTATTTTTCTTTTGAAGCAGATTTATTTTTCGTTAGACCTATGCACTAATACCACATCTAGGGGTTTTTTTCCCAACATATTTCTGGTTCTCTTTTATGTTGTTTATTTGTTATATGATTGACGGTGGAAAACAATTGTTCTAAACATGCTATCAAATAATTCCAACCTGGAAATAAGCTGCTATCTCAAAGCAAAAGGTTTGTTTTTCTTTTTTGTTTGGTTTTCAGGCTACAGTAAGCACTTGGCACTAACCAAGTAACGCTCATCACTGAACAAAAACTAGTTTTCCGTCTGCGTTAGCACCATTTTCCCATAGGAAACAACCATTTTTAAGGCACTGGAAAGGGTTCACAGGCAAGGGTTCACATACACAGTAAACATCCTTTCAATCCGGTTTTATCAGACTATTTCAGTGAAAGGAAGACCTCATACTGTAGATCTCAGGATGCAATCGTAAAAATCAATGAAACGCTGCACTTGAGGATCAAACACAGGCCAGGTCCGCCAAATGGCTTTTGGTCGGAAAGGTCACATCTGCTATTTAAAGCCCACCGTAACCATGAATGTTGGCGATGCCGCCACATCGGTTGCAACGAAAGGGCAAACACACACCCCAGGAGCATCTAGCATCTCTGGTTCCTTCCATAAACGAAGGTTTACCAGCACAGGGCGTGGGGGGGAGAGCAAGGCTGGAGAAGAAGCCAGGAGAGGCCCGCAGCCCTGGAGACAGCGCCCGAGGGATGGAGGCCTCGCTCGGCTGCGCCGGGGCGCGGGGGGCTCCGGGAGCGGCGACCCGGGGAGTCTGGCGGAGGGGCCGGGCCAGACCCCCCTTCCCGGGCCGCCGGGTTACGCCCCCGCTGCTTCCTCGAGGCAGCCGCCAGCCCTGTCCTCCACATCCCCGAAATGCCCCGGCATCGCTCCGCACCACCAGGCGCCCGGGACCCCGACCCCGACCCGGTGTGACCGCGACGGCGCCCTCTCCAGGCCGCGGTGGAGGACACAGGCAGGCCGGCAGCCCCGGTCGCAGCGCGGTCCCGGGGGAGGTGGGCCACTGGGCCGCGGCCTGGCCCAGGGGCGGCGGGCGCAGGGCCGCGAGCGGGCAGCGCCTCGGGCCGCACGAACAAAGCGGCCGGCGCCGGGAGGGGCGGGGCGGGGCCGGCGGGGGCAGCGGCACTCACCGGAGGGCGGCCGGGCCGCCTGGCCGCAGCGGGGACCGCGGCGGGCCGGGCTCCGCGCCGAGGGCGCGCCGGCGACGGGCAGGGGGCGGCGGCGCGGCGGGGCCCGGGAGCCCGCGGCGGGGCGCACGGCGGCGGGCCGGGCTCGACTCCGCGGCCGCGAGGTGCGGGAAGCGGGCCGCCGCGGCGGGAGCGCGCTAGGCGGCCGGGGCCGCGATGCCGCCGCCTTTCCCTTCTCCCGCCCCGGGCCCTGCTCCCCCGCGGCCTCCTCCTCGCTGGGTCCCCGCCGCCGCCGCCGCCTCAGCCTCGGCTCTTCTCGGGCTTCTCCTCGCCATCAAGGCCGGGCCGACCCGCAGGGACCATCCTGGAAAGTGAGGGGTTGTCGCCGTCTCCCGCAGCTGTTGGTGGCCATCTTTAATCCTCCGCCTCCTCCTGCTTTCCCCACCTCCCGCTGGCTGCCTGACTGACTGACTCTGGATCCTCCTCTTTCCCCTCCTGCTCCTCCTACTGAGCCGGCCGCAGAAATTGCAGCCGCTCTGCCTCTTTCCCCTCCTGCCTTTCCTTCCTCTTTCCTTACTTCCTTCCCTTCCCTCTGCTTCCCGCTTACTCCTCGCTCTGACTGGCCAGTTTTGCCCCCTTTTGCAGGCAGCGGGCGCTGGATTCTCTGCGCTCGAGTCTCGCCCCCGTTGTCACTCCTGTCCCTCTCCCCTCTTCTCTTCCAGACGCACACAGCCGGCTTCCTTCCCCTCGCCCTGCGCTCAGCTGCTCTCGTTTCCCTCCCCCAGCCCACGGCCCCTCTTCCGCGGTTCTCACCTCAGTTCCAATTTCTCAAAAGACTCAGCTGAGAAAGGACAACTGGGTTCTGCTCTTCTTAACCCTACACCCATTTGCGGGATGCTGTCAGACCGCGATGGAGGCTCGGAATACTGCGTTAATTTTACTCCAGCTGGAGTACAAAAGGACTGCCCACACCAGCTATTCTACTACGCAGCTTTGAAAGTCCTGATGGTATCGTGTTTGGCTCCGCTCCATCATTGGACCGAGGAGTTGAAGAGCCCAGTCTCAAATGTTGCCTTCCCTCAGTGACCTTGAGCCGGTCGCCTTCAGCTTTTAGGGGTTTCCTCCCTTCTTGTAAAGGGCATTGTTTATACCTTTGCAATCCTAACAAACAGTGTTTAGGCCAAATTAGCACGCCCTGGCAACACCAAAACTGCTAAATGGTCATCAGTTTGCCCCTCAGTTGTTTGTTCCTCATCAACCCAGTGGACCATTTGGGGCATGCTTCAGTTCTGGCGGTGGAGACAACCTGAGTCAGCAATCAGGAGTGGACTCCCTTAAACAGGCTTGGAGAGGGGAAGTGGTAATATCATTGTTCTAACGACAAACTTCTTTTTCCTAACACTGCAATCTCCAGGAGCTTGTGAATTTCCTCTAATAAAGATGAAGCAAGCTGGACTTGCTGTTTGCTTCTTTTTAGCCAATTTTCCTTTGGCAAATTGGACTCATTGGTGAGGATTCACTCACCGATTATTACAAGGTTCAGCACTACTTGCCGATAAAATACAAATATTAAATGTGGGCACTTTAGGGCGGCGGTAACCGTTTCTGCTTTTTTGGGACAGTGGGTATTAAAAAAGCACCTTACCCTTTCAGAATAAGACGACTAGATGTGTTCAAAGATCATTCCTTTCAACGCGCCAAATATGGGGAGAAATGTTTTAAAATGTAGGTTTAGATTCTATTTCAAAACGAGTATTTTTTTAAGTTCAAACCGAAAATTATAAAAATGTGTTACAAAGCTCTTTGAAAAGAGTATGTCAAAACAATCCTAAAAATATATTTTAATAAAAAATAGTGCACTTTGAGAGGCAGAGAGGTGGGATTCTGATCTGTTTTCTTTGATACTGGCAAAATAACCTGTAGTCATTTAGGTTCCAGGTTTCAGTTGCCGTCTTTCAATACTAGTAATTCTGTTTGAAATCAACAACCTGCATCAGCGTCCAAAACTCTTTTAAACCCAAATAAAGTCTTTGAGACAGCTTTGGATAAGACATTTTGGAATAAATTATTAAAAACAAAGCACTTGTATGTTGGGAGGGTGTGTATAGTGTGTCTGTGTGTGCGTGTGTGTGCCTGTGCCCACCCGCGCTCTTTGGCCTTTTGGTGTTTATTTAGATTTTGCATTTCTCCAGTCTATTACTAGACAAAATTACCATAAAATTTTTGACGACTCAGTATTTCTTTATAAAACTGTATATTTGTAGGAAAAAGAGATTGGATAACATGAATACAGAATGAGTGAGAAAATCAGTTAACAAACACTGAGAACAGCATGCATTTTAAAAGGAGAATTTTCAGTGAAATATGAGGTTTCTGGAATCTTATCATTATGATTTTATCTACACTGAAGAAAGAAGAGTTCCACATTTTTAAGTTCATTAATACTTTAATTATTAATATTCGTCTGTTGAAAGAACTGTATTGTAAAGTTCACGGATAGATCGGTGTGCAAATACAGCCATTTCTTGTTAATGTCTTACAAACTGAAAATCTCACAAAGGTTTTTCAGTGATGGAAGCTTTTTCTTTTTTCTTTTTTACTGAAGCCATAAGAACACAAGCACTGTAAGAATGGATAGTATTCAGAGAAATCAGACCCTTCACATGGACGTTCTGCAGCTCTGTTTCAGATGTGTCTTCATTACAGCCTTACCTTCTTTAGTCTTTGTTGCTGGGCAAGTGTAGTTTCTCTGTCATCTTAGGGTTTGGGTATAAAAAAACAAAAGGTCAGGCCAGGTTCTCCTGCAACATGATTAGAGTTTCATATGTATTCACTCTCAGATAAACTCATGGTTCTCTATAAAACAAAGAATTGTGTTAAAGTGGGAGAAACCCTTTGTGCAGGGGCCAGATGGAAAGGCATCAGGCATGTGCAGCAAACTCCTCTGGGAACAGAGAAGCCAAGAGGAAGGCCTGTGTATTTCTAAGCCGAGCCTGGTCCCCAACTTACAATTCATGAATAAGGTGATGGTGGAGAATAGCGACCAAGAGGAGGTGTGACATAAACAAACAGAACCCATGTTTGTTTTTAACGTGATTGAAAATTTTATGAACAAAGCATAACTTTAAATGAAGGAAGATGGAGATAAAAGCTTCATGAAAAATATCAAAAAGTAAGTCAAAGAAAAGAAAGAACGATAGAAAAGAGCAGTTTGAGAAAATTGTTAGGATAAATAATATGTACTGACAATTTGCTGTTTAGACAACTATTTTGTTTACATTTGCTTTTAAGACAAAATAAGAAGTCATTTAAACTTGGCCAGGTAAAATTCTCCCAGAGATAAGCATAAGGAAATTATAGAATTTTAAGATATTTATTACCAGAATACAGAGTGCTAAATTATGCGGGAACACAAATATTAAAAGGAATTGAAACTTCAATTGACATTTTAAAATTACATAACTACTATATTTAAAATATGCGTCTGTTTTCCCCGTCTATTAGGGACAACAATAGACATGCCATATTGTTTGTCCTTGTTTGAAAAAGCCAGATGGAACATAAACTGGGCAAGCAAATGAAAGTCTCTGGGGATCATGGGAACTGATTGACTATGAAAACCATATTCCAGACGAGAATATAGTCTTGAGTAAATGTTCGGTTTTATTCTCATAATCCCTGTTCTTTTAAAAAAGACAATAATATTTTTGCTCCACGTCTTGCTCTTTAGACGGACTGTCTAAAATATCAAGTGAATAATGACAAGCCATATTTATCTGCACTGATTGAAATTTAGTATCATTCTTCACTCCTCAATCTAGAGAACTCCTTATAATTAACTGATGAGCTGTCCTCGAGACAGTGCCATTTAGAGTCATTACTGCGCTCTAATTGGGGAGAAATGCTTTTAGAAAGCTCCAATTAGAGACTTTTTCTGTTCTTCTTACAATACATTCAAAGGAGTACCAAAGCATCTGTTTTGTTTTATTTGCAGGGGAGGAGGTTGTAGCTTGGGTTTATTGTTTTTGTGTTTTTACTTCCGTAAATAATACAAGATAAAGCTTCTTCCAATTTCACAGAGTAACGTGACCACATGACTAAACTGAATAGTAACAATTTTTGCTTTTGCTCATCATAATGATCAAGATTATAATAGAAACAGGGTTTTTTGAATGCTTTATTATTAATGAATTGTATTTCTACTTAAAGTTTGAAGTCCCTCAATTTTCGATTCCTTCATATTTCTTTATGGAGAGTTCAGACTTTTCAAACCAGTATCTTGACAAAGTTTTACAAGTTAAATATAGTAGGATGAAGCCTAGACATTTTTCCTCATTAAAAAATTTTGGCAAAAAAAATTCAAATGGCTTATTATAGGTCATTTGGTGTATATTTGTGGCACTCTGAATAAAACCCAGATCTCTGATTCACTCTCAAGCTCAAAAACTTCACAGCTGAAAGGATTAACCTTCCAGGTGGAAAACTGAAGCCCAGTGAAACTTTTTACAGTGCCTCATTAGTTTAAATATAATTTAAACTTTATCTCCAGAAGTAGTGTTCAGCATTGGCCTTTCTCAGAAATAAATCTAAGGAACAAAGTAAAATAAACTGAGTTTTCCTGTTGTTTACAAAAATGAGAATAACTGTTTGCAATAAACCAAGTACAAAGCAAATTGGAAAAGAATTTAAGAAAGTTCAAGTCGACTGAAAAAATGTGTGAATTATTTTTTTTATCTAGACCAGCCCCTATTCTGTATTTATTTATAGGTCAAAAATTACGAAGTTAACTCTCAAAAATACTGTGTTATTTAATAGATTGAGTGTAAATTTTAAGTCTAGGGACTCAGGACTCCGGAGAGAGAAACCTCTGTTAGCTAAAAAAGGAAAACAGTGCCATCTGCTGACCAGAATGAAAAAATGTGGTTGGTCTTTGCCACATCTGTGAGAAGAGGAAGTTCAAGAAACTGACCGCTATTAATTTATTCTGCATGTCTTGTACTCGTGCTAAAAAGTACTGTGCTGGGTGATGCAAAACTAATCAGTCTCCTATACAGAAATTTAGGATTGTATTCTGTACGAGCATGTTGTTGTTGTTATTAGCATTATTTGAAAGCCAGCCAACAGTCAAATCTGATCACATCAGTAATGTGTCCGTATTTGGCTACAGCTACATTTAGTTTTATGGCGACAATGAAAATAAGCAAATAAAGTTATTAACTGAGAATAGTTAACTTAGTAAATTTTATATAAAGGTTTTTGTTTATAAATGTATAACCACACTAAAGCCAATTTGGAAAATAGAAAATTGTAAAGTTTGATTCTTGACCTAATTATTTCACTTCGCAAATATTTGAGTGGCTGCCATGCCAGAAACTTGATTGCCTGCAGGAGCTTTACTAACTAAGACCTAGTATCTGCCCTCGTGTAGTTCACAGTCCAGTGCAGGAGACAGAGGCAAACCGGAAAGTCTAATGTCCCAAGGGCTGTAATAGAAGCATAGAGAGGAGAGTCATTCTGCTGTAGTGGGGCTCAAAAATCATTATCAACAGTTCATAAAAATTGAAGTCTAATAAGCGTTTGCTCCTGTCCTCAATTGCTATAAATAATCCTTGGACTTGTGCAAGAACTGTATTTTAAAACTTTTGGGGTGGGGTTTTTGTTCTATTGCTCTACTCAAAAGGCAACATCTAAAACACATCAATTTCTCTTGCTCCCTGCATCAAGTCTATTACTGAATACCGAATACTGTAAGTTTTACTCCCCAAATCACTCTCAAACATTAGCACTTCTTTCCATTTTCTCTGGCACTACCTAAGTCTCACTTTCACAGCTGCAAACCTCTTATCTGTTCTACCCACATTCACATGGACCACTTCCGATCCATTGTTCCCACTTACAAATTTTCAGTGGCTCTCAGGACTTGGCGTGGTTGGTCCACCACACACGTCTTTAGCATCAGCCCACACCGTGATTTCCTGCAGTTTCTCTGCTGCTGTCACCTTGGACTGCTTTCAGTCCCTCTTTCTTGTCATTCTCCCTCTGTCACAGGGCCTTTGCACAGTCCATTCCTTGTCCCTCTGTTCTTCACTTACCTTAAAGAAGCCTTCTCTGAATTACCTAAGTCACAAAATCCCATCATTAAAAGCTTTTGTAGAACCACTCAACCTTCCTTCATAGCATTCATCTCAGATGCAATTTTATAGTTTTATATGTTATTAAGTGACTCATATCTGTAAATTCAATGAGAATAATGACTGTGTTTAGCTCTTTATTGTTCCAATTTTGGCAACACCATTTTGCATTGCAAAAATTTTCCGATTCATATGGAAAAGTTTTGAATCAAGCAATTAAGAACTACCATAACCTCATGAAGTATACTGATAAAGGAATGAATAAAATAAGCTAAATTATTGATGATTCCAAACAAACACTACTTTCTCTTATTGGAACACTAATTTAATTTATTATATTTTTCCTGCTTCTTTCCTTTATGTCACAATAAGACTGAAAAACCAATTCTTTTTCTTTGAGATGGCCTACTGGGTCTAATTAGCACAATCAAAATGCTTGTTAATTTGGGGGTGCACTGTCTTCAAGACAATATATTGGGGGAGGGACTACAACTCAAGTTAAGCATGAATCTAAATCTTGTAGGTCTTCCCCCCTACTGAAACGTTTTGCGCTTCCTCTTTTGTTCTTCCTTATCTCCTGACATTTCTGCGATCATTATGTGCCTTTAAAAATCAAGTTCCTTTTTTACTCTACTTTTGAAACTTCCAGCCAATGGGATGGGGGTAGAGGGACACAATAACAAACAAATCAACCAAAAACACAACCTACAGCTTCTTTATTTTTTAAATTTTCTCCGTAGCTTGGACTTATAGATAGAACCAGTCACTAATAAATAGATTTCTATTTTCTTGCATTATCAGGAAGTCCTTCTGAGTTCAAATTAAGGTTATATAAAGTCAATTACATGGTGTCAAACACTTGGTTTTCTTTAAATAAATACACATTTAATTTAATGATATAGTGTGATGGTTAATTTTATCTGTCAACTTGAATGGACCATGAGATACCCAGATAGTTGGTTAAACATTATTTTGGGTGTGTCTGTAAGGGTAGCTTCTGGATGAGACAAACATTTGGATTGGTGGACTGAATAAAGCAGGTTGCCTTCTCCATGGTGAGTGAGCCTCATCCAGTCTCTTGAGGGCCTGGGTAGAACAAAAAGGCAGAGTAAGGGAGGGTTTGCTCTCTGTGTGACTGTCTTCAAGCTAGGACATTGGTCTCCTCCTGCCTTTGGGCTTGAACTTGGACTGGAATCTACACCCTTTATTCTCCTGAGTCTCTATCTTGCTGACTGCAAATCTTGGGTCTTCTCAGCCTCTATAACTGTGTGAGTCAATTCCTTATAATAAATCTTTTCATTATATTTATAGATTATATCTATATGTATCTCATTCATTCTGTTTCTCTGGATAACCCAGACTAATACACATACCATAACATTAAACGAGACTGGCTGTAGGTACATGGATTTTACACCATTTAAAAATAGTTATCTTGATTGATTTTGGTTTTAAATTCCAGACAGTATTATCTCCTATATCCTTCTACTTATAAAATAAGAATGAATACACACATGCACACACACAAACACGCACACAATCATTGGTCCTTCAAACATTTCCAAGTCTCTTCATTGTTCCAAACGGCTTATTTCACTTAACATAATTCCCTCAAGGTCCATCCATGTTATTGCAAATGGAATGATTTTGTTCTGTTTTACAGCTGAGTAGTATTCCATTGTATATATATACCACATCTTCTTTATCCATTCATCAGTTGATGGGCACTTAGGTTGCTTCCATGTCTTGGCTATTGTAAATAATGCTGCAATGAACATTGGGGTGCATAGGACTTTTGGAATTGCTATAGTCACTGAAATTTGAGTGTCATTTGTTAACGTAACACATCCTAGCCTATACTGACTAAAGTGGAACTGGAGATGTTTTAACCCGAGAATTTTATGTCCATCCATGTTATTAACAATGTGTAAAGGCAACAGAAACATATTCTCAGATGTGCAAGTCCTATCAGACAACCTTCATTTGATTTTTAAAAAACAAATACCTTAAATATTTCTCCAAAAAGTTAAATATGAAGCAAAATTAAGAGCCATTGGGGAAGGAGGGTTTGAAATGACTGACTGAAAGCACTGAGATTTGATGAGAGAGTGATATCTGAAAAAATGGTGGCAAAGCTGCTTATAAACTGAGTGCAAACATCATAAATAATTCTTGAAAGGAAAGAGATATAAAATATTAATATAGTAACATGTTGAATCTAAATTCCATATTAAATCAGCAAAGACTGAGAAGTTGGAAAGGGGAAAATGCTTACTCAATTCGTTGTATCAGACAGAAAGGATTAAAAATATACCATTTTACTCTCAACAATATTATACAATTAGAAGTTAAATAGTTATGTTAAAATTCTTAAATATAGTTTGGTAAAGGCTTTTAGTTAAAGATGGCAAAACAAAGACATTTTTGTTTCATTCTCCTTCTTGCAACCTACTAATAATGAAAAAATTGAAAAATACTGTAGAGGGCAAAAAAAACCTCTTATCATCAATGAAACAAGGAAATGATACAACCCGAAGTTACAGAATGGGAAGCAGGTTTCCCAGGCAATGATGTGAAATGAGGAAAGAGGCTGAGTGCTGAGAACGGAAGGACGCTTTCTCTTGAGAAAGAACACAGATGATGGTTTTTTTGTTTTTTTTGTTTTTTTGAGAAAGAACCTTGAGCAGAACACAGATTTCTCTCCAAAGAAGAGGTACAATCCTGAAAGCCTGGGGTTAGAGTGGCAAGATCTGGGTGGGGAGGAGCCTCAGAAAGAGCAGAATGTCTAGTTTGAAGGGGTGGTGGAACTAAGAAGACACCAGACTGGCATGCCATCCTCACCGCCTTCAGCCTGTTCTCCGAGCCAAGGAGATCGCTAGAGCTAAAGCAGAGTGAGGAAAGGAAGAGAGGAGCCAGCATTCTCATGTCACTCCCAGTCCCTGAACAGATTGTTGCCAATAACTCATTGACAAGTACTGTGTGTCATAGCAACCACTAGCTGTAAGGAAGGCAAGGAAAACAAATCGCTATTACAGCTCCCGTGGCAGAAACAAGCAAAGGAGAAAAGAGAGTGAATCTGCAGTTTCTGCTTCTACAAAAAAAATAATAATCAGGATGGGAATCTAGAAATAAAAGAACTAAAAAGAAGATAAATGAACTGCAAAAGAAGAGCATACAGTGCAAGATAAATTACGTAATAAATAGACTAAGAGTTAAAAATGCATATTTCCTGATAGTCTCTATAGTGGATTGAATAGTGCACCCCCCCAACTCGTGTCTACTCAGAACCTCAGAATGTGACCTTATTAGGAAATAAGTCTTTGCAGATGTTATTAGTGAAGACAGGTTGCACTGGATTAGAGTGGGCCCTAAATCCAATGACTGATATCCTCATAAGAAGAGGAGAGGACACACAGAGACACACATGGCAAAGAGGGCCATGTGATAATGGAGGCAGAGATTAGAGTGATGTATATACAAGCCAAAGAATGACAAGAATTTCAGAGAGCCACCAGAAGCCTGGAAGAGACAAGGAAGGCTTCTCCTCTAGATCTTTGAGAGGGAGGATAGCCCTGCTGACACTGACTTTCAGACTTCTAGCCTCCTGAACTATGAGCCAATACATTTCCATTGTTTCAGGCCACCCAGTTTGTGATAGTTTTTTATGGCAGCCCTAGGAAACTAATACAGTCTCCAAGAACTTACATAAAACATGAATGTGGTGGATAGACTCTAGGGTGGCCCCCACAATTCCTGCCTCCCAGTGTTTATGCCTTTGTGTTGTCTTCTCTCCTTGAGTGTAGGTAGGACCTGTGATTTGCTTCTAACCAATAGAATTCAGTAAATGGGACACTGAATTTATGATTATGATTATATATATGTGATTACGTTACATAAGATTGTAACCCGTTATGTTGGGAGATTCTCCCTTGCTGGCTTTGAAGAAGCAATTTACCATATTTTGAGCTCCATGCCATATGGAGAGGGCCACAAAGCAAGGAGGCAAGGGTGCAAAAGCTAGCAAGAAAATGAGGCCCTCAGTCTGGCAGCCTGCAAGGAACTAAATTCTGCAAACAACCATGTTGAGTTGGGAAGCAGATCCTTCCCCAGTCAAGCCTCAGATGAGACAGCAGCCCCAACTGATGCCTTGATTGCAGCCTTGTGAGACCTCGAAGCAGAGGACCCAACTAAGCTGTGTTCAGACACTTGACCCACAGAAATTGTGAGATAACAGTTATGTGTTGTTTTAGGCTACTAAGTTTGTGGTAATATTCTTGTGCAGCAATAGATAACTAGTACTATACTCTCCATAGAAGAAGATCTGGAAGAAGAAAGTCAAAAGTTCAAAATAACAACTTGAGACATTAGAAGAGGGAAATAATGGGGCCAGCCCGGTGGTGCAGTGGGTAAGTTCACACATTCCACTTCTCAGCAGCCCAGGGTTCGCCGGTTCGGATCCCAGGTGCGGACGTGGCACCACTTGGCAAAAGCCATGCTGTGGTAGGCGTCCCACATATAAAGTAGAGGAAGATGGGTATGGATGTTAGCTCAGGGCCAATCTTCCTCAGCAAAAAGAGGAGGCTTGGCACTAGTTAGCTCAGGGCTAATCTTCCTCAAAAAAAAAAAAAGAAGAGGGAAATATTGAGATGAAAGACTTCAGAAAACAAATGAAAGAGATAGAAACTATGTTAGAAAAATACAGTAAAAAAAAAAAAATCTTGACCGAATATGCAATCTAAAGAAATCACATAACACAAAATGAAAACAATACAGCGATGTGATAATAAATAGATTTGATATGAAAAAAGATACCATACAGACATGAATAAGCAAATAGATATGAGGAAGAAATTTGAGGAAGAAATAGAAATTGAGGAAGAAAATAGAATAAATGGAGTTAAACAAATAACAAAAAAGAATGAGAGGTTACTTTCTGGAAACAAAGACCAGAATTTTTAGACTGAAAGAACAAACTTTGCCTAAGAGAAAAACTGGTTCAGAAAGATCCACACCAAAAAGTATCCTGGTACCAAACATATCAAATCGTCGAATTTTAAGAATAAAGACAGAATTTTATGGAAATTTTATGCAGAAAAGCAAGTAGCATTCAAGGTGAAAAAAAATCAAGCTATCCTTGGATTTCCCCATAATAATACTTGAATGCCAGAAAACAGAGGAAGAATGTCTATAAACTTCTGAAGGAAAGAAAACGTGACTCCAAATTTTATCCCTAGCCAAGTTATCCTTCAACTATAAAGAGAAAGACATATTCTCAATGGTTCAGACATTCAGGGGATACATTCCTACAAAAAAGTATATCAATGAAATTTAGTCAACTGAGGGTGTATAGAAACATGGAACTCAAGAAAAAAGAAGCTGAGATAAAAGGACTGATAATGAACACTGAATCTCCTTAAGTAGAAAGCCACCACTAAAAAGTGTCAAGAATTTTGATTGCAGAATAAATGTAAATGTTATTAATCTTGACATTATAAAATTAATAATATGAGTAATACAGATCTGGGAGAGGATGGATTAAGAAACAGTAAGTACTCAACCATCCCATCTTGCAAACAAAAAGGCAACATATACTGTGTAGAATTGCAACATGTGGTTTAGAAAGTCATGGCTCCAACCTCCTAAGAGTTTTCTTGACTTTAGTGGAAATTTGTTATTTGTAGTAAAGACACATTTACTTCAAGCTCACTGATTCCTTCAGCTTCACTTCAGTTTCTTCTTTCATTAAATTAAATTTTAACTGAATAATTTATCAAAAAAAATCCTTCAATCCCCATTTGATAAGATTCCATTTGCATAATTGAATATAGACAAGTGAAATTATGCTAACCAAAGTTTAGTGACAGCTGTTTTTAGCAACAGGATTTGGGATAAATCTTGCATTTCTCCTTTGCATTTTAGTGAATTGTTTAGTTAGATTTTTAAAATGATAAATGTGTATCATTTGATGGGAAAAAGGCCACTCACATTAAACAAGTTTTATAAAAAATAAAGGAGACAATTCTCAATGAAAATGTAACAATGAAACTTTCTAAGTATTATAATATATTAAGCAAAAGCTGGTTGAATAAAAGAATTGGCAGAAATACAAAGGAGAGAATTTAATTTAAAGTAGGCAAAACGAAGAATTTAAGTATGCAAAATATAGATAAAATTGATTTATACCCTGCAAACAAAGAATATAATTTTTCAGTGCCCAAGAACATCTATAAAATTTGACTATATATTAAGCGAAAAAAAACCCAACAAATTTTGAATGATAGAAGGCCATATTCTCTGATAATAATCCAATAAAAATTAGATAAATAAAAAGTAATAAGAAAAAAGAAAGAATAAAGAAAGAGGGACTACCCAATCCCCTGGAAATAATATTTTGCTAAAGAATCACTGGTAAAAAGAGGAAATGAAACTTACAATTATATACTAGTTAGATATTGATGACAACAGTACTGCATATCAAAATATGGGTTGGACCCAAAGCTGTTTGCAGAGAAAAATTCATAGTGTTCAATGTACTTACTCTTAAACAAGAAAAGAAGAAAGGAAGGAAGAAAGATAAGAAAGAAAAAAAGGAAGGAAGGAAGGAAGGAAGGAAGGAAAAAGTAAAGAAGGAAAGAAAAGAATGAAATGTTATATCTAAGAACCAAGAAAAATAACAATGGACAACTACATAAGGAAATGGAATGAACACAGATAAGTCAGATATTAATGAATTAGAAAATAGGAGGACTATTAGCAATAATTAGCTTTAGGAAAAAGAAACTATCCTAACTATTTTCAATAGAAATGGATTTAATATGGTAAATTTGGTACTTACAACATAACTGAAAGGACTGGAGAATCAAGCTTTCAACTGAGCCTTCAGGAGTTGTTGAAAAATATCACTACTTCCAGTACCACTTTCAATCTTGCCACATCAAGAAGATGGAGATTTGGGAGACCACAACTGTAATGGTTGAATTTGAGAACACAATATCAGAGATTTTATACAGGAATCAGGAATCTTGGATGGGAAGCTGCCTGCTACTGTTGGAATTTCCTCCTAGCTGCTCACGACTGGGCTCTATTCTTGCAGAAAAATCCAGTATCACTATGACTGGGACAGGCAGCAGCAGCAACTGGATTAGATGGGACCGAATTCGTATCCAGAACCCTGCCTCAAATGAATCTAGAAAATGTGATTTGTAGGTCTTCAAATGCTATAGCACACGAAGTGACGTCAGAAGTAGGCTGAAATGGATGCTGGGTACGTTACCTGTATCTACCACGATAGCTAATAATACTTCCTGATCAGTTATATCAGACACTGTTTTAAGCATTTTATATGTATTAACTGATTTAATCTACACTATATCCCTACAAGTTTGATGCAATTATTAACAGTCAAGGAAAATGCCTGTAGAAATCAAGTAACTTACTCGAAGTCTCAGAAAGGGGCTGAGTCAGAATTCAAATACAGTCAGTTTCTGACTCTGGAACTTGCGCTCCGAACTGTTACATTCAACATTTGTTTGTTTTCTTTCTTTTTAAAAGACTAATAAAAATGTAAAACTTCTGTCAAAGTTAATGGAGAAAAAAAGAACAAAACACCGAATATATACCATTAGGAATTAGGAGGTCTACCATTGAGACAGAGGAGATGACAAATGTCACATGGTGGTACCAGTGGTAGCTTGATGGTATTAAATTTGTAAATCTTAAAAAAATGGATATTTCTAAAAAATGTAATAGTCCAAAACTGATGCAAAAATGAATTTTGAAACCTGAGTGTATCAATAGCTATGGCAGAAAATAGCCACCCCTCAAAAAGTATAAGCCCCTGACAGCTTTATAAGCCATTACTGTAGAGTCCTCGAGGAAAAGATAATTTCTCTACCACTGTTCCATTTATAAAACTTCTGAGTCACATTATCAGGTATAGTGAAAATGTTGCATTGTATTTTCTATAGTTTGACTTAAGCACATTGAAAATAACCACATTATTTCAGGTCTCCCATTATAGCTGAAAAAAAAATCATTTTCAGGTAGACAGAATTTCCTTCATTGTTTTCTCCCTTCTTCTCCTCTTGGGACAGCATTTACGTTCAAAGGACTTAATGATAGTCATAGTATGGTGGTGTGAACTGTCTCCAGCTCCTGGGCTGTCATCTGCCTGGGGGCTCTGTTCCCAGTTATAGCCATCTCTCCTCAGTGTCATCTGCTGAGTCCTGATTGGCCTTATCTGGTTTCCAGTCATATGATGCCATTACTATCTTCCTCCCAATTCCCTCTCTCACCCCTGAGAACTCTCCAGTCTTCATAGTGTTCAGTTCAAACTACCAGAAAGAAAACCATTTGGCTGCCCTATCATTCCTTTTTAGGATGCTAAGTGGCTCTCCATGAGTCTGTCTCATCCAGGCCTCCTAGGCATTGGGCAAATGTCTTACTCAGCTATCTCATGCTGTGTAGGGCTGAGGAGCTCTTTCGGACTCAGCATCTGGCAGGTGCATCCAGACCTGAAGCTGAGCATGGATCTCTTCTAGTCTCAGATCTCAATACTTCCCAGGGAGATCATCACCATGCCCTCTCTCCATTAGGAGCCAAAGGGTCAGAAAGGGGACCACCATGGAAGGCGGAGGGAGTACTTGGCTCTTTCTTGGAGATTCTACCAGCGTCCACACCTTGCTTCTTCTCCATCTCTATAGAGGATAGAGGACAGGGAGAGGTCTTGTCCTGAAGGGGGCCAAGAAACTTGGAGTCAGGAATGTGACAGTTGGGAGACTCATTGTGCTTATTTTTCTTTCGTTTCTCTGCCTCCGCTATAGTAGGATATTGAAAGAGGAAGAGAGTTTGCTGAACTTGTAGGCTGATAGCAACTGTCAACACTACTTAAACTTTAGAAAATAAACATGAAAAATTGGAACGTTCCATTTTTACCAATTTACCATGATCATGAATACAGGTAACATGCAAAAGATCAAAAGAAAATCTTAGCATATCTATCCTAACAATTTATTAAAAAAATAGTAGACCACGACCATGTTGTATTCCAAGAATGTGAGCTATATATCTGTGACTTGCTTATATTTTTTGTGTAATTTTTTGTATTTAATAAGTTAATTGGCAAGCCACTATGTGAGGGTGTGGTACATAGAATATGTGGCACAGACCTCAAGGATCTTACAATCTGGTTGGAGAGTCAGATGTAACTAATTCATGATATGTATAAGAAATATTTAAAGTTAGTGCATTGGTTCTTCAAACGAATTATATAAATATGCTCTGGGTGTTTATTGACTGTCAGATCGCTTTACTGTAGGGTGGTAGGGGAGGAATTTGAAAGAGGGTTAACATAATGTCAACCTTAAAAGATAAGTTGGGCATGTATGGAGCGAGGATATTTCAAGCAGGCAATACAACAGGTAAAATTGTGAAGAAAAGAAAGCTGAATATATATGTGTTCAGTATACAGTGAGTAAACTTTGGAAATAGAGCGAATTGTTATAGGTTTAGAGATACTATGAGTTAAAAACTGTACTCCTGAGGTAATATTGATTTAAAAGATATGTTGTGTATCCTTTAACATATTCAGCTGGTAAAACAATCTCAGCCTACTTAAGGAACACTCTGGTTCCGCGTGAATAACAAGATCTATTGATTGTAAGTTCAGTGTATGCTTCCTTCACACAGTTACCCCCCAGAGTGCAGTTTAAGCCCCCCAGTCTGCTTTCTCTTGACTTTTTCTCTGTCAAGACATGGCTGTAAAAATGGTCGACTCTTCTGCCATCTACTTAACCTCTATTTTCTATTACCAGTCCCTGGATTCTTTTTTATGATCCTCATCAAGTTATACTCAAGCAATCTAAAATGGGAATAAAATTGTTACTAAAAATTATACGGAAGTAAAATCATGTAGACTGAAACTTTCACAAAGTGAACTTGAAACTGGGAAGGAATAACTGTGCTGTGGTGAAAGATTTTCTGTTGTTGTTTTCTTGTGTAAACACAAATTGTTTTTCTAATTGGGCTGTGGATTCCTTGGGGCTCAAAGACTAAATATTTATAGTTCTTTATGTATAATATATGGTTAGTGGGAGCTCCCACAACAGCTCCAAAGACAGAATTACTTAGCTGGTTTAGATGGAAATACATACACCTTTATTTCTCCACTCAAGGAGTATTGACAAGAAGACTCCTTGCCTATTTTCAGAATTTATTGGCCACTCTCCTCACCTTCCACCTCTCTCACTCTGCCAGGTGGTCATATATTCTTCCCTTTACTGATGCCCACTAAGTCTCTGATCCTGCTGCATTTACCTTCCACTTACACACATCTCAGTGTCTAGCTCTTGAATCTAAATAGAGCTTGCTTTTCCCAGGTCCACTCCACTTTGCCTCAACTTCCTTTAGCCCTTCCAAGAGGGCATTGCAAAAATGTCTGCCTCTGCTCTGCATCTGCTTCACCTCTCTTATCTTTTCTCAATCTCCAATTTCTTCTTTTGTTATTATTCCCGACATATTGCACTTAATCTCTAAATATTTGTTGATTGATTGGTTGGTTCTACATAATACAAAAGGGTTACTGACTCTATTTAAAAAATAATGTGTTGTGAATTCCCTCAAGCATGAGTCGGGAATAGATAAACTCTTGCATGACAAATTGAGAAAATAAACACTTCATCTTATTAGATTGTTTGCACCGAGATGCAGATGAAATAAGTGATAGATCACCACCACCAACTAAATTACAAACACTGCTTAGGTTTATAACAACTGTAATTATAAGTGCAGCCGTTTTTTGTTGTTGTTTTAAAAATTACCCTCTTGGTCAAAGGGAGCATGAAAAATGCTATTGGATCAATAATGTATTCGTTTAACCTTACCCCAACTCCTAACAGCGGTTGCAGATACATTAAAGGTTGGTTTGTGTGGGGCTCCATCAGGGCACAAGGTGTCAACGCCAAGCAAGGAGAGCAGCAGTCATGATGCAGCCACACTGCATCATCTCTCACTTGCTATTCCACAAACAGATGGGCGATGGGCTGTAAAACGTTTGAAATGTGAAGATCTGGATTTTTTTTTTTTAAAGATTTTATTTTTTCCTTTTTCTCCCCAAAGCCCCCCGGTACATAGTTGTGTATTCTTCGTTGTGGGTTCTTCTAGTTGTGGCATGTGGGACGCTGCCTCAGCATGGTCTGATGAGCAGTGCCATGTCCGCGCCCAGGATTCGAACTAACGAAACACTGGGCCACCTGCAGCGGAGCGCGCGAACTTAACCACTCGGCCACGGGGCCAGCCCTGAAGATCTGGATTTTATATCCATTTTAATTCATTTGGTTTTTCTTAGCTATGGTAGAGGGGCCTCACCCACTCCTTTCCTGAATTATGTTCCCCATCCTTACCAGGGCTTCATGGTGGACAAAGTGGACTCCCAACTCAAAAGTTTGAGGCATTCCTCTCAAATTTCAGAAATAGAATGAAATAGACTGAGTAGCTGATTTTATGTGAGCATTATTCTTTTTGTTTATACCTCCATTATAGAATTATTACAGTAATTGTTTTTAACTCACCAGATTAAAAAGTCAGGGACCACGGCTTGTTTACCTCTATTTACATAGAGTCTGGAACACTGGTGATGCTCAGTATATATTTGACTAATGAGTAAATGAGTGGCTATGAGTGGAAGAGCTGGAAACACGGGAGGAGAAATGGCATTTCCATAGGTTTATGATGTGATAAAATAGAGAGAGGCAGGAAAAAGCAAAGCGTATTTAGAATAAAGGCACTTCTCCAGCTTGGTCGAAAGTTGTGAAACTTAGGAAAGGTTGAATGTGGTCAAATTTGAATCCCAGACTGAATGCCCGATTTAGGAGTTTGGGTCTTTATTCTGTAGATAGTAGGAAGTTTGAACTATTTGTAACAGAAGAATGACATGAGGGAAACAATGCTTTAGGAAGATTAATCTATCTGCAGAATGCAAGGACTGCATTAGGAAGAGACTGGAGATTGGAAGGTGAGTAAAGAGGTTTAAGCATAAAGACGGGCCGGCCCAGGGCCAGTGGTTAAGTTCACGCACTCCGCTGTGGTGGCCCAGGGTTTCACTGGTTCGGATCCTGGGTGTGGACGCGGCACCGCTCATCAGGCCACACTGAGGTGGCGTCCCACATACCACAACTAGAAGGACCTGCAACTAAGACATACAACTATGTATGGTGGGGGGGGGGGGGGGGGGGTGCTTTGGGGAGAAGAAGCAGAAAGCAAAAAAAAAATGTTTGGTAACAGTTGTTAGCTCAGGTGCCAATCTTTAAAACAAAACAAAAAAACAAACCTAAAGACAGGTAAGACCTGACCTAGAGTGGTAGCACCAGAATAGCAAGGTAGGGATGTTGGAAGAAATGTTTTAAAGGAAGAAGTGTCAGGATTTTTATTATGTTTGGGTTTGGAGAGCAAAGGAGAACTATGTGAAAGATGACATTCTGATTAAGAGTTAGGATAAAAAAACACTGTTTGTTCCATTACCAATAATAGAGGAACCTGGCACCAGGTTGGGAGGGGGAAGGCATTGGAAATAGATTTTAGGAACTTTGATTTTTCCAATGTTACTGCAATTAAAAAAATAAATTAATTTAAAAAAAAAGAAACTTTAATTTTAAGGAAATTGGGAAATATATGAGTATAAATATCCCCCACACAGTTTAAGATGGAGGACTAAAATCCTGAGAAGAAAATTGGATAAAAAAAATCAACATTTGGTAGTAATCTATAGAGAAGTCACAGCTGATTTTTAGAGAATAGAAGAAACCTCTAAGAGAGTTACTGGGAGAAGAACAGTAGTAATAAAAATTAAACTTTGAGATTATGTTAGATTTGGCCATTTGTAGATAATGTAAAGGAAAAATAAGGTTATCAAATTAATGTTTACAATTATTTCCCACATTGCTAAACAAGTTAATTTGGTTGTGACCTCTTTAAATAAATGTCTTAAATTAACTTAATCTCAATTGGTGGAACTAAGGATGATGGAAGGCACTCCATCCACCCCTCTCAGTTTTCAAAGTGGGAGATACTGTGAATCTTCTCATAGACGGTATTTTTATTTATTACTTCATTCTACTCCTATATATATTTTATATGAATATAACAATAACCTTTTTTGAGAAAACATTATTTGCCAGCTTTTGGCACTCCTTAATGTTGTAATATCAGAACATCTCCCCCCCAACCCCCACTGCGATAACAGGACATCCTAATGTCATTTTTTAAAAAAAAGTCTTAGAAACAGTTAAACTTTTATACAAACAACATTATGCAGATCATCTCACCTAATTCTTTTACTCGTCTTATGTCTCAATATCCTGCAGGCTTATAGCTCCCACTAAAATGTTTGTTAGCATGAACTAACAGTTATATAATGTTTTATAATATACTTTTACATAATGTTCAATTTGATGATCATAGTAAATCTATCAGTATGGCAGCATTATTATTATTATAATTACCATCTTAAAGAAGAATAAAATGAAGCTCAGAGAGGTTAAGTCAGTCTTCTAAGTTCTTTGTTTTTTCTTCCTTTTGACTCCAAAGGCTCGTGGGCTCCCCAGTGGTCTCTAATGAATGGCATCAAGGGGTCCACAAAAAATCCACTAGATGGGAAAAACAACAACCACTTCTATATTGTAACTCTAAAAATAAGATAGAGTTTAAATTGTACTGATATTTAATATACAGACTGACCCAAACATGTGGAACAGACTGTATGTCAGGTGGTCATGCTCCCTGCCCCTTTGGGTACAGGAGGTGTCCAGAGGGAAGTGTGGGAACTCCAATGCAGAGACTTCCCAGGGGCCCCCTCCTGTTTGCTCACTCTCAGTGTATTGTGTCACAGAGCAGCTTGCATGCGCCCAGTTGAGAGGATTTATGGTTAATATGGCCCATTTTTAACTGAACTCATCCTCATAAAATGTACAAATGACATACAGAGATTCCTGTAAAGAAAATGCCAGTTGGAATCAAGACTAACAATGCTCAAGCAAACGAATAGGAAAATGGCAGAACAAGCACTTCTCTTACTCAGAATGTGAGATCTTTATCAGCCATATTATAAGATAAAATAATGATCTGAAGAGTAGTTGGCCAAAAAAAATGTTTTAGCTATCAAGAATACTATTTAAAAAGATATAGATTTACATCTACTGTCATTATTCATGAGTATCACTAGGCGTATATTTTCCTTTTAGATGTTGGCTAATGATTAGCAAGCCATTTTAACATGAAGTATCTAGAATATGAAGACAAATTCTATAACTGTTTCAGCAATGTTTGAAGTGATACTCAATCTAGTACTTTACAAAATTTAATGAAAATATGAGCGCCTCCTTACAATTTCTTATTTAATTGCAAAGGCAAAAAGCAGTTGTTCACCCTGTCACAGTAAAATGGCTGAAACAATAGACCCAACATAGTAGCAAAGTGACAGGCATTCCCTTTATAGCAAAAAGCGTCAGAAGATGCATAGTGAACATTGCTGAAGATATAAAAAATGTTACTTACAACAAATTTCACAGTAAAGGAGGACGTGCTATATAGGAAAGTACAAATATTTCTCCAAAGTCTAAGCATGTGGTATTTGCTGTATTCTCTTTCAACAATGAAGTCCACAAAGAAAGCACTACTTTTTGTGTAAGATGCTAAAGAATATGAACCAGAAAGATAGCTCTTAATAGCAAATAACTTCTTTAATGAAAACTATGTTTTCTACAGATTTTATGTATATAAGCAAGCTGCATTGCCAGGAATTAAAAAATCACTCCTAGGTTATAGATGAGTTTCAGAGAGAGGACAATTCAAATTCATTCAATCATTCATTCATAAACACAAAGTGAAATTAAAGTCACACATGCACAAAGGATGCCATCAATTTCATATGGTTAATTTAATAAAAATAACAAATTTAAATCTATAGCAAAAGCTCTGAACATTGCAATCACATGTGGCATGATATGAAGATCTTCTGTGCTATAGTGTATGGTGAGACTGGTTGGTTATCTCATACTAAAGACTTTATTTTTAAAGATTGGCCCTGAGCTAATACCTGCTGCCTATCTTTTCTTTTTTTTTCTTCTTCTTCTCCCCAGACCCCCCAGGACATAGTTGTATATTCTAGTTGTAGGTCCCTCTGGTTGTGCTATGTAGGACGCCACCTCAGCATGGCTTGATGAGCGGTGTTAGGTCCGCGCCCAGGATTCAAACTGGTGAAACCCTGGGCCACCAAAGCAGAGCATGAGCGCTTAACCACTCAGCCACGGAGTGACCCCTTGTACTGAAGACTTTACAAAAGTTGAACTTATAGACAAGTGAATATTTTTCTTTAAGAAAAAGATAAAGGCTCCTTTTCTGATATTACAAGCATGGCTGTCTAAAACTATTTCACTATGTATTAGATAATAATAATTTTAAAATTACACTTAATCTGTCCCTACAAGGTAAATGTGGCATTTTGACAAGAGAGAAAGTTAGTACTTTTTTTTGAAGGAAGTTGTATTATGAAGAGAACATTTGAAAAAAAAAGGATGTTTGGAAATATTCTCATCTTTACGTGATGGAAATGTATGGGAGATCCTGGGATAAGCTCACCAGATCAAAGAAGGACTTGCTGCCCAGCTGTGGGGACCGAGGTCAGCTGACCGTCTCCTGCAGTCAGCTGCTTCGAGGTCAGCCTCAGTTACAGAGCTCCCCTTCCTGGAACACACGGTGACTGAATGATGTGGGAGTATAAAGGCTCAGCCCTTTTGGACCAATGCAAGATGCACTGGCTCCAAACTCCGTTAAAGGGGGAGTCGAGGCATTGTCGGCTTCTGTCGAAGTGCAGCTTCTTCCTCTGCCCTGTTCTGCTTCCTCCCTCTGCTCTGGATGGCCTTGGTCCCTGAAGAACACCTTGCCTCCAAACTCAGAAACGTCTGCTTTCTGAGAACCTAAACCGCAAAATTGATCACTTAGTAAAACTCCCCATGCACACCAAAAAATTGGAAACAGATTATCTTAACTTGTTTAAGAATCTTCCATAGGAATTCCAATAGTTTTGAACCTACTTACTAAAAATATAAAAATTAACTTTTGATGGATTTGCAAGATTTTGTTGATTGAAATCATGAAAGATCAAAATTTATTCTTTAAATTTCAACAAAAATCTTTGCCTAATTAGTAGATTGAATTGAATTATTTTACAAGCAGAGTTAATGATGTGCTTTCTCCATTGAAATCTATGTTTTTATGTGGGGTATTTTTCAGCTAGAAAACTATTAAATTTAGGTATTTGAATAAAATGATCTTAGACTTAGATCTGTCAAATTGCTATGTTACAAAGTGTTAAAACAATGTTTCCAAGAATAATAAAACATTCACATGGTTATTTCTAAAAATATTAATCTCACTAAAATAATTGTTACTAGTGAGAGCAAAAATGTTTTACAAGCTCAATAATTAAATAGTTGTTTAGAAATATTCTATTTCAGCTTTTCAATATATTTTGTTTGCATGTATATAATTTATAATTAAATATATGGGGATACTTAAAATTTTTTCACTGATATGCTATGGTTACAATATCAAAAATTTTGGTCATCATTGCAGTACACCATGCACCGTTTTTTATATTCAAAGAAGGAAGACCAGTGACAAAGAGGGAGAAGATGAACAAAGGAAACATTGGAGGATAGTGAAGAGAAACGTTTCTATTTTAGCAACTAGAACATATTCCCTTATTCTAGGATAATATAAATTAAATCACAGGAGACCAGACTCTCAGGTTTTCTCTCCCTACCACATACAGTCACATGTCCCTTAATGAGAGGATATGTCTGAGAAATGGCATCGTTAGGGGATTTTGTAGTTGTACAAACATCATAGAGTGCACTTACACAAATCTAGATGGCACAGCCTGCTACACACCTAGCGTGTATGGTACAGCCTGTTCCTTTTAGGCTACAAACCTGTACAGCATGTTACTGGACTGAATACTGTAGGCAACTGTAACACTATGGTAAGTATTTGTGTATATAAACTTACCTAAACATAGAAAAGGTACAGTAAAAAAATGGTATAAAATATAAAATGTGGCACACCTTTTTAGTGCACTTACCATGAACAGAGCTTGCAGGACTGGAAGTTGCTCTGGGCGAGTCAGTGAGTGAGTGGTGTGTGAATGTGAAGGCCCGGGACATTACACTGTTGTAGACTTTGTCCACACTGTACACTTAGGCTACACTAAATTTATTAAAAAATTTTTCTTTCTTCAATAATAAATTGAAAACCTTTCTGTAACTTTTGTTTTGGTGAGGGAGATTGGCCCTGGGCTAACATCTGTTGCCAACCTTCTCTTTTTGCTTGAGGGATTGTTCCTGAGCAACATTTGTGCCCATCTTCCTTTATTTTGTATGTGAGATGCTGCCATAGCGTGGCTTGATGAGTGGTATGTATGTCCGCGCACAGGATCGGAACCCATGAACCCCAGGTATCCAAAGTGAAGCATGTGAACTTCACATGCAACTTTTTACTTTATATACTTTAAATTTTTAAAAAATTGTTGACTCTTTTAGTAACTCTTAGCTTAAAATGCAAACACATCGTACAACAGTACAAAAATATTTTCTTTCTTTATATCCTTATTCTATAAGCTTTTTTCTATTTTTAAAATTTTTTATTTTTTTACTTTTAAAACTTTTTTGTTAAAAACTAAGGCACAAACACACACATTAGCTTAGGCCTCCACAGGGTCAAGATCATCAACATCTTCCACCTCCACATCTTGTCCCACTGGAAGGTCTTCAGGGGCAGTAACACGCATGGAGCCATCATCTCCTATGATAACAATGTCTTCTTCTGGAGCACCTCCTGAAGGACCTGCCTGAGGCTCTTCTTGAGGAGGGGTCACTCTTCAGAAATATGTCCATGGTGGTTTGCTTGGTTTGTTTCTTTTTTTATTATAGGTTTGCTTGTAAGCAGATAATGCACCATGAACAATCCTCTCTGTTAATGAAAACCTTTCTGTGTTAGGATCCAAGTTTTCAGACTGTTTAAAGAACTTGTTGAGGTCTGCAAAAGCTTCTGCTAACCCCTTCACTGTGAATTTTCTTGGGGTTCTTCTTCTTTCTCCTCTCCTGCAGTTCCCTGTTCTTTTGCCTCTTCTTCAACTATGTGTTCCTGTTCCAGTTTCAACAACTCCTCCTCAGTCTGTTCCTCAGGAACCGCCTCTAGAGGCTCCTCAGTGTCACCCGCATCCACACCTGGGGTAAAGCTGTTTGCATCTCAACCACAGCCTTGTTGATTCTTGCAACCTCCTCATCCTTGGCAAATCCTTTGAAGTCATTGATGAACCTTTGAGTGTCTTCTTCCAGATGCCATTCCTACGCTCCTTGATGACATCACCACAAACCCAAGCAAGGTTCTTGATGCAGCCATAGTTGTTGTAATCCTTCCAGAATTGCATCAGTGTCCTCTCAGTGTCTTCCCAGTTGCAGCAATAGCCTGGGCAAAGGTCCTCCTCAAGTAGTAGGCCTTAATAGCTTTTATAATTCCTGGATTTATTGATCGGGTCAAAGAGGCAGTGTTTGGAGGGAGAAACTTCACTTTGATATTGGGATGGAAAATAACAATAAAAGGAGGGTGTATGGGAGCATTATTATCAACAATAAGCAAAATCTTGAAAGGTTTATTTTTCTCCAAACAGTACTTTTCCATTGCACTGACATACCAGTGCAATGTGTGGTCTTCAATTCAAGTCATTAGAAGATTCTCCATGTCTGATGGAGCCCCTTCTCGAATTTTTGTTAGTTTCATTGCCTTTAATATCTTCTGTGACTTTGCTATTGTTCTTTAAGATCATAACTATGGTGGAATGGGACATGCCTGACTGGTGAGGCTTAACCATCACTGATTTTCCACTTTTTTTTCTGCTGAGGAAGATTCACTCTGAGCTAACATCTGACAAATAAAAATGGCAAGTAATAGGATATATTGGAGTATATGAGGAAGCCACTTTGTGTAAACCTAATTCGGCCTGACCTTGTGTTTCCAAAAGGGCCTGACCGAGGCCGTTGAGCATGCATTGTATATCTGCTTTAGAGATTCCCTATGGCAAGAGCAAAAGGCCCTTGAGATAAAGGTGCAACTTCCCTGCCCCCCCCCGCCCCCCACAACGTTGGCATCTCCTTACAGATTAAGCATCTTTCTTTAGGCTGGGAACTGATTGCAGCACTCATCTGTGACTGCCCAGCCCGAGGCAACACACCTGCCACCCCGCGGCGTTCACTGAGACAGCAGAACTATCTGCAGTTTCCATCAATCACTGTGCTGACAGAGCAGCCTTGTGACTATTGTAAAAGGGACATTTCAATCATATGTGAAACATACTCTTTGAGGGTATATAACCATCCTGTATACCCCCACTTCTTTGGAGTGCTCTGTTCCTTTGTGGAAAGACTCTCCTGGGTTATAATCCTCAGATTTAAGCTCAGAATAAACTCACCCAAATTTTCATTTATAGATTGGTTATGGATTATTTTCATTGACACATCCATTGTCAATCTTCTTCTTCTTCTTCTTCTTTTTTTGATTGAGGAAGGTTAGCCCTGAGCTAACATCAGTGTCAATCTTTGTCTATTTTGTATGTGGGTTGTCACCACAGCACATGGCTGTTGAGTGGTGTAGGTCTGCACCCAGGATCTGAATCCACTAACTTGGGCCACTGAAGTGGAGCACACTGAACTTAACAACTATGCCACAGGGCCAGCCCCAGATTTTCCACTTTTGTAGTCCTTAATCACTTTCAATTTTGTTTCCACATCAATCACTCAACATGGCCTCTTACTGGCAATATTAGCTGTGGATTTTGTACACTTAGGGGCCATGGTGACCAAAACAACACGAGATTTATCAAGTACAAGAGAAAATGGTGCAATCAAGAGACATGATAAACACGAGATGTAGAAGGTGCTGCTGAAGAAACACAGCACAGTTTTACAGTAAACTTTCTTTTTATAAGTAAGAAGAGTACACTCTAAAATAACAATAAAAAGTATAGTATAGTAAACACATAAGCCAGTAACATAGTCATTTATTATCAACTATTATGTACTGTACATAATCGAATGTGCTATACTTTTATATGACTGGCAATGCAGTAGGTTTATTTACACCAGCATCACCACAAACACATGCGTAATGCATTGCACTACCACTTTATGACAGCTACGACATCACTAGGGGATAGGAATTTTTCATCTCCATTATAATCTTATGGGGCCACTGTCACATATGTGGTCCATTGTTGACTGAAACATCATTATGCTGTGCATGACTATAGTGTTTTCCATGCCCTGGGATTCACTCATTATTCTAGATCAAGAGTGTGATAGTTGGTTTTATGTGTCAACTTAACTGGGCCACAAGGTGCTCAGATTTATTTGGTTAAACATTATTCTGGGTGTGTCTGTAAGGGTGTTCCTCAATGAGATTAGCATTTAAATCAGTCCACTGAGTAAAGCAGATTATCCTCCTAACTAGGAGGGCTTCATCCAATCAATTGAAGACTGCATAGAACAAAAAGGCTGAGTAAGATGAATCTTTGCTTGAACTGCAACATCTTTCTCCTGCCCCTGGACTGAAACACACACCATTATCAGCTGTTTTGAGTTTCCAGCTTGCTTGCTACAGATCTTGGAACTTCTCAGCCTCCATAATTATATGAGCAAATTCCTTATAATAAATCTGTATCTATCTATCCAATTATAGAGAATTTTCTATAATTATACAAATAGATAATTCCCTTGTCTCTCTCCATTCCTCTCTTCACACACACTTAAACCCTGACATGATAAATCATAGGGAGTTGGAAGGAATGTTACCAAATGAGATTGAACTCTTTGCCCTTTGTCCTGAGAGGTCTCTAAGTCTACACTCTTGGAGTTCTTGGCATTAAAAAAAATTAACATTCATCCATATTCAGTGGCGAATTGAGCTATAAGAACATTATTACTTATATCGAACTTCAAAAGACCAAATTTAGGTATCAGATAAGGAAAAAAGACATTTTTCCAAGTTACCCCAAAGTGGAAAGACTTGAGTAATGAACCATATTTCCGTTGCCAGACTGAATAATTATGAATATTTACCATCCTTGTTTTATCTACCAGTTTATTCTTTCCTTCCCCCTTTTTTGTTTTTCTGTGTTATGTTTAAGATTAGTTCCTGACACTGGGTTATTCTATCCGTGAGTACTTTAATATGTGCCACTAAAAAATAAGGATTTGTTTCTGACATAAACACACTGCCAACATTATGTTAAATTCAATTAATAATTTCTTAATATCATTTAATATGCAGTCTATATTTAAATTTCTCCAATTGCATCAAATATATCTTTTCGTGGTTGGTTTAGATGATTCGGGATGCACATGAGATTCACACTTATTATATTATTTGTTCTATTTTAATCTAGAACAGTCTCACCTCTTTTTTTTTTTACTTGCCATTGATTTATTGGAGAAACTAGGTCATTTGTCTTGGGTCTTGAGGAATGATTAACATTCTGCATTTGTTTGACTGTTTCCTTGTGGTATTGTTTAACTTGTCTTCTATCCCCTATATTTCTTAAGCTAGAAGTTGGTTAGAAAGCTTTAATTAGACTCAGATTCAATGTTTTCTGGCAAGACTACTTGTGCTGTATACTCCATATTGGATCATACCTAAAGGCACATAATACAGTCATGTGTTGGATAGTGGCATTTCGGTCAAAGATGAACCACACATATGATGGTGGTCCCCTAAGATTAGTACCATAGATGTGTAGTAGGCTATACTGTCGAGGTTTGTGGTGAGTACAGTCTATGATGTTCATACAATGACAAAATGCCCTAAAGACACAATTCTCAGAGTGAATCTCCATCATTATGCGACACAAGACTGTGGTTGTCCAAATTTTAGTGATGCTTATGTTTGATCACTGGTTTTTTGTAGTGGCAAATTGACCCTCCCATTGCTAAGATTTCCTATCAATTTTTCTCCTAATGGATTTTTCTCGTTTCATTGTTTCTTTTACATTTACTCTCTGGAATTTTTCTCTACATAAATTTCCTTTATCAACTAGGACTTTTTTAAATATATTATACAGGATTGGCGGGATAAAGCTTATATCTTTCCCTTTAATTGTCATTTTCAAAGTAACAAGTCAGTGCTTTAACTACCTCCAGTGATTTATGATGAGTTCTTGTTGATTTTTTGTTTTTGGCTCTCTCTTTCTCTCTTTTGGAATATCATTACAACTCACGCATTTTTCTAAAATTATTTTCAACGAATGGAAGTTATTGTTTTTATGCTCAAATGATTCCATCCTAGGCCAAGCTGGCTCTTATAGCCTTTTGACATAACCCTATTATAGTTTGATGGCTTTCCTGTCTTTTGTCACAACAGGATATCTAAGGCTCATCTTATAAATTTCCTCACCTGGACCTTAATCCATCCATTTCTCTAAAGAATCCTAGTTTCTTTTATTGGGGGTGATATTTAGAACTCACAATCTGACACTAGGTGTGGCCATTGCTTTTAGACTTTTTCAGTAGACGGTCCTAACTGCTTAAAACAGAAAATTTAACCTCTTATAGAAAATTTTAAGCATACACAAAATTAGACCATAATAAATCCCTCATGTGCCATCAGCTAGTTTCAACAGATATCCGTGTTTTGTTCGTCTTGTTTTGTCTATTTCCCATACTTTCTATAAAAAATTCTTGAAAATCTATGATAGAAAATGAGCAGGAAACAGGAAGTAGAACTCCATAAATAGTAACCACAAATAGTTAGTAAACTTAAAAATAGTTCGAATTTCACAATAATTCATTTTCAAATTAAAAGAAGTAAAGACACAAAAAAAATGATTGCCCCATTGAGGAATAGGTTATAGAAAAATGGAGCTTTCCTGCAATGCTGAAGGGAATACAAATTGTTGCAAGTTTTCTGGACAGCAATTTAACAAATCACGTAAGAAACCTTAAAAAATTCTCTCCTCTGTAACAAAGAGATTCTACAATGCAATAACTTAAATAAGGCAGAAGTTTAAACTTCTTCCTCTCTGCTCTGTGGAATCATCCAAGCGCACAGTTTAGCAGGGAGACTCTGGCAAAATACAAGGCAAGTAGTTACCTGTATGGCCAAAGGTGGGTCACCACCACATCTAATTTTCAGCTGGCAGGGAAAAAAAAAAAAGCACAGAAGAGGCGTTCTCAATGTTGTCAGGACCAAGCCTGGAAGTGACATATATCACTTCCCCTCATGTTCTCTTGGTGAAAATGTACTTACTTAGCCACACCCATCTGCAGGGACAGCTGGGGAATATAGATTAGTTGGGCAGTCATGCATAAGAAGGTAGAGAAAACAGAGTTTTATGGACACCTAGTGATCTCTGCCATACTTTTGACCCAACAATTTTCCTTCTAAGATTTAATTTTAAAAATTATGGATGTTCTCGTTCTTTAAACCATCACGCCACTCTGTGTCTTTTTATTGGAGAATTTAATCCACTTACGTTTAGGGTGATTATTGATGTATGAGGGCTTAATGCCGTCATTGTATCACTCCTTTTCCAGTTTTCCTGCATTTCCTTTGTTTCTCGTCTTGTGTGTTTTGGTCTACCCATTGAATGTGTAGTTTTTTATGAAGTCTTTCTTTATTTTTTCCTTGTTTACTTTTGTGTCTCTGTTCCACTTTTTTTTTGTAAGGAAGATTAGCCCTGAGCTAATATCTGCTGCCAATCCTCCTCTTTTTGCTGAGGAAGCCTGGCCCTGAGCTAACATCCATGCCCATCTTCCTCTACTTTATACGTGGGACGCCTACCTCAGCATGGCTTGCCAAGCGGTGCCATGTCTGCACCTGGGATCTGAACTGGCGAACCCTGGGCCGCCGAAGTGGCATGTGCAAACTTAACCTCTGTGCCATCAGACCAGACCCTGCTCTGCTTTCTTGTTTAGTGGTTACCCTGAGGTTTGTATTCAGAATCTCATGTATAAGATAGTCCATTTTCTGATGGTCTTTTACTTCCTTATTCTAAACCAATTCAGTCCCTTCCCTCCTAAGCTGTTTTTCTCGTATCTTACTCCAACTTGTGTTGTGAATTTGTGGTCTCCTGGTGTCTTGGCTTGATGAGGTCACCCCGTGCAAAAGCTTTTGCTCTGTTAGAGGGCTTCCCTCTAGGGTGCATGGCCCATGGGAGTCCTGGATGATCCCAAGAAAGAGCAACCCCTCCCCGACTCCTTCCCTCACAGAGCCTCCCATGGCAGCAACTGCAGTCTGTAGCGGAGGGAGCACAGATCTCTCTTACCCTGTTCCAGCTCCTCTGAGGGTGGCTCCAGCCTCTCTGCCTTCCATCGTGTGCCTGCATGTCTCTCCAAGATTTTTGTGTTGTTAGCATGTTTTCTGTTGGAGTATGGACGTCCCTTTTTGTTATATGTTGGAGAGGGAGAGTCCGAGACAAGTTGACTCTGCCATGATGCTGACATCAAGCTAAAAATTATGGATATTCTCAAAGATTTACCTGCAAGAATCACAGATCTGGGTGTGATTACCAAAATTGGAATCAACACAAGTGTCCAAAACACAGTCATACGTCACTTAACAAGGGGGATATATTCTGAGAAATGAGCCAGTAGGTGATTTGATCATTGTGCAAACATCATATAATGTTCTTACACAAATCTAGATGGGATAGCCTACTACATACATAGGCTTTATGGTATTAATTCTATGGGACCACTGTAGTATATGAGGTCCATCATTGGCTGAGTTTGTGCTGCATGACTCTAGTGGATTATTCACATAGATTATTATGCATTATTATGAAGGAATAATCTGTAGCCCTTAAAAATGATATAGTGAATATTTAATGACAACAAAAGAAGTTCAATACTGTAGTAGAAGTGTTTGAGGTACTCATCCAGCTCATAATTATTTTATATTTAAATTCCAGTTCCTATTTAAGGGCTGGGCTTAGGTAACCATTTTTTTATCGATTGATACTACTGCAATAATCATTGTTGTTTGGATGAGGGATAATCTCAAACATATTTTCTCTCAACAATTTGAACTAAGATGTACAGAAACTGGAGTCATATTGTATTGGGCACTGGGGTTGCAACATGATGCACAGTCTGAGCTGAATGCATTTCTTCATGTATCTGTCTGGGAATAATCATTAGTTTGCAGACTTTCAATTGTCGATGGCCCAACTTGTCTAAAATCATCTTCCCTTACTATTTCCTTTCTGTCAATTTTATTGTCCTTATTTCTACCATTTAGGTTTAACAATATCAGCATTATCTCTGATTTGTTCCAACATTATTAGATGTCTACATTTTGCAGGGCACTGGCTAGGGAATGGAAGGAATACAAAGATAATGTATCATTTCTGCCCTCAAGGGTTTATAACGTAGATACAGAAAAATTGCTGAGATGTAACTAATACTCTTAGAAGTAATGTGACTAATAGATTTAGAAGTAATTCATCAGCACTTTTCTAGTTTGTTAGATTTGTAATTTTAATGTAAATGTTGAGAATTTATTCCTTTTTTATTTTGTTATTTTATTGACAGCATACTGGTTTATAACATTGTGTAATTTTAGGTGTACATTATTTTATATCAGCTTCTGTATAGTCTGCATCATGCTCACCACCAATAGTCTAGCTTTTATCCATCCCCATACATACATGCCCCTTTACCCCTTTCACCCACCCCCCAAAGCCCTTCCCCTCTGGTAACCTCTAATCTCTTCTGTTTATTCACATGTTTATTTATCTTCCACATATGAGTGAAATCATACTGCATTAATCTTTCTCTGTCTGGGTTATTTCACTTAGCATAAGACCCTCAAGGTCCATGCATGTTGTTGCAAATGGCATGATTTTGTATTTTTTATGGCTGAGTAATATTCCACTGTATTTATATACCATATCTTTCTTATCCATGCATCAGTTGGTAGGCACTTGAGTTGCTTTCACATCTTAGCTATTGTGAATAATGCTGCAATGAACATAGAGGTGAATAGATATTTTTGTATTGTTGATTTCAAAAGCGTTCTTTGGATAAATACCCAGTAGTGGGATAGCTGAGTCATATGGTATTTCTATTTTTAACTTTTAGAAATCTCTATACTGTTTTCCATGGTGGCTGCACCAGTTTGCATTCCCACCTGTGGTGTATGAGGGTTCCCTTTTCTCCACATCCTCTCTAACACTTCTTATTTCTCATCTTGTTAAGTGAGACCGTTCTAATGAGTTTAAGGTGATAACTCATTGTAGTTTTGATTTGCATTTCCCTAATAATTAGTCATGTTGAACATTTTTTCATGTGCATGTTGGCCATCTGTATATCTTCATTGGAAAAATATCTGTTCATACCCTTTGCTCATTTTATAATCAGGTTGTTTGTTTTATTGTTGCTGAGTTGTGTGAGTTATTTATATATTTTGGAAATTAACCCTTGTTGGATATATATATGATTTGCAAACATTTTCTCCCACTTGGTGGGTTGTCTTTTCGTTTTGTTCATGGTTTCCTTTGTCTTGCAGAATCATTTTAGTCTGATATAGTCCTATTTGTTTGTTTTTGCTTTTGTTTTCCTTGCCTGAGTAGATACAGTATTCAAAAAGATGCCGCTGAGACTGATGCCAAAGCATGTACTGCCTATATTTTCTTTGAGGAGTTTTATGGTTTCAGGTTTACATTCAAGTCTTTAATCCATTTTGAGTTAATTTTTGTGTATGGTATAAGATAATGGTCTACTTTCATTTTTTGCATGTTTTCCCAACATGCATTCCCACCATATGGCTTCATTTTCCCACCGCCATTTATTGAAGAGACTTTCCTTTCTTCATTGTACGTTCTTGGCTCCTTTGTCGAAGATTAGCTGTTCATAGATGTGTTGTTTCTGGGCTTTCAATTCTGTTCCATTGATCTGTGTGTCTGTTTTTGTGCCAGTACCATGGTGTTTTGATTACCATAGCTTTGGAGTATATTTTGAAGTCAGGGATTGTGATGCCTCCATCTTTGTTCCTTTTTCTCAGGATTGCTTTGGCTATTTGGGTTTTTTTTTGTTGTTCCATACAAATTTTAGGATTCTTTGTTCTATTTCTGTGAAGAATATCGTTGGGATTCTGATTGAGATTGCATTGAATCCATAGACTGCTTTAGGTAATATGGACATTTTAGCTATCTTATTTCTTCCAATCTATGAGCATGGAATAGTTTTACATTTCTTTATGTCTTCTTCAATTTCTTTCAATAAGGTGTCATAGTTTTCAGTATATAGGTCTTTCACTTCCTTGGTTAAGTTTATTGCTAAATATTTTTTTCTTATGATTGTAAATGAGGTTGTATTCTTGACTTCTCTTTCCACTAGGTTGATATTAGTGTAGAGAAATGTAACTGATTTTTGTAAGCTGATTTTCTACCGTGCAACTATGCTGTAGTGGTTGGTTATTTCTAATAGTTTTCTGATGGATTCTTTAGGGTTTTCTATATAAAGAATCGTGTTGTCCAAAAACAGTGAGAATTTTACTTCTTCCTTTCCAGTTTGGATATCTTTTATTTCTTTTTCTTGCCTAATTGCTCTGGCCAAAACCTCCAGTACTATGTTGGATAGGAGTGGAAAGAGTGGGCAACCTTGTCTTGTTCCTGTTCTCAGAGGTATGGTTTTCAGTTTTTCACTGTTAAGTATGATGTTGGCTGTGGGTTTGTTGTATGTGGCCTTTATTATGTTGAGCTACTTTCCTTCTATACCCATTTTATTGAGAGTTTTTGTCATAAATGGATGTTGGATTTTGTCAGATGCTTTCTCTGCACCTATTGAGATGATCATGTGGTGTTTGTTCCTCATTTTGTTAATGTGGTGTATCACATTGATTCATTTGCAGATGTTGAACCATCCCTGCATCCCAGTTATAAATCCCCTTGATCATGGTTTATGATCCTTTTAATGTATTGCTGTATTAGGTTTGCCAGTATTTTGTTGAGGACTTTTGCATGTATGCTCATCAGGGATATTGGCTTGCAATTTTCCTTCTTTATGTTGTCCTTGCCTGGTTTTGGTATCAGGGTAGTGTTGGCCTCATAGAATGAGTTAGGAAGCATTTTGTCTTCTTCAATTTTTTGGAATAGTTTGAGAAGGATAGGTATTAACTCTTTGAATCTTTGGTAGAATTCTCCAGAGAAACCATCTGGTCCTGGACTTTTGGTTTTTGGGAGGTTTTTGATTACTTTTTTGATCTCTTTACCTGTGACTGTTCTATTCAGATTCTCTATTTCCTCTTGATTCAGTTTTGGGAGGTTATATGAGTGTAAGAATTTATCCATCTCTTCTAGGTTATCTGATTTGTTGGTGTGTGGCTTTTCATCATATTCTCTTATAATCCTTTGTATTTCTGTGGTTTCCATTGTAATTTCTCCTCTTTCATTTCTGATTTTATTTATTTGAGTCTTCTCTCTTTTTTTCTTAGTAAATCTGGCTAAACACTTGTCAATTTTGCTTATCTTCTCAAAGATCCAGCTCTTAGTTTCATTGATCCTTTCTACTGCTTTTTTAAGTCTCTATTTCATTTATTTCTAATTTTATTATTTCCCTCCTTCTGCAGACTTTTGGCTTTGTTTGTTCTTTTTTATCTGGTTCTGTCAGGTGTAGTTTAAGATTACTTATTTGAGATTTTTATTCTTTGTTGAGGTAGGCCTGTACTGCTGTAAATTTGCCTCTTAGGACTGCTTTTGCTGCATCCCATAAGAGTTGGTATGTTGTGTTTTCATTCTCATTTGCCTCCAGATATTTTTTTATTTCTTCGTTGATCCAATGGTTGTTCAATAGCATATTGTTTAGTCTCCATATATTTGTGACTTCCCCAGCCTTTTTCTTGTAGTTGATTTCTCGTTTCATAGCTTGTGGTGAGAAAAGATGCTCGATAGGATTTCAAGTTCTTAAATTTATTGAGACTTGCCTTGTTTCACAAGGTATGGTCTATCTTTGAGAATGTTCCACGTACACTTGAGAAGAATGTGTACTCTACTGTTTTTAGTTGGAGGGTTCTATATATATCTATTAAGTCAACACAGTCTAGTATTTCATTTAAGACCACTCTTTCCTTGTTGACTTTCTGTCTGGATGATCTATCCATTGATGTAAGTGGGGTATTGAAGTCGTATATTGTTATTGTGTTGCTGTTAATTTCTCCCTTTAAGTTTGTTAATAGTTGCTTTATATATTTTGGTGCTTCTGTGTTAGGTGCATATATATTCATAGGTGTTATGTCCTCTTGGTGGACTGTCCCTTTTACCATTATATTCTGCTCCTCTTTGTCTCTTATTGTCTTTTTAAATTATGAAGTCTGATTTGTCTGATATAAGTATGGCAATGCCTGCTTTCTTTTGCTTACCATTTGCTTGGAGAATCATCTTCCATCCCTTTACTCTTAGCATATGTTTGTCTTTAGAGCTGAGATGTGTTACTTGGAGGCAGCATATTGTTGGGTCTTGTTTTTTAATCTATCCAGCCACTCTGTGTCTTTTGATTGGAGAATTCAATCCATTTACTTTTAGAGGGATTATTAACACATGAGGGCTTAATACTGCCATTTTATCTCCTGTTTTCCAGTTCTATATTTCCATATTTTCTTTTCCCTTGTATTTCTGACTGTCCTTTCTGTTTGGTGGTTTTCTGTGATGATTTTCTTAGTTTTATCTTTATTTATAATTTGTGGCTCTGCTTTTATTTTTTTTAGTGGTTACCATGAGGTTTGTATAAAAGTTCTCATAGATGACATAGTCCATTTTTTGATGTCCTCTTAACTCCATTACCCTAAGCATGTTCCACCCCTGTCCTCTTCCTCTTCTGAGTTATTGTTTTCACAAATTGATTTTTTCTGTGTTGAGAGTTTGTGACTAAATTGAAGTGTTTATGGTTATTGTGGATTCTTTCCTTCCCTTTGTCTTTTATGTTATAACTGTTTACTAACTTACTCTGATATATAGCTGCAAGTCTCTGGTTCTGTCTATTTGTTCCTTGCTCAAGATTTGTAAACTTTTGCTTTTTAGTTTCAGATGGGAGGGCTCCTTTCAATGTTTCTTGTAAGGTGGGTCTACTGGCTATGAGCTTTGTCAGCTTTTGTTTATCTGGAAAAGCTTTTATTTCTCCGTTGTATCTGAAGGATAATTTTGCTGGATAGAGTATTCTTCGCTGAAAGTTTTTATCTTTCAGCATTTTGAATATATCATTCCATTCTCTCCTAGCTTGAAGGTTTCTACTGAGAAATCTGAAAGCCTACCAGGGGTTCCTTTGTGGGTTATTTTCTTCTGCCTTGTTGTCTTTCATGTTTTTTGTTTGTCATTGACTTTTGCCAGTTTTCCTACTATATGTCTTTTAGAAGGTCTTTTTGCGTGGATGTAATTAGGAGTTCTATTTGCTTCATGTCCTTGTAAGCCCAGTTTCCCCCCACCCCCCTGGTTTGGGAAGTTCTCAGCTATTATTTTTTGAACAAGCTTTCTGCTCCTTTCTCCCTCCCTTCTCCCTCTGGAATTCCTGTAATCCTTATTTCCTTTTCCTAATTGAGTTGGATATTTCTCAAATAATTTCTTCATTTTTAGAAAATCTTAGTTCTCTCTCCTCCTCCTGCTGAAGCATTTCTATATTTCTATCCTCTACATCGCTAATTCTTTCCTCCATAATATCAACTCTATTTTTTAAGGGTTCTAGATTTTTAAAAATCTCATTAATTGTGTTCTCCATATCCAGAATTTCTGCTTTGTTTTTCTTAGAGTTTCAACCTCATTGGTGAAGTATTCCTTCTGCTCATTAATTTTATTCCTGAGCTCATTGAACTCTCTTTCTGAGTTTCCTTGTAACTTGTTGAGTTTCTTTATGACAACTATTTTGAATTCTCTGTCATTTAGATTGTAAATTACTGTGACTTCAGGATTGGTTTCTAGAGACTTGTCATTTTCCTTCTTCTCTGAAGTGTCAGTGTAGTTCTTCATGGTGTTTGATGAACTGATCCTTTGTCAGTGCATTTGTGGTTGTATCAGGTTGCAGATTCCACCTGCCACTGCCGTGGGGTGGGGAGGGGCAGGAGCTGTGTTTTTGATCCCACTCTGTCTGCTGGAAGATGTGCTGGTAGGGCTGGTGTGCATTTGTGTGCTGGCCGGAGCCACTTGGCAGGTCACACATGCATGTGCATGTGCTCTGGTGTGGACACTGCTTCAGCAGGGGACCAGCCAAGCTCATGCACTGGGCAGGAGGGAAGGAGTGCTTTCTTTCATGCATGCAGGCTGGTTCTGCACTCACAAGTGGTTCAGCTGAGGTGTTGTGCTTAGCGGGGGCTCCATTGCAGGGGCTGAGCTGTGCCATGTGGTGGGGAGCCTTCCCTTGCGTGGGGCTGTTGTGGCACCATGGGCACTCCTCAGGCTGGGCTGCAACTCCAAAAGCATTCATGTGGGACTGGCAGCCCCCACTTCCTCTTATAATCATGTGCCAGCTGCTGTGAGAGGACCTGCTGCCTAGATCACTGTTCCTGGGGACAGGGAAGGATCAGCTCACCTAGTTCCACTACTTCTCAGGGATCCAGTCCCCCATCTTTAGATGTATGGCTGCATGGGTCACCCAGACATTTTATTGTGCTGTGTAGGGAATCCTCTGTTGGTTAATGAACATCCATTTAGTTGTAACTTGGGGGGAGAGAGAAAGGGAACAACACACTCTGCCGTGATGTTGACATCACTCCAAGAATTTATTCTTGTCATAATGTAAAGGTATGTTCTTTTACTTTAATTTCTAGAAAAATCATCACAAGATGTTTGTTATAAGACAAAGGATGTGACAGTTGAATAAAAATGAAAGCTTATTAACTTATTTAATTAAATCAAGGCTATAATTCAAATGAGCTTTGGAAAATGCTAACTTTTGACCGATTAGTTATTTTAGTCAAGCCTCTACAACAATCATTGCACTTTAATATTCAAGATTGACAGTTATTCTGTCATATCTGTTTACTAAAGAAAAATCACTGCAATTTAAACAACAAATATTTATTTGGGCATTGCAATTCAGGAGACACAGATTTAGGCAGAAACCCAAAATGTGCTCCAGAGAAGACAAAGAAAGCAAGAGTTTATAAGACAAAAAGAGATAAATCACAGAGGTTGTTTTGCAAGACGCCTGATTGGTGATAGCAACAACTCTTATTCCTTGGCTACATATGATTGGTTGCTGAGGCCATCTCTAAGGTAAAAAAGTTCTTATCTATGGGAGTAAGCATTTTTCTATAGGAGTAAGCATTTTTTTTCTTTTCTTAAAGGAAGGTCATAATAGAAACCAGCAAGGCACAGTTCAAAAAGTCACATTCCATCTGGGCAGAGATGTTGTGTACATACATAAGCCTCACTTCCTTAATGGCCACCCAGCTCCATTTTAGAAACCCTGACATATGCTACTTCATTCTGCTATCACTGTACACATGTCACAGAGTATAAGTTTGGAGATTAGTCCTCAATACCTTTTCTGCAGAAGGCAAAATTAATAAACCGACCAATGCCAAAGGGCAAGACAGATGATGACCAGACAGCAGATAAGGAGGATGTCATGCTGCTCTCTTCTTAAATGCTTCCTCTCTTCTCACCATTGTATTGTGTGGGAGGAGGTCATTGAGAGGATGTGACTGCTGGTTGACCCTCAAGCTGGACTTGGGCATCTGAAGCTCCTTACCCTCCTTCCTTGTCCTTGGACTGTACATTTTGCCCACTGTTCACATACCAGGAACCACTTCAAGGACACAGACTTTAGAACGTAAAGTATTATTGAGACCATCTGGGCTGTATATGTGACTGAACTCCATTAGGGTCTCTATATAAACTGCATAAACCATAAACCACAGGCAGGTGTGGAGACCTACTCATTTTGCAGCCACCCAAGACAAGCCTTGTATGTAAGTTCCCTTGCTTATTAAACCTGCCACCTACCAATCTGGAGTGGCCTGCCTCTTTCTTCGATCTATCCTTGCCCACTGTGTTTGGGGACCAATTTCAGATTTCACCTGGGAAGGTCCTGAGGATGAGAACCAACAATTGATGAGCCAGCTGGGACGATCTGCCTCTTTCTTCAGTCTCTCTTTGCCCTCTGTGTACTGGGGCCAGTTTCAAATTTCATCTGGAAGAGGTCCCAAGATTTTGAACCAACATATGGTAAGACAGTTTTGTTTTGTTTCTTTTTTTTTTTTAACTGAGGTGTTCAGATAAGTATCCTAAAGCACTATAAAGTTGGAAGGCAGGAGTTTTTACTTTAATTAAAAATTTTCTCCTATGTTCTGCAGAAAATTGATGACGCCTGATTTTAAGACCCATTCTCATCTTCATTCCCAATTTGCTCTCCTCTCACTGTCTTCTTCCCTAGTCCTCTCATCAAGTACTCTCTTTTCTTGTGTCTTTATCCCTCCCTGGGGACACTCCAACTCTTTCTATGTGACAAAAGACTCTTAAGGGAGTCCTGGACCCAGAGCCTTTCATGCCTCTTATCAGTCCTCCTGTCGCGGAGTTCAGCTGGCAAGGTCTTTACCTCCGCTTAGGAGTCTCTGGTCTGAAGGGATAGGAGGGAGTCTGTCTCCCGGAGCAGCAGTTGAATTGGTGGATACTTTGCTTCAGGCTCATCACCAACGATGACTGAGGCTGTTTTCTTCCTGAATTTATCTTAGCTTAAAAATATCTTCTCCATCTTAGTTTTTTTTCTAAAACTCAATCTATTCTCAACACGAAGAATTTAGATTCTTCCTATTAATATGACTCGAATACTATGCTTAGGAAATAGCAGTGTTAAAGTAATTAAACAAGGGGGCCATTTGACCAAGGTGGTTCTATTGCCTTGGCAGCCCATGTAAACAAACCAAAACCTAATCCAGAGTTAATTCTGATAAATGTCTCAAGACTGAGAAATCAAAATCTAAGGACAATCAATCACAAAGAGCCAACTAGGCTTTCCCAAATAAGGTAACTGCTGAAGCTATAGTCAATCAAGTAATTTCCTTGTTTTGCTTCTTTATCTGCTCTATGAAAGCCTTTCCCCCAGCTCCTGTTGGTGGAGCACCCCACTTGCAGTTTGGTGCTGCCTGATTTCAATCAATGCATGCTCAAATAAACTCTTCAAAATTTTAATGTACCTCAGTTTATCTCTTAATAACAGTGCATTATAATTATTAACAGTGTTCTATTATTATTGTGCTCAGGGAACCAGCCTCTGGAAGGCAGAGATGAAGTATTATTTGTGTAGGTATTCAATAAGGCTGGATTGAATACCACTCAAGATGATATTCAGAAACAGTACCAATGCTTTAAGCCTGGATGGAATTTTTCTCCTGATAGTAAGTGATGAATTTCCAATCACATTGCCTCGAAAATATTAATCTCATGCTACACATATAATACATTCCCAAGACAGAAACCTGGGAGTCAAGACTCTTCAAGTCTAATCTCCCATCATGTCCAGTTAATCCTACTTCATAGCTATCTCTTGACTCTATTTTCTTATTCAACCCTTTTCTTATACTATAGGACCTACGGGATGAATTCTAAACTTTGTGGCACTCGAATACAAAGTACTCTATCATCTGACCTTTGCCTTTCTACTTTGTGGCCTCATTTGTAGCTACTCCTCATTTGAGGTCATAAAAATGTGGCACTCAGGTTTCCTACTGCAGGAAGCATGATTGACTGATGGCCCCAGGGGCTGTCCCTCTGGATCCATTCCTGAGTTCACATAAATGCCATGTTTCCCGCAGGGTTCTCTCAACCCAAGTTTTTGTAGGACAGGGATTCATTCTAATGCAGGCCCGTTCTTATGAGATACAGGATTCCTTTAATAGGTAACTTTGGCTGAAGAACTGCCCTGGACTCTACCTGGCTGAGGCTTTCCTAGAACTAGGCCACTTCTGAGACTCTTCCTATACAGTCCTCCTCCATTCTCCTCCCACTTGCATGGGTCAGACCTGCATCATGGTCAGGTCTGAAGGCTTTCCCCAACCTTCTTTGGCTCCTTCTCCTTTATCCTTCACAGCACTTCCCCACAGTAAATCTCTTGCACATTTAATCCCATCTTGGCATCTTCTCTGTGGAGGACTCAAACTAACAAAAGTGAGCAAGGAATGGTTTGAAGAAAACAAGAGATCAGACTGGCTCAATTGCTGCCTGAAAGCAGAGGATGTCATCTTGAGTGGCTTATATGGATAGTTTCTGGCATAAGGAGGCAGCCCAATTACTAAATTTCCGGTATTCATCCGGGAAAACATCCCAGTGGGAGAAAATACCTCACAGATGCAATGATTCAGGCACTTGAAGGATATGGGGAAAATGGTGCTTACAAGGACAGCAGGGTTGGCTGGTTACTGTTAAGTTTGCACTTCTGCTTTGCAGAGGGAGAACCAGCAATCAAGGGCCATTAATAGCAATTAAAAGTTTCTTTTGTAGCTTATGAAGAGGTCCTTCTCTTTACAGTGAAAGAGCAGACATAGCTGAGCAGCAGATTGAATATCTGATACCTTGAGTCACAGAGCTCCAGAGACATCTAAGTGTCCAGCTAGGGCAGATCTGACATTAAAGGTCAGGATCTTGATTAAAAAAACTTGAGACCCTGAACAAATGGGGCAAAGACATCTGGATGGATGTCCCTGACAGTGTTGGTTCTGTAGACCTCCTTAAACCCTCAGATCTTTCAGAAGTGGCCTAGCCTCCATAGGAAGAGCTAGCCTCCCTCCTGTGCTGGAAGACCTGGTAGAGATATCTCTCATTAGAACAGATGCCCTCTCAGGAGCTGCCTCCATTTCTTCTCCTGGCTGCTAGGCTGATAGTGAGTGTTATATCCTGGCATAACCTGGCTAAATACTTGCTAGGCCTGAAAAGGGAAGAAATAAATTATGGACCAAAGGAGTTATGAAAACTAGATAGCATTTGCAAGCAGAAATCAGGGGAATAGCCCCCGGATTAGATTTTGAGGTTGCTTGATTAAGGGGACTAGAATATAAGATTCTATAAGAAAAGAATTCATTGATTTGACTGCCTCTCTTAAGACGTGGGATTTAACACACTGGCAAGAAGGTCAGAAGATGGGTAAAAACTCTTTTAGCTGGCTTTTGGCAGTAGTTGTCAAGGCTAAGCAAAGTAGAAATGCCTGAGTTGCACTATCATATGGTAGAGGATGGAATAAAAAGGCTCAGGGAGGTGGGCATACTGGAGTGGATAGGTTATGTGAGGCTGGGAGACATAGTAGAGGCCATCAGGAATGCACTGAGAGCACCACTAGCATCATTATGCAGTGTAGTGGTGTTTCTCCTCTGCAGGCCAGAGCGGACAGTAATATAGTGGTCACAGAACTGGACTCATTTATATCTATGGAGATAAAGCCTCCCCTGCTCTCCCAAGTAATTGAGGTCATGTGGCAATGCTTAAATGCCATAAACTAGGAGTCTGCAACTCCCATAATGACCAGCAAGGTCAGATGGGCAGCCAAGGGGGCTCGGCTTGCAGGGAGTTGTGGAGATGGATAATAGAGCATCCCTAAGGGAAAAACAGATAAGGGCCAACAAGGCTACTGTTTAAATCTACAAAGCTCCCACAGGGGCCTATGACCATTTACTTAGGTGACTATACACTAAGGAAAAGAGAATAACAACTCACTGTGAGACTATTGGACATGGGAACTGAGTTGACATCAACACCTAAAAAATTCAAGCATCATCACGGACCCCAATAGAGTGGGGGTTTCTAGGGACCAGGTGATAAATTGCATCTAGTTAATTCAAGCTCACAGTGGTCCCACTGGATCCATACCTTAACTCAGCGGTGGTTGTTTACTCAGTCCTTAAGTGTACAATTGGAATTGATATATTTGAGTGTTGAGGTGATACTCACGTTGGGTCCTTGGGCTGTGGGATAAGAGCCATTATAGTGCGGAAGGCCAAGTGGAAACCTCTGAAGCCACTACTCCCCTGCCCCCATCCAAGACAGTAAATAAAAACAATATCTGATTCTAGCAGTGGAGGAGATGGTGGAGATTAATGCCACCATTAAAGATCTAAAAGATTCAGGAATATTAGTGCCTATCATATCTTCATTTCATTTGCCTGTCTGGGCCCTTGCAGAACTGGATGGATGCTGAAGAATGACTGTAGGCTACTGTGAGCTCAGCTAAGTAGCACCTCCACTGTAGCTGCTTTACTAGACATGGTGTTGTTGCCAGAGCAGAGCCTTGGATACACGGTTTTGGCCACTGATTTGACCATTCTTTTCTATTTCTGATTAGAAAACCAGTCAAGAAATAGTTAACATTCATATGCGACAAACAATAATATTCATTTATAGTTTTGACTCAGGGCTATGTTAACGTTCTGAACCTTTGTCATAGTGTAGCCCAAAAAGATATCCCACAGAACATCATGCAGACCTATGGCATCAGTGACATCATGGTGATCAGACAGGAGAAGCAAGAAGTAGCTACTAGGAGGGAGGTCTTGGTAAGACATATATGGGCCAATGAGCATGAGATAAACCCTACAGAGGCTCAGGTACCTGCTACTTCATTGAAGTGTTTCGGGGTCCAGTGGTCAGAGGCAGCCTGGATATCCTCTGCCAAGTAAAAGATGATTGCGTATCTTTCATTCTCTACCTTAAAAAAGGAAACATAGTGCCTGGTAGGTCTCTTCTGGTTCTGAAGGTAACATATTTCATTCCGAGGAAAACTGCTCTGGCCCCTAACACACAGTGATAGTGGAAGGCTGCTGTGTTTGAGTGGGACGTGAAGAAAAGAAAAGGCTCTGCAGCAAGTCCAGGCTATGGTGCCCTCAGGAAGAGAGCCTCCCCATGCTTGAGAAGAGAAGCAGATCTGTGTGGCATAAGGCATTGACTGCCATAAAAATGCAGCAGTCAGATCTCCTGCTACCTGGAGCATGACTGATGACTCTAGATGCTGCCATCTAGAGCTAGCCCTCTGTTCACACCGAGGCCACAGTTCTCATGGGCTGTTCCCAGTTAATGACTGAGCTTGGTGGACATGCTGGTGCAGGCCCGTTATGAGATGCAGGAATCCTTTAACAGGTGGCTTTGATGTGTGGACTCCCTGTTAGCCTGGCTGATTCTTTCTTAGGGCTACAACCTGAGACTCTGCTTACCCAATCCTCTTTCCTTTCCTCTCTCCATCACAGGGGTGAGAACTGCATCATGGTCTAAAGTGTCTCTAACGCTCTCTCTTTTATCCTTAGCCACAGTTTTACCCCCAATAAATCTCCTGCACTCCTAATCCTGTCTTGCTGTGTGCTTCTCTAGGGACCTGAACTAACACAGCCCCATGTGTAGCTACTCCCTAGTGTCCCCTACACTCCAGTGATACAAAATTACTTATATTTTCCTGAACTTGCCATGCTTTCTCTCTTCTTGAGTTTTTGAAGAAGTGGTTCCCTCTGCTGGAATACCCTGTCACCTCATATCCTTTGGCAAATTCTTCATCGTTTTTCAAGATACAACTTCAGTTCATGAACTACTTGTATTTGTGTCATTTCCTTGTAAGCAAAGAGACTTTATTTTGTGTTTCTTGGTATCTTTCAGAGACCTGGCACAAGGGTAAACACATAATAAGTACTTCACAAATTCTTGTCTATTGATTCTGTTAAAGGCAGCCCTGGAGAAATAAATGTGTATCTTAGTTTTTAGTAAGATCATTATCTGTGTTTATTTTATCAGAAGAATATTTCCCAAGGGAAAAGCAAGTAAACTTCCCTTGTATGCTTGAGCCCAATGGAGAATATTCAATTTTCCAAAATAAAACTAAGAGTTATATATGGTGTTTACTGAGTAAGCACGCTGTTAAATATTTTCTTTACAACGTCATTTTCAGGGATGACATGGAATTCCATAGTTAGGCTATCCTCTAAATTATTTAAGTTGGCCATTTAGGATGTTTATAATGTTTTGCTGTTACAGATAATGTTAAAATAAACATCCTTCACAAAGTGTTTACTTACGTGTATTATTATTGCTATAGGTTTCTTCAGCTTTCTTGCTACCATACTCTCTTGATTTTCCTGTTATCTCCCTGTCTGTTCTTTTTAACTTTATTCTGCTGGCTTCTCTTCACTTACCTGACACTGTTCACATTCCTCATACCTAGCTATGCTTTTCTGCTCATTCTGTAAACTCTCCATTTATGATCTCACCCATGCCCTCGATCACCATCTTTTTGCTAAATTCATTGTTTGGGGCAAATATCTTCCTGAACTACAGATGCTCAGATCGAGTTATGGATATTGTATTGTTTTGGTTCTTTGATTACAAACAACAGAAACTAAATACAGCTAACTTAATCAAGGGGAAAGTTATTGGCAGGATATTAGGGTTCACAGAGTTTGGTCAAAGTACTGTGGTAGGAGCCAGGCAAGGAAGGAGTGGAGAAACCACTGCAATTATCTTGTAGCAGAAATTCTACTACATTTAAAGTTCTCTGTTCAAGATTCACATTCTAGTAAGATAGCATTCGATTGGCCTAGTCACAGTCACATGCCTCCTCCCAAACTAGGGGAGGTAGGTTTCTGATGACAATCTTAATAGATTTTATCTATTAATGAAGAGGTAAGTTGTCAAAGGGAAAACTTGGGGTGTTATAAAGAAGGAGAAATTGATGCTGGGCAACCAAAAACAACAGCAAAACAAAACCAGAAACAAAATAACAGATGTTCATTACCTTTTCTCTCAAGTATTTAAAATTCCATATTCTTTAAAGTCAATTCATCATCTTCCTTTACAATCCCTCTCCTCTTCTAGGGTCTTATATTTCAGTAAAATGTATCACTACCCAGCCAGAAACCTGGAAGCTCTTCCTGACTCTTCCCTCTTGTTACCCGTCACTTCTCAACCAATCATCAATTCTATTATCCCCATGATCCAAATATCTCCCCAGTGCATCCCTGTCTCTCATTGCCACTGCCACCACCCTAGGCAGGCCAAGAAGCCGTCACCTCTTACCTCAACAACTGAAAATCCTCCAAAGTGGTATTTTCTGATATTCTACAACCACAATGAAATTAGAATAATTTTAAAAAAAGAAAATGTGGTCACATCAGATCTTCTCCATAAAGGTTGTATTAATTTTCTTCAATAGCAGTGTTTATGGGTTTATAAGTCCCTGTATTCTTGCCATCACTGTAAATTATTAAAAAACTTTCCCAAGTAGATTGGCAAAAGCTCTGTCAGTTTGTTTTAATAGGAATTTCGTAGTGAGGTTGATTTTTTTCCTCATGTGTCTCTTGGCTATTTATATTACTTCTTTTGGGTCTTACATATTCATATCCTTTATCCAGTTTTTTTGGGGGGAGGTATTTATGTTTTTATTGATTTACAATAGTTTTTTTCCCTAAGAATATTAATTCTTTATTGGTGATATTTATTGCAAATATTTCTCCATATATATTTTATATAGCAAAAAAAAGTATTAAATCTGTCAATCTTTCGCTTTATGCTTTATATGTTTGATATGCTAAGAAAGGCCTACCTACTCACAAGATTTTGTACACATTTACATATGCTTTCTTTTAATCATTTTTAATCAGTTTTTACATTTAAATTATTCCCTGGCTGGAGTATTTGGAGAGTGCATGTGTGTATGTTTGTGGTTTGATAGAAATCTGAACTTATCGTTTTTTCAGATTTGAAATATATTTTCACTTTAATCATAGACCAAATTGTTATGTAGTATTGATTTGTTTCTGGATAATTACTTTAAAAATACTGAAGTAGTATTCAACCAGATTGTTCACTTTATTTGTCAGATTTTTCTCTGATTGATCTATGAATATTTCAAAAAATCAGATTTCCTTCTCAAAAATGAAGAGTAATCTTGAATGAAGATATTCATAAGAATTTGTCACAGGAAATTTTAAAAGACAGGTAATCAAGATGTTTTAATTGATGGCAGGATAGGGGTAGTAGTATATATATTGATTGTTACTAAAAGGTTAGTACTCATACACACATAGTTTCACAAGTAATAGCTTCACAGCAATCTAAAAAAGAGATAGGTGTTTAGGGAATAAGAGGTTTTGTGAAGCAGTTCTGAGCTAGTGAAAACTGAACAACAGTAACTCAAAGAGTAAAATTTCAGATTAAGTTGGACACTTGATTCTACATTTTTCCCCTCAGTATGGACATATTTTCCTGATCTTTGCATATCTACTAATTTTTGTTTGAAAACTGGACATTGTAGATAATTGTTGCAGTGACTCTGCATTCCCTTTTGTTCAGAGAATTGTTGGGTTTTTTCTTACTAGACAGTTTTCTTGCCTAGATTCAAAACTACAACCTTTGTCCACTCTGGCATGCAGCATCTGATATTTCTACCCTGTTCTTAGGGCTTCAAGCTGCTGCTCTTTTAGCTTGGCCCCTGGGGAGTCTCTCCGATGCTCATATGTTCTGGTTCCTCCCTACCTCTTCAACTTTGCCTCAGAATAACATCATAAAATGAAAGTCAGATCATTCATTCTGCAAATATTTATTTACTGAAAGCCCACTGTTTGCCAGGCAACTGGGACACATTAACAAACAAGATAGGGAAAAAAAAGGACAAAAGTCATGCTTTTGTGGATCTCAAGTTATAGCTAGGGGAGACAGACAATGAGTAATAAACATAATATATGTTAAAATTATGTAACAAGATGATATGTACCATGGAATAAAATTGTGCAGAGTAAGTGACATCTGGAATATATATGGGGATTAGGGGTGAGTCGCAATTTTAAATACTTTGGATAATCAACCTTCTGCTCAAAACTTTCTAATTGCTCAACAAAGTTTAACGTTGGACTACAAGCGCCCACGTGATCTGATCTCTATAATCTCTCTGACCTCATCATTGAAACTGTCTTCCTCCCTCCTTCTATCTGGCCACACTGCCCTCTTTGCTGTTTCCAGAACAGTCCAGGCATGCTTCTACTTTGTAGAAACTTGTTCTCCCAGGTAGCCACACAGCTGGATTCCCTATCATGTTAAGTATTCTCAATGTCACTTTCTCAGTGAGGCTGTTTACAATCACTTTATTTTAAATTGCTCTTTTATCCCCCATAGACTTTTTCTCATCTTTCTGATCTGATTTCTTCTCCTCAGTTGCATAAGTATGTTTATGTAGTATTTCATGTAATGTACTTATTTATTTATTGTCTGTCTCTCCTCACTGGAATGTAAGTTCCATGAGGGCAGTGCTTTACTGTGTCTGAAACTTAATAGGTACTCAATAAGTATTTGTGGAAAGAATGATAAAAGAGAAAGAGTCTGATCCTGGATCAAAGTAGAGAACCTGAAGAGTGGTTGCAAGTGGGGCTAGTCTTTGTGCAATTTGAGACCTAGAAGATAAAAATCATCTTAGACAGGCTCCTTGAATTCGTATGCATTTGATCGCTTCCTGTAGCCTGGAGAAATTCTTGTTACTATGGAATAATTGTAAGCAGCCTGGGCAGCTTTGATGATTGTGAAGTCTCCTTACTTGGGTCCGCTGCATCTCAGGGGCCAGTTTTTCTGATTTGCTAAGAGATCATACTTTATATATTAAAAATCTAGGAACATAATTTTTCTCATAATCATAGAAATGAGATTGTACCAGTTGCTAATTTTTCTCCTGTTAAGATTAGTAGCATTACAGTTATGTTTATACTTGCGTATGCTGGTTTTACCATTTTTCATTAACTATGAAATTTGGGTTTTGAAATTCATCAGAGTAGAGACAGAGACATTCACACACTGTAGAATCTCAGTTGTAACTGCTACCTTTTCTCCCAAAGTAGGATTACTACCAGAATTGAAGTTATATTTATTATTTATGTTTTTACCTGCCCATGTTGTTTTTACCATTTTTCTACTAACTATGGAGTTCTGATTTTGAAATTTATCACGGCAGAAAGATTGACATGCACATACACTAGTATCTCAGCTGTAATCGGCTGAGCACTGCTACAAGCCATGACTTCCAAGTGTTGGGAACAGACGCTGTATGCTGTTTTTTATCCCTTTTATCTCCTGTAGAGAAGATTAGGTTGTATTTAGAACATGCAGGTCATCCTTTGGGGCATGAAATAGAATGGATTGCTTTATCATGAACATGATAAAGGCTTATGCAAGGCACAGGCTGGCATAATTTGATGCTGTATTTATGAAGTTTTAGAGTATATTAAAATTCCACTATTCCTGTCAGACCATATTTTAAATATTATATAAGATACGTAGCTCATGTTTTATTTCTTTGACTTACACCTTAGCTGGTCTGTCTCATAAGTTAGAAATTTTACAGATGTGGTTTAGGAACTATATCTGATCCATAAATGTCCCCTTATTAGCTGGATTCCTAATGATTTTATTTCTTTAGTTATAGGTCCCTGGAATTTTCTAAGTAAATACTATTGACCCAAGTCTCTAATTCTCTAAATTCTCTAGGAACTGGTTATGAATATCAAATACATTATTTTCGTGTTCCAGCCTTTTTATAGTAACACATCAGTGTTATGCTTAATGCATTCTCTATATTGCTTTCAACAAAATGAAAGCAATTATGTCTTTTAATTAGCTTACTTGACAATATACTTGTTTGAATTTTCATTATTATTCCATCTGGGTGGGCCAAGTAAAAAGGTAAATTTGCAACTTAGCCCTTAAAACTAATGTTAACAAATGTGGGCACAATAGCAAACAAGGAAAGAGGAATCTCCGAATTCAACTGAGTTCAGGCATTATTTATGCAGATGTTCAAGTTGAACCTAAATATCAGTATTGATAAGGGTCAATATCTGAGACTCCACATTTAAAAACACATTGTTGGACAGGAAAGACTTATTAGCATTGCTGTATTGTGTTGTTAGAAGTTTAATTGCTGATTGCCCTTGATTTCTGTAGAATGAAAACAAAGAGTACCATTCTACTTTTTATGCTTATACCAAACTGGTCAAAAGCAAGCAATCCTTTTAGTATAAGATCCATAGCAAACAAATGACTAAACATGCAAATATAAATTTTCTAGATCAAAAATTTGAAGTGGCATGGAAAATTAAATATTTTTTACTAGGTATTATGGTGTCTTGTTCCACAAATTAAAGTTCTTAGGCATCATGTATGGTCAAAATGAGACAATTTTTTCCAAAGTCATTGAAAATTTAGTGAATTCCTACAAGTGCAGAAGTTCCAGAGCTTTATACAATTGTAAATATATGTTCACAAATTAATTTATTTTCAGATAATTTACCACTTAAAAATACACCCTTTATTCTGTCTCTGACTTGCATTAGTCTTTTGATTTTTACATGATTCTCCTAAGAGTCACAGGTTAACAGAATCATTGACTCTAATCATTAGCTTCAAGCTCCTGTTCTATCCAGCCTCTCATCAATATTAAACTCCGCTACCTTCCATTTCCCTATCCCTACCTCGACAGATTCTCTGAAAGGGGAAATGAGGAGTATTTGAATAGCTAGAAGATAGAAAAGATCACAAGCATTAAGACAGATAGTTGTAGTTAACCATTCCTTGAATATTTGAGTTGGATATGTAAAGGATTATGAAGAGTGTGAGTATGTGAAGGAGTTTAATGTGTGTGTGTGTTACATGTGTTTCTATGCATTATTGTGACTGCAGGAGCCCAGAGCAACAGTTTTTAATGCTGGCTGCATAATATTAGCATCACTTGGGGAGCTTTTAAAAATATCCATTCACAGATTCCCCACTCCCCCCCAATACCACCAAGTCTGAATATCTGGGGATAGAATTCCATCAAAGATATTTTTTAAAGTTCTCTAGATGATTCTAATGAGCACTCAGAGTAGAGGACAATTGGACAGGAAAATAGAAACTATATTTGTACATTTTGCACAAGGCCAACTACACTTTGAGTGCTCATTAAACATTAAGGATGCCTCCATTGGGCTAGGTCTTTTAGTAACAGATGAGGCCTCAATTAGATAGCCAGCCATTTTATTCTATAGTGCTTTTAGTTTTCAAGTTCACACAGATACAATGAACAGTATCCATGACAACGGCAGATGTGGTCCATCTATTCCCTAGCTTTCTATTTCCTTTGGGACATTGTGTTCCCTAGGATGACATTTGGGGCAGCTAATAAACTCAATCAGCCATCTGGCATAGCTGGTGATCTGTGCTCTTCTTCATCCATACCTTCTTAACATTATAATCCTAAGGCTGTGCCTAATGCATAATATCAGTTCACATATGCTTAAAAAAATGGTACAATATTCACATGGTTATGATAAAAACATACTGGTTGATTAATTTACTTTTTAAGCATTTACTAAATATTTGTTGCATGGTCAATACTTAAAGGTTAATCCTTGTCCTCAAGGATCTTATCTTCTAAGAGATGATGTTGGTATCCTATTTTATACCTTCAAATCTACTTTATGATTTAGATTCCTAAGCTTGTATATGCTACTGTATTATTCAAGGTTCTCCAGAGAAGCGGAACCAATAAGATGTGAATATGTATACAAAAGATTTGTTGTAAGAAATTGGCTCACGGGGCCAGCCCTGGTGGCCTAGTAATTAAGTTCAGTGTGGTCCTCTTTGGCAGCCTGTGTTCGATGCCCGGGTGCAGACCTACACCACTCTGTTAGCAGCCATGCTGTGCTGGCAGCCCACATACTAAAAAATAGAGAAAGATTGGCAAGGATGTTAGCTCAGGGTGAATCTTCCTCAGGGGAAAAAAAAAATTATTGGCTCACTTGATGATGCAGTCTGGCAAGTCCAAATCTGCAGTGTGGACCAGCAGGCAGAGATCCAGGAGAGCTGATGGTCCAGTCCCAGTCCAAGGGCCAGCAAGCTGGAGATGCAGAGTTGCTGATAGTTTGAATGAAGTCCAAAGGCAATCTGCTGGGGAATTCCCTCTTGCTTGAGGAGGCAGTTATTTTTGTTCTATTTTGGCCTTCAACTGATTGAATGAGGCCTGATTGGAAGGTAAATGTTTGCTTCAAGTTCATGGATTTAAACGTTAATCTCTTCCAAAAGCAGCCTCCAAGTTGACACATAAAATTAACCACCACAGGTGTTTAGAGCCAATGATGATGATGATGAGGATCACGATGATGAGAGGTCCACTATATTGAGTGCTTGCCACGTGCCAGACACTGTGCTACTCAGTTTACACTCACATCGACCCTATAAGGGAGCTACTGCTACTTACTATCTTCTTCTATTCCTACCATTAAACATAAAGTTTAGGTAATGAATAAAACATAAGAAAAATAACAGCAATAAATAAAGAATCTGTACAGAGGAGGAAAATGAGACTTATGAAAGTTAAGTAACTTGTCCAAATCACACAGTTGGTAAGGGTTGGTCCTGTCATTTAAACCCAGATCTGCCTGACTCATAACCCTTCACCACCACAAAACTTCACAAAGATCTCTGTGGGACGTTTTCTTTCCACTATCCTCTGAAGGATACTGTCTGAAGGATACTGTCAAGGAGAATGAAGCTTGGTTGTACCTTACAAAGGAGAATTTTTCATTCCCTGCATGTTTCATTTAATATAACTTTAAATACTGTGGGAAATAGCATTCTGCTGTGTTAAATTCAGAGCAAAGACCTATTTTTTTCTATGCAGAAATTTTCATTAAAATTAAATGTGCCTCTGATTCTTACTATTTAGAGAGGAGATACTTCTCCCTAGAAGTTTATGAAATGCTTGAGATCCTCAAGTGACAGATACTCCAAGAAGAGGTGTTGCTATGCTGACTTAAATAATTGAGTCAATTAACTTTAATCCCTTTGATCAGCATAAAATGCTAATATAACTTTTTGGCTCTTCTGACTTAATTGCATAGGTCATATTATGAGCATAAAACTAATGCTGTCAGGAGAGCTGGGCTGAAAATCATTTAGAATGGGAATCATAATCTTATCTTTTGGAAGAACTGAGAAAATTGGTTGAGTCACACAAATCTTTCTTCAATACAGTATCTTCTTATCTTTCATGTCCCAGGTTCATTGAGCATTTATTTTAACTAATTATTTAGTTAACTAGCAATCATTCATTCAAAAAACTCTTATTGAGCTCTTCTAATGGGACAGGTGGGTAACTAATATCTGTTTAGAACTTTATAAACCAACTTCACACGCATCTCATTTATCCTTGCCCCATTCCAGGATGGAGAATATTAACTCTTCCTCATACACACTTACTATTTTTGTCCATATTGCTACTCCTTTTCAAATGTTACTTTTGTTTTAATATAATTGTATTGATGAAGTTGAAGATCTGGGCTGCCTTCCGAGACAACTTGACTACTAATTTCCAAACTGTATGGTTTTCATTGAAATCTTCCTGCTTGGTCTTCCCATTTCAGTCAGTGAGATTAATTTTTATCAAATGCAATTCTTTAGTTGAGCAAATCAATATTAGATTGGTTCTGGTCATTTCTTCCAGAAAGTACCAATTATCAGATCAGAGTATCAGATTTTTGGAACATTATTTGTGAGAAAATGTTAAGTGATGAGAAGAAAAACTTTACTAAGCTTTACCTTGGTATTTAAGTGAAATGTTAGACATGGGAGGATCATATTATAAAGGCATATGAGAGTATTTGGAAAAAGAATTCAAATTTGACCAGCCAGCGCTTGCCTAGCTTAGGTCTTACAAATTACAAAAATAATGGTAGTTGGAAATGTCTGTGAGAGGTATGAGGACCCTTTCTGAACTGGCTCTTCCTCTCTTCTTTAAAGAGAAATATTGCATTTGTCTTTTCCCACCAACCACACTATTCTTTTCTTTGGAACGGGCTGTCAATTAACTGACGAATCAAGTTGGCTTCATTTTTATTGTATTCATTTTTAATGTTATTTATCAGTAACATCAACATTCCTGGAGCCTTGAGCTTTGCTTTCTCTTTTAGGATTATATAGAGATAATGATGTTTCTGTATTTTTATGACAAATGCAGTGATCATAAACACACTAAAATTAATTCATATGTGCTGAAGACTTGCAGATCGTCATAACTGTATTTTACTAAACACTTTAAAGTTAATGAGAAAACCTTTGGTTGGCCTTTTGGGGAAGAACATTTTCTGTATCCCCCACTTGCCTCCCTACCCTCTCTGCTCCACTCCAGTGAGGGGAGGTGTTGAATGGGGTTCATCAGGACATTCTCCAGACTGTTTTTAGGAGTGGAGCCTAAGCAGGAAGGGTATACATGGGATGGTATGCTCTTGTCCTCCCTTTTCTCAGCATTCCGTATGGCATTGACACAATAAGATCTGAGATTTGAACTTGGCTTTGGAGTGGAAGTAAACAGAGGAGACTTTCCAATTCAGGGGTCCTTAGACCTATCTGGTGTAGAAAGCTTTCTACTTGGTCTAATCTAGAAAACTGGGATTTAAAATTGGAGTTTTGATGGGGCTGGCCTGGTGGTTAGTGTTTAATTTCATGCACTCCGCTTTGGTGGCTTGGGGTTCACTGGTTCAGATCCTGGGTGCAGACCTGCACATTGCTCATCAAGTCTTGGTTTAGTGGCATCGCACATTCAAAACAGAGAAAGATTAGCACAGGTGTTAGCTCAGCGACAATCTTCCTCAAGCAAGAAGAGGAAGATTGGCAAAAGATGTTCGCTCAGGGTCAATCTTCCTCACTAAAAAAAAATAAAATAAAATTGTAGTTTATGGCAGGGCCCAGGAAATAACAAAGCGTGGCTTTGTTTCGATTCATCATATGATTCACTTTCGACATTCTGGAGAGCAGTGGGTGAAGGCAGTTTTGGGTATTTATGTATCCTAGCAAACACCACCATAATGCCATTTTAATTTCATTTTAATGGCATCCATTCAATTAATACTTTTATCTAGCGTTTGAATGGACTTTCATATCAGGTGCTCTAAAGTAGCCTCCAATTAAGCCCACTCCATCTGTTTCCACCCCAAAACCCAAACTAGAGTCTTGAATTTCAATTCAATGAAAGGTCATACTTGCCTTCTTCAGAGAAAAAAGAGGGGATGGGGAATCAGACAGGTTTAGTAGAAGCTTCTCCTTAGAGTGATGGACCTACCAGTAAATCTGGAACCTGATCTCTGGGGAAGAGACAGGGTGGAGAGGAAAAGGCAAAAAGAAGGTTCTCTCACTGGAGGTCAGAATTCCTTACTCCAGATGTCATCTGAATAATGGTATCCAGCACAAATAAACAAATAAACACAAGAGACCCTGAAACACAACACACACACACAAAAGTAATTTAACACTTACACTTGAGTACCTTCTCCCTACCCAGTCCAAATCTGGCAAAAAGTACAATTACATTTGGAGATAAAATAGTCAATAGCATGTTAAATATACCAAGTGAAGAGTTTGGCATCCCGAGATATGAGTTTCTAATCTATCCTGTTATTTTGGAGAGAAGAAAACAAGGCTCTATTGCCCAGTATTGACATTGTTGTTCCATTCCTTCCCTAAAGCTGAACACTGGGGGCCGGCCCAGTGGCGCACTGGTTAAGCCCGCACGTTCCGCTTCTCGATGGCCCGGGGTTCACCGGTTCTGGTCCCGGGTGCGGACACGGTACTGCTTGGCAAAAGCCATGCTGTGGTAGACGTCCCACATATAAAGTAGAGGAAGATGGGCATGGACGTTAGCTCAGGGCCAGTCTTCCTCATCAAAAAGAGGATTGGCAGTAGTTAGCTCAGGGCTAATCTTCCTCAAAAAAAAAAAAAAAGAAAAAAAAGAAAAAGCTGAACACTTGACACTACTCATTTCTAAAGAACAATCTCACTGAAAGCAAGATATCAGGTTAACTTGCTTAAATTCAAATACTCTTAGAGAAGATATAAAAACAAAACATTTGATAACATTTATGGAATACTTTCTATGTGCCAGTAGTGCTATTCGTTCTATTACACTTTAACTTTTATCTTGTTTAATCCCTGTGTGGTTAGCTAAACTTTACAGAGTAGAAAAACTGGCCCTTTCAGTACTCTCTATGACATTGGTCTGAGCAGCATATTTTCAAGTCCCGTGTCTGACTGGGCAGGGGAAACAAAAGAAAAAATGAACAAACGGGACTACATCAAACTAAAAAGTTTCTGCACAGCAAAGGAAACCATCGACAAAACGAAAAGACAATCCAACAATTAGGAGAAGATATTTGCAAACCACATATCAGATAAGGGGTTAATATCCAAAATATACAAAGAACTAATACAGCTCAACAACAAAAAAACCAACAATCCAATTAAAAAATGGGCAAAAGATCTGAACAGAGATTTCTCCAAAGAAAATATGCAGATGGCCAACAGGTACATGAAAAGATGTTCAACATCATTAGCTATCAGGGAAATGCAAATCAAACCTACAATGAGGTATCACCTCACTCCGGTCAGAACGGCTATAATTAACAAGACAGGAAACAAGAAATGTTGGAGAGGGTGTGGAGAGAAGGGAACCCTTGTTCACTGCTGGTGGGAGTGCAAACTGGTGCAGCCACTATGGAAAGCAGTATGGAGTATCCTCAGAAAATTAAGGATAGATCTACCATATGATCCAGCTATTCCACCGCTGGGTATTTCTCCAAAGAACTTGAAAACACAAATCCATAAAGATACCTGCACCCCTATGTTCATTGCGGCATTATACACAATAGCCAAGACTTGGAAGCAACCTAAGTGCCCATCAAAGGACAAATGGATCAAGAAGATGTGGTATATATACACAACGGAATACTATTCAGTCATAAGAAATGATGAAATCTGGCCATTTGTGACAACATGGATAGACGTTGAGGATATTATGTGAAGTGAAATAACTCAGAGGGAGAAAGTCAAATACCATATGATCTCACTCATAGGTAGAAGATAAAAACAACGACAAACAAACACATAGCAACAGAGATTGTATTAGTGGTTACCAGAGGGGAAGGGGGGAGGGGGGAGGGCGGAAGGAGTGATTAGGCCCATCTATGTGGTGATGAATTGTAATTAGTCTTTGGGTGGTGAACATGATGTAATTTACACAGAATTCGAAATACATTATGATGTTCACCTGAAAGTTATATAATATAATCCAATGTTACTGCAATAAAAAAAAATCAGAAAAAAAATTACCATTCTGATGTCTCTGTATTTTTTCTGGAGTACATGATAGTTCTTAGATATTAACATTTCATTTAATTTGAATCAGAAATAGAGACAATCTTGAATACAAGATCTTGTATCTTTAAAGCTTGAATACAAGATGTAAAGCTTAAAGCCTTTTGTGAACTCAGTTTGGGAAAATGTTCTATGTGACTGCAATAGAGAGCCCATGAGTGTGTAGAGAAAGAAAGATGTAGTTGAAAAGGTAGATTGGGCCCAGTTTGTAATATGGCCCACATGCAAGCCTTGATAGAATAGTGTTGCTCTCAGCTGTTGAATACCCTACACTTTGAAGTTAGTCTACAGTAGGCATAGTACCTGGCACACAGTAGGTGCTTATTAAACTTTGAAGGGAAATCAACTCTGGCAAGACAGCAAAGTTCTAATAGGACACCATTAAGCATCACAAAGGGATCAATGTCTTAATATTTGTATTTTTAGTAGCAACACTAGTTTTGGAAAGAAAATATAAAGGAACATTGGAGAATGATTAAGTTTAAATTACATTATAATATAAGGAAGAAAAAGGTTTCTGGAATAACATTAAATGCAGTGCCTTGTACACAGGGAGGCGTTCAAGAAATGTTGAATAAACGAATCAAAGAATGAATGAAAAGTATACAGTGTGTGCCTGCATGCTCGCACTGATCAGACCAGTAAATGATAAATATGTAAAAAACTCAAAGTTTAATGTATTCAAATATAGTCACATTAAATTCAAAATTTAACTTTGGAAAAATCTAATTTGAAAATCAAATGCAACAAAGCCTATTCTTTATCTTTATCTACTGTTGTTAAGCCTTTTTACAGCTTCCTTGAAATCTCAAGTTCCCCAACACAATACTGTAATAATTCGGGGAAGAAAATCTGAAAGATGGTGCTGAAGAATAATTAGCATTAACAGGATGTGAAAGCAAGCATGAAACACTGTCCCAGGGGTAACAGATATGAAAAAGACAATGCAGAAGAGAAAAGCAATGATGATCAAAACAACGAATGATAATGCTTTTTAGACTTCAGGTTCTAGTCTTTGAAATACCTTTGAAGGTTTTGGTAACAGAGGGGCTTGCGGGACACCTGAACACTTCTGCTTTATTTTTTGGTTTTGGGAAATTTAAAAGTAATCTTGGGGCTAAAGAGCAAGCGCAGCTTTGTAAAACAATAATTTTAAACCACACCATCCTTCTCCTTCCTCCATGTTTATACGATCTCACTTTGTGTGAATTCCCTCCTCTGTGGGTGTCTCAAGCCAGTTGACTTCAGAAGCTGAGCCTAAAGTTAAACCTCAAGCGGGTAGAATTTTGTAAAATCATTAGGAGTATGCTAGAATTTGCTTTTCTTAGAAAAATCAAATTAAAAGAAGGCCTACGTTTTAATTTTGCTAAGTCACCAATTCAATTTTAAAATCGCGTCATCTCTGGGTGAAAAAATACTCAAATTCTCTCTTTCCAGCTTTGATCTTTAGGGACTACTCCAGCGCCACATTTTTTACATATCTACAGGACTTTTCTGTTTAGGCGTTCTGCTGAAATTTGTCCTCTTCCATCAACCCACTTTGTGTCTCCCCATCAACTGACACCCTGGCAATAAATTTTAGAATAATTTTTGTCTCTTTTTGTCTGTTCACAACGTTACCTTGTCTTATTATTTTTCCTTTGAAAAATTAAATACTTAAAAATAAAAATATTTAAATACTTCCACTCCTATTGCTGTAGTCTGAATTGCCCTCACTAGTTAATTGCTTATCCAAAATATTCTTTGTGAAAATGAAGGCAACAACAAAATTGTTGTAAGTTTGAAATGAGATAATGTATGAAGGAGAATGTAGCATAGAATAGATGCTTAGGAAGTGATATTTACTAATACGTTTTCCTGTTCAAAACTTTTCACTGTTTTGTTGCCTCCAGGACAAAACCTAGAAATTCAGACTGATATTCAAGATCCTGAGAATTTGGCTGTAACTACCTATATCAAACTATTTTCCACCAATCTTATTATTTAATTATATGAATGTCTTTATGCCACAAGCAGGCCATATTCATTCCAACATCTCTGCCAACATTCCTGCTTTGTTCTTGGGGAATACTATTTCCTTTATTTAATCTTGTGCTCCATGTTTCAGCTCCAGTCTTGCCGTCTCTGTGGAAGTTCCTGTGACTGTTCTAGGTGCCGGGGATACAGCAATGGACGGAGTAGACAGTGTCTCTGCTCTCACAAAGCTGACAGTCTAGCAGAGGCACAGATAATAACCAGATCAACAAAGAAATCAACAAATGCGGCATATACATAAATGAGACATCATTCCCCTTAAAAAGGAAAGAAATTCTGCAATATGCTACAGCATGGAGGAACCATGAGGACGTTACACTAAGTGAAATAAGTCGATCACAAAAAGACAAATGCTGCATGATTCCTCACGTATGAGGTACCTAGAGCAGCGAAACATAGACACAGAAAGTAGAATGGTGGTTTCCAGGGACTGGGGGGAGGCGGAAAAAGGAGGTTGTTCCGTGACTATAGAGTTTCAGTTTTGCAAGATGAAAATGTTCTAAGAGCTTTAAGAGATGCAATGTACATGTAGTTAACACTACTGTACTGTCCACTCAAAAATGATTAAGATGGTAAATTTCATGTTTTGTATTTCTTACCACAATAAGAAAAGAGATATAATTGAGATCATCTCAGTTAATTGTAAGTCCTATTAAGAAAATAAAGCAGGATAACAGGATAGAGAGTTACTGAGAGGCAAAGCTGCTTTAGAAAGCCCCTCTGAGGGAGTGACTTTTAGCTGAGACCTGAATGATGACTTGGATATACCACAAGCGTCAGAAGGAACAGAAAATGCAAAGGTCGTGAGGGCGAAACAAATTTGGTCCATTCAAGGAAGAGGAGAAAGGCATTGTTCAGAGGATGTGCAGTGGATTTGTTGAGGAAGGCAGATGTTAAATTCTGTAGGGACTGGTGGGTTATGGAGAGGAGACTGAATTTTATTTATGTGCAACAGAAATTCATCGGAAAGTTTTAAGCAGTGGATGATATGGTCTGATTTACAGTTTTTAAAAAGTCAGCTAGCTGTAATGAGGAAACAGACTCACACAGGTAAATATAGAAGCTGAAATGCCAGTTCGAACACATTTACACTGGAATATAGATGATGGTGACTTGGCCTAGAGCTGAGAAGTGAGTTGTCAGAACTGGGCTGTATTTTGGATTAGTAGATGGAATAGATGCAGGGGATTTGTACATGTTGTTGATGTGGGGGATGCATAAATGAGTCAAGGATGACATCGATGCAATTGGCCTGCACAACCAGGGGGAAATTAGGAGAGAAACAGGCTTGGGTTTGAGGGAATAAGAAGTTAAGGTTCAGTTTTAGCCTCATTAAGGTTGTTTTTCCCTTTTTTAAACATCTGTATTGAGATATAATTCACATACCATAAAATTCACACATTTAAAATGTATAATTCAAGGATTTTTTGGTATATTCACAGAGCTATGCAATCAGCATCACAATCTAAGTTTAGAACATTTTTATCACTTCAAAAAGAGACCTGCGCTTATTTCTTGCCTCTAGGCAACCGCTAACCTACTTACTCCAATCTCGGCATTTCATGTTAAGGAACGCTACAATAGGAGGCCTTTTATGACTGGATTCTTTCATTAACTTAATGTTTTCAAGGTTCATCCATATTGTAGCATGTATCAATCAGTGCTTCAATCCTTTTTATGGCTGAATAATATTCCATCATAGAGATATACCATATTTTGTTTATCCATTCATCAGTTTATGGACATTTGTCTTGTTTCTCCTTTTTGGCTGTTATGAATAATGCTGCTAAAAATGTTCTTGTATAAGTTTTTTTTGGACATACTTTTTCCTTTCTCTTCAGTATATGAGCAAGAGTGGCTGGGTTAAGTAGTAACTCTACGTTTAACATTTTGAGAAACTGTCAAACTATTTCCCAGAGTGGCTGCACCATTTTACATTCACACAAGCAATGAAAAATGATTTTAATTCCTCCACATTCCCTTTCCCTTGTAATTGTCTATATTTTTCATTGTAGCCATCCTAGTGGGTGTGAAGTGGTATCTTGTGATGTTGAGTCACATTTCTGTAATGACCAATGATGTTGAGCATCTTTTCATGTGCTTATTGGCCATTTGTAGAGTATCTTCTTTGGAGAAATGTCTATTCAAACCCTTTGCCCGTTTTTTAATTGGGTTATTTTTTTGTTGTTGAGTTGTATGACTTTATATATTCTGGATACAAGCCCCGGTCAGATAGATGATTTGTATATATTTTCTTGTCTTTTTTGGGTTGTATTTTCACTTTCATGATGGTGTTGTTTGCAGCAAAAAAAGTTTTTAATTTTGATGTAATCTAATTTATCTATGTTTTTCTTTTGTCATTTTTCCCTTTAGTGTCATATCTAAGAAATGGTCAAGTTAAATTTTAGTTACCTCTTAGACATCCAAATGGGGATAGCAAGTAGGCAGTTGCATTTGAGTCTGGACTTTGGAGGAGAGCTCAAATTGGATAGAAAGTGGGGAGTAATCAATGCATAGATAGTATTTAAAACCCTGGAACTTGATGGGGCCACTCAGAGAGAAAGAGACAGTAGAAGCGGACCAGTCCTGAAGGATACAATTTATAATTATTACACATTGCACTGGGGGTCAGTGTGTGCTCCAGAGAACTGGGGTAAACCATCAATAAAAAGAACCCAAGTAGCTGAATAAACACTAAGATTGCCCAGTTTGGGGTAGAGCAGGTACCTCCCTGGAAGAGCTTCTGAGATGGTTTCCACTCTTTGGCCTCTATAGTAAAATAGGCTTTTCAGAAATAAATTGGAATAGAGTTTTCTCCACGTGTTCTTAAATTCTTAGGAAGCTTCTAATACCGAGATTATTCCTTCCTGATCAACCGCCTCTATAACATATGCATACCGGTCAAAGTGGCAAATGGAATCCATTCCAGCTTGATTAAGCTAACAAAGAATTTGGTAGAGAAAATCAGGTGGCTCATAGAATCCTTGGCAGGGCTGAAGAAACAGGCCAAATTACCGGGAACCATGTTCAGAACAAACCACACACTGGTGAGCAAATTATTGCTGCTACCTCTGACCCCAGAAGCATGCTGCAGGATTCCCTAGGCTGGGGGCCAACTCCATGGCCAAGTGGTTAAGTTTCTGTGCTCTGCTTTGGGTGCCCAGGGTTTCAGGCGTTCGGATCCTAAGGGGCAAGCTAGCATGGCTCATCAAGCCATGTTGAGGTGGCATTCCACATAGCAGAACTAGAAGGACCTACAACTAGAATATTCAACTATATACTGGGGGCATTTGGGGAGAAGAAAAAAAAAAGAGGAAGATTCACAGCAGATGTTAGCTCAAGGCCAATCTTTAAAAAAAAAAAAGAATTTCCTAGTCTGGGAAATGGCCACCCAGACTTTAGATGCTAGGAGCTCAACTTCTCTAAAATTGCTATAGATGCCAGGTACTCAACTTTATTGCAACTTCTGCTGCTACTCCTTAAAGCAAGCTACTCAGCTGCCATTTGCACCAGAAAAATAAGTGCCCAACCTGTAGCCTGTTTCCTCACGCTATGAATTGAAACCTCATGTGGGTACATCTGCTGGTGGGGCCAAAGTCATCTGCCTGCAGATCCTAGATGCTGAGGATGGTAGGAAAATGGGTTTTCTAGATTTTATATTGGGAAGGCAAAACTCACAGTGAAGAAACTCATAAAATGTAGAGAATATTCAAAAGATGATGGGAGGCCATGCTTGAGACGTCTCCACTCTACTGTGCCGTGTCCACTTACCAATTACAGCACTTCTTTACCTGTAGGAGTTTCTTCTTCAGACATCACCTAGTGACAAAGGTTACTGTCAAAGTTCCTCCATTTTGAAGTCACAATTTCTCCACCTAAATATAACACAAGGTGAACTATATCTGCGAATTCACAAGTTTATCAGCTATTTGCATTTCTTTTAGAACAGCCCTTAGAACTGGATGTTACCCACATTTTAATATACATGAGCAACTCGGTGACCTTCCATTATTGAACATGAATAATTTCTCTTTATAGAAAAAGAAATTTTACGATGTTACTCATTTAATGAGATCTACATGCATTATTTTGTCTGTGAGGTATCTGGCAAAGAGAAATCACCATAAAGATATAGTACTCACCATTCACTTATTATAAATCTTTAAAATAGCAATTTAATGGGGCTTGAATAAAATGAGAGTTTTGCTTTGCTTGGCCATTGATTTTTTTTTTTTTACTCAAATTTATTGAGGTATAATTTACATAAAATTAAGTAAACCCTTTTTCATGTTTGATAAGTTTTGACAAATATCTGCCCCAATAATCACCAGCCACAATCAAGATGTAGAATATTTCTATAACCCCCCCAAAATTCCTTCCTATCTCTTTATATCATCCCCAACTCCCCAGCCCTGTGAAACTGCTAATCTACTTTCTGTCACTATAGATATTGATTTTTTTCAAATTACTGAGGCATAATTTACATACAAGATAATGCTTCCATTTTAAGTGTGCAATTTGCTATAGCCATTGATTTTCAAAAAGTAAAATTACTCTATAATGTTTTGCTCTTGATTTCTCGGCTGTAGTTATTGAAGTTTAAAAAAACTTACTAATTATTTGGTTATAAAGGAAAGCATTTAATAAGTTCTCTTTGTTTTCTATGCACATAGACTCATACAGAGTCACTCCATACTTTCTGTGCACAAGCCATGTGACATCACAATATTCTTGATCCATAAACTATTCTTGAAAAATTGCAGGTATAAAGGCCAAAGAAAGCAGATATAAAACTAAGCTACTGATTTAGAACCAAGCTACTGCTGGCTACTGCCACACACCCATGAATCATAAGGTCCCAGAAATAAGGATATTAATGGTAATCCTAGCTAATCACTCCTATAAAATTATTTTAAGGAAGGTAAAGTATAAATCCTAAGTAAACAAATAAATATACACAGTTGGTGATTTAATGTTTGACATGTGTGGGAGAGGGTAGATATAGTACGTGCTACCCAGTGACTTCCATTAATGGTACAATTCTGAAAAAGCTTATTTGAAGCTATTAGCATGTTTTATGAGTTATTGATTTCTAAACATCTTCCCAGTTTGGCAAAAGAATCAGATCTTAGAGGACAATGCCAGCTAATCCTTTTTATCAGGTAAGCTGGATAATGGTTTAAGTGCAGTCCAGCTGCCTGAATGTGAAATGAATAGGATGATTTTCCACAGTATGGCAGCCCAATTTGCAGGTGAGTTACAGGAATAAATGCTAGGAGTGAGTTATTACAGCCTAGAAATTTGGAGCCCCTGAGAAAATTTTGAGGAAGGGGTTCCTTTACCGTTCAAAATTTGCAGACTAAGTGAGAATAGCAATCTATCACTTCTTTTTAGCAACCGTGTATTGTGAACCTTACGTGTGAAGCACTACTCATGGCCATGGTGATATGCAGATGAATGGGGCTTCTCTCTCCATTCCCACTTTACACAGGTCGGAGAGAGAGAACCTGAAACAAACAACTGTAACACAGAGCGCTAAGTTCAGTGAGAGAAGTACTTTCAGAGTGCCATGGCAGCAGGGATAAAGAACACTGGATTTAGGCTGAGAAAATCAGAAAAAACTTCCCAAAGGTGAAGATATTTTTGTTAAGTCAAGGAGGGCCAGGAGAAGTTAGCCAGATAGAGGAAGTAGAGGCTGTTTGGCTGCATTCCTAAGAAAACTCCCGTTTTTAAAAGTCACATTATCATTGCTGCAGTCGAAAAAGACAGGTAAGACGCTAGAGAGCTTCAAGATTGCAATAGTAAGATTTTTTTTCTTTCTTTGCAGAAATTTCAATAATAAAGATATCGCTCTCGTTATAAGGATATTTTTATATTATGAGGAAAAAAAATCAAAATGGGAAAAATCAAAACTAAACATTTTCTCATTTACTCTTTGGTCCACGCAGCTTCGGTTTCTTCCATCACTGGGTCCTGACCTCAGTGTCAATGTGTTAGCCACTTTTATCACAGCTGCCAAAGGTAGAGAAAAGAGCCAAGGACAGAAGTCCCGAGAAAGATGTTGGCTGAGTGTCTGGCCATGCACTCAGAGCAGTCATGTGTTTCTGTGCTTTGTCTGCGTGAGTTTATTTTTTTTTTATCCTCTACTAGTGAGCTATTAATTCCCTCAAGAGATTGACTGACAATCAATAATAGTTTTCACAATGCAAAGTAGGTTTCATAATTAATTAATCGCATTATATCTGATTCTCATTATAAAAGCCTTTTCTGTTGGAGAAATGCCTGAAGTTTGGTGTGATTGGAACATGAAATACATCTGGGGGTGCGCTGAGAGTGAGGCTGGACAAGTAGCCAGTTCCTCGAGACCTCTGGGTACCATGCTAAGGGATTTGGATATTATTCTGAAAGCAATGGAGGGTGATTGATTGATGAATTTCAGGGAGGATGGAGAGTGAGCGCAAGATTTGAACTTAGACAAAGCCCCCTGGCAGCAGTGTGAAATATAGATTGGTGTGGTGGGGGGTGGTGAGAGACCATTAGGAGGCTATTAGGGTAATGAGGACCTAAAGTAGGGCAGTAGAAAAGCAAAGGAGGAACCATTTAGAGAGATAAGAACAATGAATGATCTTAGTGACAGACTAGATGTCAGGGTGTGTGTGTGGCAGTGTGTATGAGTGGCAATGTGCGTGACTGTGTGTGGGTGTCTAAATTAACTCCTAGCTTTCTGACTTAGGGCTACCAGATGAGATAAGAAAGACTGAAAGAGAAGCAGGAACAGATTTCTAGAGGGGAGTGGTGGAAGAGGATGGCTCAGTTCATGCATTTGGGGTATATACGGGGTATCTAGGAGGAAATACTCAGAAGGTAGGCCTGAAAATCAGGGAATTACTTTAAACATACAGGCTTTTAGAAAATAAAATTCGACTTAAAATTTTTATCAAAATAAAACATACATGTGGTTAAAAGCATCCAATTGTCTATAAGGGCTTATAAAGAACATTCCTGATGACTGTGTGTCAGTAACAATTTATTGCCTCTCATCTCCAAATCTACCCCTCATTGTCTGCTCTGCAACATGTCTCCAGCCTAGTGCAGTCCCTCACTCCCACGGTTATATCCTGGACCTTGTGATTACCAAGAAATGCCAACCCTCCATCATCTCAATTTCTTAGACCCCACTCAAACCAGCACCTCCTCTCAGCTTACACCCAGCCTCCTCTGACCTCCACAGGGACCTACAGTTTATTGATCCACCACCTTTAAACTGTCCCTCTCCTTTTGACGTCCTCATTACCCTTCTTACCCATCTTAATCCTTGGGCAATCATAACAATCTCCCTCACATTTGCTCTCGACTCCCTTGCCCCATTTCTCCCTTCATTGTATGGATTCATGAAACTACAGCTGCCTTAAATTCTCCTTTCTCTAAGCCTAGAGTCGTGAAGCTGAACATTGAAGAGAAAAACTTGCAACTATGCTGACTGGTGTCACTTTAAATTCAAGATACAAGCCTCATGTGGTCCCCGAGTTGTGCTAGGCAGTTGTATTGGCCTATTCATTCTCCCAGACAATTACTTTACATTTCTCCTCTACCCTCAAATCCATCACCCCTTCTCCCCTGTCATCTTCCTCACCATGAAAACTGAAGCAATAAAGAGAGAACTTCCACGGAATGCCCACCGCCATGTCCACCAGTATTTAGAAGAATTTTTTTTTTAAGATTGGCCCTGAGCTAACATGTGTTGCCTATATATATATATATATATATATATGTTTTTCTTCTTCTCCCCACAGCACATAGCTGTATATTCTACTTGTAGGTCCTTCTGGCTCTGCTATGTGGGACGTCACCTCAGCATGGTCTGATGAGTGGTGCCATGTCTGCCCAGGATCTGAACCGATGAAACCCTGGGCCACCAAAGCGGAGCACACGAACTTAACCACTTGACCACGGGGCCGGCACTCTACAGTATCTAAACTCTAATATTCTGCCTTTCTGTCTGTTGCTACAGATTAGCTCTCCATGCTGTATCTAAGGTCAATCCATCCTCTTGTGCACTTGGTCCCCTTCCCTCTTGCTACACAGACATTGATTTAGCAATTCCATCTTCTACATATTTTCTTTGCTCCCTACCAAACCATTCCCATCAACATGCAAACAATGTTACATCTCTCATTTAAAATAAAATCTTTTTGTCCTCATTCTCTTGCCAGTTACCCCCTTTTCTTTAATCTCCATTGCCGTGAAACTCCTGAGGAGAGTCATCTATATTGGCTGTCTTCAATTTCTCTTCTCTCATTTTCTTTTTAACTCATCCCAATCAGGATGTCTACTCCAGCACTCCAAAGAATTGACTCCATCAAGCTAACCAATCTTTTCTTATTAGTAAATCTGGTGGTCAATTCCCAGCCCTCATCTTGTTTTATCTAGCAGCACATTTGACACAGCTGATCACACCACACTCCTTGATTCAGATTCTTTGCTTGGTTTCCATTAAACCACACTCTTTTGGTTTTCCTCATTCATACCTCACTGCTAACTCCTTCTCAGTGTCCTATTCTTCTGTCTAAACTTGTCACACTGGATTGCTCGAGGATCGAGGACTTTTCATTCCTTGATCTTCTTTTTTCTATCTATATTACTCAATGCTGTCATCTAGCATCCAGCCCATGGTTTCTAAGTCTAGACTTCTCTCCTGATCTCTAGATTCATACATACAACCTCCTACTAGGCATCTCCACGTGGATGTCTATTGGACATCTAAAAATTGGCCTGTTAAAGATTAAACTACTAATCCCTCTCCTCTGCCCATAGTCTTTCCCATTTTGGTTGATGGCAATTCTATCTATCCTCAGGCTTATTTGCTTAGGCCAAAATTCTGGAAATTATCTTTGACTTCATTTGGCTTCTCATTGCCCACATCCAGTCCATTAAGAAACCTCTGGCTCTATGTTCAAATATATCCAGAATCCAAAATCCTTATACTAGCCTCTGAGGCTCTAGATGCTCTGGTCCTCTGTCACCCCTCTGACCATTGTCCTACTACTTTCTCTCTCCACTCCACGCAGAAAATATTGAAGAAAGCCTTGCTGGCTTTCTTGGGGCCTTCCAACGCACCAGACATCTTTTCACATAAGGGGCGTTTTTCAACTGGTTTCTTTAAGTTTTTGCTAAAACATCACCATCTCAAGGACACCTACTTCAAACAACCCCCCGATCCCCACGCTCCCTGGCTCCCTTAGCCTGCTATATACAGCTCAGATATGAGAAATTTCTCTTAAAGAACCTCTTTCTTTTTGATCTCTATTTCCCAAATCAAAGATCTGCAAATTATATCAAGGGAATATATTTACTCTGAAATAATTTGTACATATATATTTTATACTTTTACGAGGTCATTTAGCTGAAACGGGATGTATGGTATCCAAGTCTGAAGAAGCTTTCTCAAAATGTAATAAAAATATCAATGATGCAAATTCTTGGAGACTTGGACACTATGGTAGACACAGGTTAAGAATAGAGATGACTCTTGTCCCAATAATAACAATTACTAGCATTTATAGGGGACTTTCAATGTTTCAGTTACTATGAATAACTAATATTTTGCTAACTGCTTAGTAATTGTCAGGCATTGTACTAAATGCTTGAGACCCAACATGTTATTTAAATCTCACAGTAATATTGTGAAGTAGGTGCTAACATGGCTCCCCCTACTGGCTTCGTGGAGAAAAGCATGACTGGGGAGGCGGGCAGTTGTCCTCCATGCTTCTAATTCTTTCATCCTACCCCGAGCTCTGACTTGAGAATCTGAAGGGATTGTGGATCAAGAGGGAAGGGAATAGAGGCTAACGGAGGTGGTGAGGGCTAGGAGAAGCTGGAAACGTTGAGGCAGAAACCACACAAAAATTCAGAGAGGGTTCCAGCAGGGTTAAGTGTAATGGTTGCCACCATCTTTTGCCTCTAATAAGTGTAAATGCTTACCACAAATGAAGCTTTTCTAAGTGAAAATTTCTCCTGAAAATCTGGAAGTAGAGAAAAGGCCCAGCACCCTGGAGTAGAACAAGAACTAGAGTGCTCAAAAATCTGGCCAGAGACTCACGAATGAGCCAGGAATGCTGGCAGGAGGGAAGATGAGAGTGAAGGGTTAGCACACCAGGGGCTCCAGCACAGTTTGGCTCAGCTGAAGCTGCATTTTCTGCCCAACATGCTAAACCCTCCTACTGTCAGACACTGAGCACAGGAGAGTAGACTGGAAGATAGCAGCCTCAGTTTCATGCTCATTACGGATTCTCCTCCAACATGGCAAGGATAAACGATGGAAATCAATGTTCTCATCCTGACTCCCCTCTATCAAGCTTCCTCAAGTTCGGTTTTCTATGAGGCTGCAAAGAGCTCAGGTGCTTTTCATGACAATGAAAAGATCTGACGGTAGCTTTTGATATCCGAAGTTGTGAGGGTGATCTTTTGGTGTATATTTCATCCTGACACCCTTCTGCCCCTGGCTGCGCTTCATGGGAGGGACTAGCGCTTCAGCCATGATTAATCAGTGACCGACTCACTGTAATTGGAAGTGCAGCGCAAGTCTGAGAATGATAATGCAGCTTCAAAGCCTTTTGTTTATGAAGTGTTTTATCATAATTTGAAAAATCTACTTGGTTTCACATAAACCTAGGAGGTAGGTTATTGTCACTGCCGTTCTAAAGATGAGAATGTGGAGCTTGGATAACTCCTCCAAGGTCATAAGAGAAGTTATTGGCTTAGGATGAGAACTCACAGTTCTTGTTTCACCAGATTATTGCCCTTCGAGCCACATAATTATAGTGACAAATGGAATGACCGGAGATAATGTGTTAAGAAGCGAGACAGGCATAGAATTCCATTGATGCAAAAATCTGAAAGACAAAGGGGCCATTATTCATGCCACAAACATAGTCTGTGCCATGCTTTTAAGCCACTAAGGACAAGCAAAATAAAGTCATATTTGCTTTCTTCATTATTGTTACTTGGTCTGTCTCTGTTACCTAAATACTGTCCTTGCTTTTAGGTTTGTCAGGTGACTCCATGGTGGCCTCCATCACTGGAGGAAGCCACCTAAGTAGGACTTGATGTCCTAACATGTTCTTTCTCCATGTTTCATACTCAGAGGGCAAATGGTGAGTGGAGAATTCACCACATAAAATAAGATCAAAATGCAGTAGAGTTTTAACAACCTCATTCTGCCTTTCCTTCCTAGAATCTTATGAGATATATTGCTCTATTGAGAAAGAAGGACTTTAAGGGTGAGAACAAAAGAGATGAGTCTATTATTTTACTCGATTTCTTGATGCAGGATGTGGTGATTAACAGAGGGAGGTCTTCATATGGTAGGTATGTGAATCATAGATGAAGACTGAAGCGGGATCAGAAGAAAAGCTCAGGCTTTAGGATCCAGAGAAGGGAATTCCTTTACTTGGATCTGACGTGGAAGATTTAAAAGGAAGTTCCTCTTTGTCCCATTCCAATTGCCATCCCATCTAGGAGGAAGTGGAATGAACCAAGGCAAGGGGAGTGGTGACAGCTCTGTAACAAACAGACCAAAAGGATGTTCTCTGGGTGCTGCCAGTAACACAGCTTGTGGACTGGCACAGTCATGAGTACCTTATAACAGAGTGACAGCCCTTTAATGCCGTGTGTGAAAGAATAGGGAAACATTTCTCACCACTGCACGTCAAGAGTAAGAAGGATTCTAAGTAGGGGAAAGAGAAAATGCACAGTAAACGTGGAAAAAGCCTTGGGAATCTGTGTCAAGTCAAGATGGTGCGAGGGGAAGTTGTCCAGTCTGCCCCTTCCCTTGGGCGAGAAAATGGTCTGTGGGACTATTCATGTACAGCAGTTCACTATTGCTGAACTTTTTTCCTGCACATCAGGACAGTTAGCAACTGAATATTTTGGGGGAGAAAGAGAAAACTGACCTGGCTAGGTCCCTTCCTTTCTTCCCCATGGCGCCTTGTATCACCCACATAACTGTGCTTACAATATTGCAATTGTCCACATCTTATCTATATCCCCCAACAAGTGTGGGCTCTGTGAGAGCAGGGGTCTTCTCTGCTTGTTTAGTGTGGCATTTCCAGTGCCTGGTGCACTGTCGTTGGCACTTAATACGTTAAATGGTTCTTGGCTGTCCAAAGGGACGAATGGTGGATCAAGAAAAGGGAGTGCACAAATACGAGAAAAAATCAATTTTTGTTCCCCAAATCTAATCCTATCAGTACTCTTTTTAAGAGACACACAGTGTGTAATTAAGACCCAGACTGCCTAGGTTCCAAATCCAGTTCTGTCATCTCCAAGCTGTGTCATCACACTACATTCTTTAACCTTATCTGTGAATGGGGCAATGATTCCCACTTATATCAGTGGATATATCAGAGATAGAGGCTTGGCTACATGTATAGAAAACACAAATAGAATTTAAATAGGATAAGGGTTTATCTTTTACTAGCTAGTAAGAAGTAAGTTGGAAGAGAGGTAGTCCAGAGCTGTATGGCTGGTCTACTATGCAATTATGATCCAGGCTTTTTCCTTCCTTTCTTTTAGCCAACCTTTGAGAATGCGTTTTACTGTAGTCACCTGCTGGCTGCTGGAGCTCCAGCTATTGCATCTTCTCTCCAGGCAGGAAAAAGGAGATGAGCAAAAGCAAACTCCCTATGACAGTAATTTACTTCATTTTAAGGAGATTTCTCAGAAGTCTCAACAAAAACTTCCATTTATATCTCATTGGACAGAACTGTATCACATGAATTCGCCATCTGAATAAGAGTCTGAGAAATATGTTTTCTTTCCTTTAGCTGGGCATATTGCTACTCTTGAAATAAAAAGGATTATGTTGGTAAGGAGAAAGTGAGGATCGACTATTGGATGGGCAATTAGTGTTGGAGCAGATAAAGACACACACAGTGGGCACTCAGGAAATGTTGCCGTACTTGTGTTTAAATTAGGCTCGTGATTGTAATTGAAAATGTATATAAATATATAAAATGGTGGGCATGTAGACTTGAACGTTGGATTTCCAGGTCATACCTTTTGGGTGGCCTCCCAGTTCATGGAGAATGATTAATGCTGACGTAGTTACTGTGAACGTGTATCTTTATATACATTCCCTCATTTAACCCATAACCACAACTCTAAGCCACAGTGACAGCTGCCATTTTCAATCTGTGGATGAGGAGCCTGAGGGTTAAGATGGTAGGAGCTAGGAAAGATTTAACCGCAGACAATCTGCTTTCAGAGTCTCTGCTCTTAAGCACCAGTGTAAGTGACATACTGTCTTCCAATAAAAGCAAATTAAAAAAAACTCATTTTCTCTAAAAATTCCCCAGTTCCCTGGATGAAATAAGTTAACTATGAAATCTTACAAATTCATTTAAACTTGTTGTGTCTCTGTGATACCATGTTCAAATCAAGGAGAATAAATAGCAGATGGTGATAGCTTTTAGAATATAAACCCAATAAGGGAAAAGACTGCCATTTTTCTGGCTGCAGGAAGTGCCTAATTTAGAGTCTCAAATATTATGAAAGTATTTGGCAAATCACATTTGTTAGTGAAGCCCACACTTTGACTTTTCCAGCTAAGAAGCTTCACCATAAAAATATGATGCAATTTAAGAGCTTCCTTTACAGATGGAGCTAAAATTCTCTTCTTCAAAATGAAATATACTGTTTATAATAACATTTAAAGCTGAATGATCCCTAACCAAAAAGCTTGCAAGAAAAGGCACATATAATCAGATTGCATGCATTTATGTATACACACATATACATATGTGTATATTTTACATGTTTATATTATAAGCACTCATGCTTATAAAAGAAAAAGTAGCCTGATTATTTTTAGAACATCTGTTGGGAGAAGAGGACTGTATCCAGGCACCCTTCAAGGAAGACACAGATGGTAGGTAGTGACTGATTATGAAGAAGTACACGTTATCTACACAAGGTCAGGCAAAACAAAGCTTTGAGCCGTTTCAGTATTAGGAGGAAGGCAATTGAAATGCAAATGTGAGAGGGAAGGAGGAGGTAGCAATTACTGCGGCTGGACGGCCAGTGACCAAATAATTATCAGTATTAACCCTGTCTGCAAAGGCAGGAGAGGGGTTGGTACTTAGCTGCTTTTCACGTTCTCTTGCCAACCTACGAGGGATTAGCGGCAGCGTGGGTGGCAACTATAACCGCTTCTGATTGGCTGCTTTCACATCCTATGAAAGGAGAAGGGGGGGAAATCAGCAGGTGGGTTCCCAGGAAGAGTTTCATAAACTGGAGACTGGATGCTATTTCTACTATAATTCACCCCAGGGGGCTGCTTTTTCCCATCTCTCCTCCCTAGTATTTTGCTAGCTAATGCCAAAAATGTTGACCCTCCACTCTGCCCTCAAAGAAACCCTCCTGCCAGGGCTGGTGGCTACAGCTTTCAGCCACACACACTCAGGAATCAGTGAGTATTTGTTCGACTAGTTTGTATCTTCTCCTGCGGGCTTAATGGTTTAGGGTGGTTGTTTTCTTCATGTTTGCACATCTCCTGTGTCCTGAAAGTGGCTCTGAGGACCAGCTACCAACTCTGCTCAACCCTCTGTGCTACTCAATGGCTGGTTCATAAACTGAGATTATTGTAGGGGTGGGCCAGGGATCATTGGCTGCTTGTGGGGCAGGGGAACCCCCAAATGAAACACATCTCCATAAAGAATCTCACCTCTTGTAACATATTATTAATGTTGTTATTGTTGAAATTATTAGAGCAACGATCTTAGCTAGACAAAAGCATGCAAGTACTGGCAAACAATTGCCTTTGATTTCGGTAGAGAGGAGAAGCTTTTTTGTCTTGTCATCTTGTCATTGCTCTGTAGTTTTTGAAATGTGTGTAATTTCCATGAAAGTGTGTATTTCCCTAAGGCTAGCAGGGATGAATGAGTAACAAGAGGACAGTGATACCTATTTATTTCTTCCTTTTAATAGAAGTTTTACTTGGTTATGTTTTGTTAAAACTTTGTAAAAGATAGACGCTGATGTTTGGAATTTTAAAAACATCTACTTTTTAAACACTTTATAAAAATTTATTTTCATGGCATTGGGATTTTTGCTTGAGCAAAAATTGAATTATTATTCAAATGCATTTCCATGGTAACAGGATAACAATTATTGAATATATTAGCTAAATCTGATTATTCTGATTGTTAAAAGAAAACAGTTACTTGTATATTTTGTAGCATTCCAGTTCTTTGTATCCTTTTTCCCTTTAGAAACACCCAGACCTCACTAATTTGGATGACAGTAATTAGCAATTTGTCATAGTTTACGCTGGGTGAAATTTTTCTATCCAGGTCTTGAATCAATGGTAGAGTAAATAGATTGAGAAAACAAGATTGTAGAAAGAATGTTCCAAAGAGTAATGAGCATACACTGTTTTTAGCTATTCCTCTACCCAGAAATAATTTGGAAGCGTATTTGCATTCAAACAACCCAGAGGTTACAAGGCTCTCTGCTTTACCAACGAATGAGTGACACCTCATTCCACAAATATGTATTGAAAATCTATCTCTTCCCAGGAACTGTGGTTGGCACTAGAGATATTAGAAGGAATCAGAGAGATCTCTGCCTTCAGAGACCTCAAGGTCTAGTGACATGATAGATAGAAAATAATCACAATAAAAGTGGTTGATGTCCTTATATATGTATGAACAAAATGTGTGTATAAGAGGGGCTGGCCCGGTGGCACAGCGATTAAGTGCGCACGTTCCGCTTCAGCGGCCCGGGATTCCCGGTTTGGATCCCGGGGGCGGACATGGCACTTCTTGGCAAGCCATGCTGTGGTAGGCATCCCACGTATAAAGTAGAGGAAGATGGGCACGGATGTTAGCTCAGGGCCAGTCTTCCTTGGCAAAAAGAGGAGGATTGGTGGCGGATGTTAGCTCAGAGCGAATCTTCCTCAAAAAAAAAAAAAAAAATTGTGTCTATAAGAGTCAAAAAAGGCTCTAGCATTTATCCAGAAGGTGACATTTAAGTTGGGTTTTGTGGGGAGGAGTAACAGGTTTTGGAGTAATGAAGTCAGCCGGTAGTCCACTGGGCAGAAGGAATATGGAGGTCAGAACTTCGGAATTGTGAAATGGCCTGTGTATGTGTGGACCTGGTATGTCTGAATGGTCTCAAGGATCTGGTGTGTTGATCTGGTATGGCCATGTGGGATGTAACCCAGGCTGTGTATGGGTGTGACAAGGGTGTTAATGATGGTGGAGTGGCAAGAGAAGACAAGGCTGGAGAGGGAGGTTGGGACCCTAGACCTCAGGGTCCATGTTCCCTCTCCTCTACCCTCAGGGGCACTGTGAGGATTAAGTTCGTTCTTTAGAAGCAGCAGACCAATGGAGAAAGCACTAGACTTCATCATTTCTGAAGCTTTCTGAGCTAGTTTATTTAACCCACCGTAATAGTTCCTACCTCTCAGAACTAACGGGAAAATAAATTCAGGAAAAACATGCAAAGTGCCTAGCGACCTACTTGGTACATAGTTGACTTAGGTAGTTTTCTTTCTCTCTTAAAATGCTACTTATAGAAATCCTCTAGGAACTGTTTTCGTAAGTGAACAATCCCTCTCATTGAATCTTTTTGTTTTGTAAATATGAGTTATGGCTTGAGTTATCCATATAGTGCAGCAATCTTCCAGATTTCTTTGATTATAGAAACATGGAAAGGCTGGCAATGAGAAGATTTGGATCTTTGGGCTGAATTGGATCTATTATTCTGATGCAGATTGGATTTCAGGCAAAGTTTTTGCAAAATTTCTTCCTCTTAGCCTTTTTCTCAAGAAATAGAAATGACATATTTCAATCTAGCTCCTATAGGGATCTTTGAAGGATAAATTAAATAATATATGCGAAAATGATTTGAAGAGATGCATACAAAACAGTAATCACAATACCTCACAAAATCCTTAATCATGTACTTGTGAGTTAAGTTATTTTAATTCTTAGTACCTTGACACATTTCAATAATCTTTCATTGGGATAAAAATCTGTGGATGAAAATGTGAGTGTGTGAAGATTTGACTATTTCCTTACAGATGGTAAATACTCAATTCCAAACCCAGTTTAGAGATTACTCTTTTTCATTTGTTATTGTTATGCCTTGTGGTAGACTTAGAACAATGCTTTTCATATGTTTTATTAAATCCCAGAATTTTTAGCGTGTTGGTGAAGATTCGTTGGTCAGTTCTATAGCAATTAGTACATCTTATAACAGCTATTTTCAAAATAGTCCTAAATTCTTAGAGAATTATGTCATTATCCTCATACGTAAGGGCTAGTTTCTGACATAATCTTAAGATAATAATGATGATTGATAACAACAAGAATGATGACTTGTCATCTTAACCTAGTAAGATGGAGCTTTCCCTGACGTTACACATTGATGTGGGTTTTCACCAGTTGCTCTGTCTGACTTGGTTTCCTGAGCAGCTATGTTTTCTTTCTAGATTTTAGTAAGGATTGCTTTGTCCTTGATCGCTGCCATATCCACATCTGTTAGCCTCATGAAAGTACTTGTGTTGCTGTAAGTTAGGCCATAACCAGTGCGTTTTAGGATGTAAACGATAGTTATGTCCCGTGACCCATTGATAGAAGTTGTAATCACCCAGGTTTACACTTGACAGCAATATGAAAAGCTCGTGTGAAAAATTCTTTTTCTTACTTTCTTTGTGATATGCGGAGTATTTTAGTTGTGACTTTTTGGTGTTGCAGAAGACATGTTACCATTACACGGCAATAGTAACTTTTAGAATTTGCTTGAAACCTTTGTAATGCAATAAAATAGTATCATGGTTTATGTGTTGCTTTAATTTCATTGCTTTAACGGAGAGGTTTTAATATTATCTCCACAGGAAAACAAAATGTTTTTCAACTAAATGATAATAGCATTGATACCAACAGTCATCGTTGTTTTTGTAAAAGGAGTTTAGTGACAAACCGTGGCATCTAATTTAGCATTACTTGGTTGTGACACAAAAGAGAAATTATGAGAAAAAACCTCAATAAATTATATGCAATATATTTGCTTTACTATTCACCTCTAAGATCGCTTGTAATTTGATCTTTGTGGCAGCTATAAAATGTTAGAATAGCACAAGATCATAATGAAAATATTTACTTAAGGTAACACATTAGTATTTTAGAGTCAATTTTAATGTAAATGTTACAGTGATAAAATAAGAAAAATCTCCTTGCTACACTGATGACCCTAAAATGATAATTACAAATCAATATTAGTCATTGTTGGATGCTCATTAAATCATAGCTTAAACCTACATTTTTCTCCTTTATGTTCTCAAATGAAAAAAATTGTCACTTTAGGGGATTCTGTTTTGTCTCCATATGGTAGTGGTAGAATTTCCTAAAAGGAAAATGAACATTTTCTAAGAGGAAATGGATTGCTAAAATATACATTCGACAGCATTGGACATTTATTTCCTGAGTCCTTGAGAAAGAATGAATGAACAAATATCTCTTGAGTGTCTTCTATGGGCTCAACTCTGTTCTAGGCATAGAGGAGGTAGCAGGATACCAAACAAATTTGCTGCTTTTATGAGCTTATGTTCTGTAGCCTAGAATGCTCTACTGTCCAAAACTTGCCAAAACCCAAGTTGACAGAAAGATTGTTTGAACTACAGTAGTGGTCAGCTATTTTCCCAAGGGGAAACTCTGACCAATGATTGATTTCAGATTCCTGTTTTTGTTTTTCTTTTTTGCTGCAGAAGATTTGCCCTGAGCTAATATCTGTTGCCATTCTTCCTCTATTTTGGATACTGCCACAGCATGGCCACCGACCAGGGGTGTAGGTCTGCACCTGGGAGCTGAACCCGTGAACCTGGGCCACCAAAGCACAGCGCACCAAACTTGACCACTAGGCCACTGGGGCTGGCCCATATTCCTGTATTTTTTTTTTTTTTTTTTGAGGAAGATTAGCCTTGAGCTAACATCTGCTGCCAATCCTATTCTTTTTTTTTTTTTTTTTTTTTTTTGCTGAGGAAGATTGGCTGTGAGCTAACATCCATGCCCATCTTCTTCTACTTTATATGTGGGATGCCTGCCACAACATGGCTTGATAAGCATTGCATAGGTCCACACCTGGGATCCAAATCAGAGAACCCTGGGCCACCAAAGCATAGTGTGTGAACTTAACTGCCTCACCAATGGACCAGCCCCCCAGATTCCTATATTTTTGATGACATGAAAGTTGCATTTGGATTTAGATCACATCCATATGGTCATGCTGGGAAGGCTCCATGGATCCTCATGGAATGAAGGTTGCTAATCAAAGCTCTAGATAGTGTAGGTCACTGGTTCATAAACTTTAGAATATATATGAAACAATTTTGGGAGTTGCCAATGCAGACTCCTGACCTCTCTTGGAGAAATTCAGATTCTTTAGATTTAAAGAGATTCTTAGGAATCTGCATTTTTAACAAGCAACATGTGGTTCTGATAATGGTGTTATCTCAACCATATTTTGTGAAACACTTTTTAAAAATCTTTATGTATGTGGCATTTACTAATATTACAAACTTAATCTAACTGTTACTGATTACTATTACAATTATCAACTTACAGGCAACCTTAGCTGTTCTTTGCTGTACGTGAGATATAGGACCCATGTGAGAAATTAATTTTAGCATGAGATGTAGGAAATGTTTACTTTTCCTTGAGAATTAGAATATTTTATCCTAGTGGGTAATGTCAAATGTGTAACTGACCATGTTTCTCTTTCCATTTTGGCGTGCAGACCACTTTGCATCAAATTGATAATTGAACAATAGTCATAAATTTGATCATCATAGATATTCTGATTCCTCCACAACACCCCTCGCCCACTGAAGTCTGTAATTGTCTCTTCCATCTTATATTTCTCTGTGGCTCTGATGATAAATTTTTATTCGTATTTAGCAATTGCACTTCTATAAGCAGCTCCAAATACTCTGTGGAATGAGATAGGCTATAAGCAAAATATTTCATAATTCAGACTTTTATCAATACAAGCAAGTATTTCTTCCAATTTAGTCTAATTTATGTATCACTATGCTAAAGAGAAAAGCTAGTTTTCTCATTTTGCAGTAATTATGCTTTTGAAATTTGTATTCATTTAGGAAATAGGGAGAACGTGGTGGATAGATATCAGCATCTGTAATAACATCAGCCCCGGGCATGCTTGATTATGCAGGTGTGCTATGAGAGAGGCCGTGAGCTCACGTCGGGAGTCCTGGACCAAGAGTCTGAGCCTGGGATCTAGTCCTGCCTCCATGTATAAGCTCTGGAGAAAGCACAACCTCTTTGAACCTCTGTTTTTCCCTCCATGAAATCACATGATTTAGAGTAAATAATCTCTAGGACTCTTTTAGGCTTCTTTGCAGATTAATATAATTTCTTTAAGATTTATATGATATTTACTCTTTTTTAGAATGTCTTTAAAAAACAGTACATGTATATATATAAATGGGGTATTTTATTTAATCGAAAATCCATTGTCAGGAATTGATACTGACATTAAGAAATAGGCCTGACTCAAGTCTACGTAAGATGCTTCTCACACATCAGACTGAAGGCACAGATAAAGTGTTGCTGACGCCTCCAACCCCTGTCTATTTCATGGTAGCTGTACAAAAGAGGATATGGGTATAGGTATATACTTTATCAAGAAAATTAAATTACATTCAGACAAATGTAAAGTTTTCATCTCCAAATTTGTCTCAATACCTAATTCACTACTTCCCCCATACCCATTCTCGGCTTCCACACACTTAATCCTGCTCACGCCCTTGATTCTTCAAGATAGACCTCAGACGGAGATTACAAGCAATGGTCATGGTGGTTTGCTAATGCTGACTTCTGAGAAACCAAAATCAGGCTAGAGAATGTTTCTCTCTCCCATAACTCCTCACTTAAAAGACTAGGCTTATAAAAATATTTTTCGATGACTCAAAAGTACACTCCCAGCATGCAGTGTGATAGCCTTGATGAAAACCTCAAAGTATTGTGAAATTCAAGGCCTCTTGATAGGATTTGCTGAAGATATGATGCAATCTTGTTGCCTAGAGAGGGAGAGACAAAATATTTTCAGCACTTACAATAGCTGGAACATCCTTTTGTTTGTTTCTTCTATGAGAAACCTTCAGAGGGAGTCCACACTGTCAGAAGTGCCCAGAAGGAGCATAGTCTTTAGACATCTGGTTAGTAAAAAGATCTCTAGTCAAGAGTACACAAACCAGAACCAGCATGAATTAGTCTTTTTTTTTTTTTTTTTTTTTTTTGCCCTGGGACAGTAGGATTGTCATCAAGTGGAACGGCCATTAGATATTTTATTAACATGTGCATGTTCTTTGTCAAGCCTGTAGTTCTTAAGAAATGTTTGTCTCAAATAGTCTAGTCCTAGGGACCACATTAGAGGAGTATAAATAATTGTGACTGAAATTTTGATCCATTTTTTCTTTCCATATTTTTTTAAATGATTGGCACCTGAGCTAACATTTCTTGCCAATCTTCTTCTTTTTTTTTTTTTCTTCTTTTTCTTCTCCCCAAAGCTCCCCAGTACATAGTTGTATATTCTAGTTGTAGGTCCTTCTGGTTGTGCTATGTGGGATGCCACCTCAGGGTGGCCTGATGAGCGGGGCCATGTCCGCCCCCAGGATCTGAACCAGTGAAACCCTGGGCTGCCGAAGTGGAGCACGTGGACTTAACCACTCTGCCATGGGGCTGGCTCCATTTTCTTTCCATTTTAACATTCCATAAAAGTTATTCATCAATGATTAGATAGCAAATTATTTCTTGAAGACTGTCAGGAGTTGGCTTTTAGCAGATTAGCTGGGGCAACCACAACTTTTCATTCCACGATTATTTTTGAGCCTGCGTACCCTCCATTGTGCTGCATACAAAAATTTGTAATACATCATCTCAGCCCTTATAGAATGGGGGGATAAGGTATCAGCCCTAAAAGTGTGACTAATTTGTGAAAAAGAACCACAAAGGATACCTTCAACAAAGACAGTGTTGGAAGTGCCGAAGGAATGATTCAGACAACAAGTGCAGAGTGAGGTCAACACTATTTTCATGATAATCCCAAAATGTTATTTGTCTTTTTCTACACATTGACATTTGCACAGATGATACAAAGCAGTGGTGGATGAAACTACCGGTGTCTTTGCGTGAACAAGGCAGTGGCACCAAACGGTGCTAGCAGTCATGAGTCTTTATCACCAACACTCTCAGTACCAGGTTTGCTCAAGAGCGTCCCCAAGGAAACCGTAAAAATGATTCATTTTATTAAATCTCAACGTTTGAGTACACATCCTTTTAGAGTTCTTTGTGATAAAATGGAAAGTACGCATAAACCATGCTGCTGCATATTGAAATATGATGGTTTTCTTAAGGAAATACACTTGTTTTGAGGTAAGCTGTAGCTACTTTTTAAAAACAAAATACCATTTTTATTTGAGAGAAAGGCAAACTATGGTCATTCCAATTAGGCATTTGTGAGACCTGTTCTCAGAAACAAAGTGATTCTGGAGATTTAGTGTACAGCATGGTGACTATAGTTCATATAAATGAACTGTGTACCTGAAATTTGCCAAGAGAGTAGATCTTAAGTGATCTCACCAAACACCCAAAAAGGTAAACGTGTGAGGTGATGGATAGGTTAGTTAGCTTGTTTGGGGGGTCATTTCACAGTGTACACGTATATCGAAACATCATGTTGCACACCTAAATATATACCATGTTTAGTTGTCAATTATACCTCAATAAAGCTGGAAGAAAATAAAGTAAAATTGGTTAATCGAAACAAACACACTAAAAGAGCCTATTTCAAAGAAAACAACGGACAGTATTTGTTGCAAATTATACAATTTGAGCTTTCAGCTGAAAATTAGAATTTGGAAAACTGTTCTCTGCCGCAGTGAGGTTGACAGCTTCCCAATACTTAGAGACATTTCTGGTGAGATCAGTACTGACATTAACTGGTATGATGTGTTTTTTTTTTGTAGAATTTTGCTGGTAATATTAAGGAAGGGCATCCACAATTGTCTGAAAAGGCTATTAAAAACTGCTTCCTTTTTCAACTACATATCCGTGCCAGGCTGGACTTCCTTCATGCGCCTCAAGCACAGCAGCATATTGCGTGGGATTGCATGCAGAAGCAAATGGGAGATTCAACTCTCTTTCATGCTCATTCACTACAGAGATTTGCAAAAATGTAAAACAATAGCGCTTGTATCACTACATTTTTTTCTTGTTTGCAAAATGTAATTATTTTCATAAAAATGTGTAGTTTGTGTTTCTATGTAGTAGGTTGATTATTTTTTAAATGAATTTTTTAAAAATTTATTTTTAAAATGAAAATTTTATAATCTTCTCAGGTTTGATTTCCCATATAGTTAATATCAGTAGCTACCACCTGAATAATAGTAGACCTACTCCAAAGGGTTGTTGTGAGGGCTAAAAGAGTTAATATATGTAAAACCTTTGGAAAATGTTGGTACAGAGTGAAGACTTAGTAAATGTTTTAAATTGTTGCTGTGTCTCCTTCTACTCTTGATGAGCTCCTTAAGGAGGAGTGGGTGATTTGCAGTGAAACTCTTAGGGGTTCTTGTCTTTCAACGCCCATGTATTGGCTCATGTATCTCTTTTGCCTTCTGAACCTCATGTGAGCGTTGCTCCCTCTCACACTCTAACCCAGAACCACACTGGCAAGAGATTCCGGGTAATGTCACTCCCTGACTCTCAGCCCCTCTTATACAGAGAGCAGGGAATGGTGCTGAGTTGCAAATAGGTAATCTGAAGCACAAGGGTTAAAAAAAATTGAACACAATTTAAAAGCTAATTTGGGCTTTCTTAAAGTCTTTGCTAGGCTAATAGGTGTTGTAAAACTCCAAAGGAGATGAGCTTATGTTTTTCAAGCAAAGTTGACACAGCTTTTTTTCTCCAGATCACTTATTTTCCATGGAGGACCTGGGCAGGGAAGGGTCCATGGTTTTCTTTGAACGTTCTGGGCTCAATAAAACATTATGATACATATTGGCATTGATGGACTCGAGTCAGTAAGAGTCAAATGTCACAGAATCAGTGCTTTCATTCATCTGATGCTGTCCATTTCCTAGGCACATAGGACAGTTCAACACTTGGAACCCTTGGGAAACTCTGCCAGATTTGTAAACAACCTCTCGTCACTTGTAGTTTTTCAACCCCGGTCTACCCTGTTGTTCATCTTTGATATGTCATGGGCAAATTTTAGAAGAAAGCAAAAATATACTGTAGAGCAAATGAGATTCAACTGGTATAACCTTCATAAAATATGTTCTTACAGTTGTGATGTCATACTGTAGTTGAATTTTGCAAAGTCAGAGGTGGATTATCTAAGCAGTGAGTTATCATTATGAATTGTTAGTTTCTCTTTCATTCTTTCATTCCTTAATTGATCTAATAAATAAATACATACACATATGTATGTGTGTATGTAGACAGATAATTGGATAGATAGATAAATAGATAGATAGATAGATAGATAGATAGATAGATAGATTGATAGATAGTGTCTACCACCATGTACCAGGCATACTGCTAGACATGGAAATAAAACAATGGTAAAGAAGACTTATCCTTACTCTCAAGGACTGCACACTCAAGTTTAGTGGATTCCCTTTTCTTTCATACACTGTCCATTTTGTTCTTTATTGAAAGTTTAGTAGGTGAACCAGAGAAAGCTCGAAATGTGACTTACAGATATTCTTTATAACTTTTTTTAAAAGTTTTATTGGAAAGATTAACCATTTTCATTAAAGAGAGGTAGAAGTCCATTGAGGAGATGATAATAAATTATTGAATGAAATAAAGTATTTTACTTATTTACTTTGTCTCGTATCTGTGCTCTTCTTATCTCCTGTTGCTACTGACCTGAACTGCATTTTCTAAAAAGTCAAATAGGTGCATTTTCAATTCTTTATTGCATTAGAATTACTGTCACGAATTAGTGCATCTGTGATGGCATGATAAATTCTGTTGGTGTTTGTCATGCGGGGTCAGTGAGCCGAGGAGTCGAAAGAAAGATTTCTTGGACTCTCAAGGTCTGGCAGTAGTGCTCTTTTATTCAGAGAATAGTGTGGAATAGCATGGGGACAGGACCCATGGGCAGTAAAGAGCTGCTGCATGGGGACAGGACCCATGGGCAGTCAGAGCTGCTGCTACTGCTGCTGCTGCGGCTGCTGCTGCTGCTGCTGTTGCTGCTGCTGCTGCTGTTGCTGCTGCATGAGGACAGGACCCATGGGTAGGAGGAGCTGCTGCAAACATGAGTTGAGGGTAGGGCTAAATTTAAGGCATAGATATGTGAGTTATCTTTTTACAAGACAAAGGAAAGAATATGTAAAAAGAGTTGTTAAAATGGTATCAGTGCCGGTGGGGTCTGGTTATTGGGTGGTCCTATAACTTTTAGATAAGAATCAAACCAGATTAAGTAAATGGCAGAAGCCACCACCTTAAATATTATCTTCAGCTAATGACAAATGAGGATGTTGGTGGTGGTGTGGTCAGTTACATGAGGTTACCAGACAAGCACAATAAACAAGACTTAAGTCCTTGCCATCCCCATTAAGAGTTTCTAGAGATAAGGTCATCCCCCCTTCCTCCTGGTGCAGAGAGGGAGACACCCCCCACAGATGGAGACTTCCTTCACAAATGCAAATGTCTCTCATCAAAGGGCAAGCAAATTCCACTCCTCAGAGCCTCCTTCTCGTCTGCAGTTTTTAAAAGTAACCAGCCTAAAATAATCCTCATCGTTTGTTTCAGGAAACTTAAAACCTCAGCTCCAAGAATTACATTCCTTCTGCAGCCATATCTCCAAAGCACTACATGTAAGAAAATTTTATGTATCAGTCAGTGGGGCTGCTATGGACTGATTGTGTCCCCCCACCAGTTCATATATTGAAGCTCTAACTTCCAATGTGACTGCATTTGGTGTAAGGAAGCAATTAAGGTTAAACGAGCTCATAAGGGTGTAGCCTGGATCCAATAGGATTAGTGTCCTCATAAGAGGAGACACCAGAGAGCTCACTCTCTTTCTGTCTGTCATGGGCAGACTCAGTGAGAAGGTGGCCGTTTGCAAACCAGGAAGAGAGATCTCAACAGGAACAAGAGGGGCGCTTTGATCTTAGACTTCCAGCCTCCAGAACTGTGAGAAGTGAATTTGCTTAAGCCAGTGCGTGGTGTTGACTAACACAGAGGCCAATGGATAAAAAATTTACCTGTCAAGGTTGAAAGCAAGGAAATCTGTAACCTCGCTTTATTCTAATAACCAATGCCAACTTAAAGGCAATTCTTAATATTTTTTATTGTGATAAAATACCTAATGTTAAATTTATTGTCTTAATTTTTAAGTGTACAGTTTAGTAGTATTAAGTATATTCACGTTGCTGTGCAACAGATCTCTAGAAATTTTTTGTCTTGCAAAGATGAAACTCATGTTTAGTAAACACTAATTTCTCCTAGTTCTCGGCAACTGCCTTGGTGCTTTCTGTTTCTATGATTTTGACTACTTTAGGTACTTCATGTGAGTGAAATCATACAGTATTTGTCCTTTTGTGACTGGTTTATTTCACTTAGCCTAACGTCCTCAAGGTTTATCCATATTGTATCCTGTGTCAGGATTTCTTTTAAAGATGCTTAATATTCCATTGTATATGTATATATGAACCGTATTTTCTTCATCCATTCATCTATTGATGGGCATTTGGGTTGCTTCCACCTCTTGGCTTTTGTGAATGATGCTGAATGTAAAGGGGATTACTTATCTATTTATACCATGAAATGATTTTGGAGAGTACACTGTTTCTAAGGGCAGTGGATTCAGTTAGGTTTTCATGTCAGTGATAATAATGTGTCACAAATATCTGTCGATACTATGATGATTAAACGGTTGGACGTATGAAAGAGGACTTTTAAAATAAGTACAGAGAAGAAGCTGCAAAGAACTGTGTTTAATGGCATAACTGACATAGATCAATTATACATCAGTTCTTGCCATATAATTCATTTGAACTTTCATAGCTGTTGTTATACCCAAGTTCCCAGTGGTTTTCCATCAGTGATTATATGATTACTATAACGTGTAAGGGCAACTGCTAGTTTTCTTTGGAGGTTTACTAATTGGAAATGAGAGGCTCACAGTTATTTGAATTCCTTTTGCTCTCTCTCGTCTTTGTTTCATCCTTTATTGCTCTCAAGTACACTTTTCTTATAGGGCTCCTTTTGGGATAAGGGAGTACCCCAAACCCAGTCCTGAGACCTCTTTTCCATTTACACTTTCTCATTCAGTCTCATGATTTTAAACATTGTCTATACGGTAAGAACTTACATATCCCATTCCTGCCTTTCCCCCTGGACTCACGTCCATGTCTTAGACCTCCATCTCTGCCTCAATTTCTGTAGCAACCTCCTAACTGATGTCCTTGCTCCACATTGCAGCCAGCTCAATCCTTAAATTTTTTTTTTTAAATTTTGGGATATGAATTCTCTGTCTTTATTTCACTTTGTAGCTTAAGTACATATTTTTTAAAAATAGACTTTATTTTTAAAAAGTTTTAGGTTCACAACAAAATTGAGTGGAAAGTACAGAGATTTGCCAAATATCCATTGCCTCCACAAATGTACGTCAGCTCAATCCTTTGGACTCATAAGGATATTATGTCGTTTTCCTGTTCAGAATCCTCCATATCATATGGAATAAAAGCCATACTTCTCGCTTGCAAGGTTCTTCAAGACCTGGACTCTGGCTGCCTTTTCAATCTCTCTTCCTTTGTTTCTCTCTCTCACGCTGCTCCAGCCACATGACTTTTTAGCTGTTTCTCAAACATGCCAAGCCCATCCCTATTTCTGGACTTTTGTATTTGCTGTTTGTTCTGTGTGAACTCCTCATTTGCCAGATCTTCAAATGGCCCTCTACCTGACCTATTTAGGCATCTACTCGTTTGTGATCCTGGAGAAAATTTCCCTGACAACCTTTTCTAAAAGAGCAACCACAGTCTCTTTCTATCCTCTTACCCAGATTTGGTTTTCATTATAAAACTCCAGAAGTCTTACGACCTGACATTACATTATATATTGTCTGTTTGTGTTTATTGTCTGTTTCTCCTCCTAGAACGTATGTTTGATGAGAGCAGGGACATTTCCAGTTTGTTTTCTACTGAATCCTCAGTTGCCTAAAACAGTGCTTAGCATATAGTAGGCTCTTTATAACAACTTTTGGAATGAATGAATATGGATAAATTTTGTGTTAATTATTGTTTGGATGTAGATTCTGCCCATGTTTTTATGCTCAACTGTTTTGTGTCTTCACAATCTGTTCTCCCTTTTTTATTCTTATAACAAGAAATTAGATTTCACACCAATGAGTTTTGGTTTATTAGAATATTTCTTTGGAATTCAATGACATATGCAATTATAGTATTCTCTTACTTATCTCTAATGACTTGCTCTTTCATTCCCTCTTCCACTACCCGTGATCATTGCTTCAAACCTTCATATTTGTGGACTCCTTAGCCCATCCAACATACTTCTTAGTTAGGAGAATATTTTCTGACTTATCTACTGAAAATATAGGCCTTCTTAGGTATGAATTCACTTAAGTTCTGTTTTGTTTTTAACCTCAAATTCTTATTTAAACTTTCTTCTCCTCTTATAGCAGAGAAGGGGCTCAAAAACCTTTTCCAAGTTTAAGCTTTCTTTCTTTTTCTTTTTTTTAAAGATCAGCACTTGAGCTAACAACTGTTGCCAATCATGTTTTTTTCTCCCCAAATCTCCCACTACAAAATTGTATATTTTAGTTGTGGGTCCATCTAGTTGTGGCATGTGGGACGCCACCTCAGCATGGCCTGATAAGTGGTGCCATTTCTGTGCCCAGGATCCGAACCAGAGAAACCCTGGGCCGCCAAAGCAGAGCGAGTGAACTTAACCGCTTAGCCACGGGGGTGGCCCAGTTTAAGCTTTCTTAATCCTTCCTTTAACCCTCTTTCCAACCATCTCATCTCCATAGCTCTTTCTCTTGAACTCAAATGTATTTCCCAGTCTTCCTTGTACGAACTCTGTCTCTGCATTCTCTTGAGCCACTGCTTTATCCCACCATGCTCATGCCCATTGCTGCCCAATCTCTTGAAGAAGTCAATACTGCTTCCATTTCTATAATTTTTCATTTCATCTTTCTACATCTTCATTTTCCATTTTTTCTATGTACTGTTTTTTATATTCATAACTCTTCTATCTCAGGAGTCACCTGTTCGCATCTAATTATCAAATCCAATAATTTATTCTTCATCTTCATACCCTATGACGTTTCTTTGACATTTGACTTTGTGGATCCATCCTATATCTCACAACCCTGTTTCATTTTTGTAACTTTATTTAGCACCCTGTTTTTCTTCATACATATTTGACCATCTTATGTAATTTATTTCATTGGTTCTTGTTTTTCATATATAACCAAGAAACTGGGTGCTACTGAGGTTCTCTACTCAGCTATTAGTGATCAAACTCCAACTCAGACCAATCTAAGCAATAACAGAGGGTGTAAAGGTGGGCCTGATTTATACTGTCATTAGAATCTCTCTGCTCTGTGTTCCTCCATTCTGTGGGCCCCACGTGATGGCAAAGTGGACCACTCACAGCTCGAGGCTTATATTAGCCCTACATTTTCCTGGGGAAAAGAGAATGTGCCTTTTTTGATAACATTATAGAAGTCTAAGATATGATACTTAGTGGTTTAGCTTGGGTTCTGGGATCATCCCTGAATCAATCACTATGGTCGAGGGAAGGCAGGACTTGAAATTCCAGTCTCGGGTCACTTACTCACTCCTGGAATTGAGATTTTGATCATACCTCTCTCTGAACCACACTGCTTGAGAATGGGAGAAGGATGAAGGATGGGCTCCCAAAGAGATACTGAGAATCTTCTCTTCCTGTTCTTTACATTGTGTCCCTGGGCTGTCATGTCCGCTGTTGAGACATTTATTATCATCTCTGTGCTGATATCTGCAAGTCTCATAATGCAAATGAGCCTAATTACACTGAAAAGCCATTGGAAAATTAAATGGAGCTGGAATTACTGCTCTAAATGCAATGGCTGGTCCTGATGAGGAAAACTTAAGGCACAGTGTCCAAAGAGAATGCCATACTCGTGTGTGGTTTGTAAGTATCACCACCAGGATCTGACACATGAATTCAATAACTAAGTGGGTGGGTATTATCCAAATTCAGGTAGACTTGCAAGACTTCTTTCCAGTCTCATCAGGAAGCCCACTTAAGGCAAGTGTGAAGCAGGATCTGCCCCTGCAGCTGAGGGAGGACTGGCAGGAACCAAGTGGGGCATCAGGGCCCTAATCAAGCAGGTTTGCTTTCAGTATAAGACCCGAGTGCTGGGGACAGATGAGAAAAGTATTTGGGTTTAGCAGAAAGAGCATAGGATGATGGCGGGAAGGGGTCCAATATGGATGGGACCAATACAGGGTGGGGATGGGATGGAAAAGCAGTGGCTTCAAGTCTACATCTAGGGCTTATTCTTGTATAACAAATGCCAGGTCTGGTTGGAAATATAACTTTGCTGTAAATCCAAAGTATTGTGAAAGCTCAAAGATAGGCTTTTGTGTGCACTTCTGTTCCTACCAGTTGCATTTGTGTTTTCCTCTTTGTGAGTAATGAATTACAAGTGAAACAACTAGGTTGAATTAAATGATTTTTCAGATATCTTCCCAATTGCATAAGTCTGTAATTCTAAGAGTATTCAAGAATATAATTAATAACATAAGTGAAGGCTGAGATTTTGTCTTTTTTTCTCATTAATTCATTAACCTAGCACAGCCCCCTGCACAAAATAAGTATTTGTTGGATTTGAAAGAATGTGGTACATGGAAAAATAAAAAGTGGGCAATTGCTTTCACTCTCTATCTCTGAGTTAAAGAATCAAATTTTAAAACTTTTTGCAGTATACCACATGAAGTGGAAATGATAGCAGTTTGACTGGAAATCTGGAGAGTTCTTCACTGTTATAAGACAACTGTGATAGAGGTAGCTCCAAGACATTCCTAATGCAAATTTTCAAATAGGTTTCCTTTCTACTTATCTGAATGGCTCTTGGTCTTAAGTGAAGAAATGAGGTAGATAGAATCATAAGACAAAATGTTTTTGTTTTAGTATTTATTTGTTTTTAATTAGCTTTAATTCTAAAAAACAGAAAAAAAGGCTTTCCTCTAGTACTGTTCTGTGGAAGACTTTTACCTCATGATGCCATAACGTGAGAAATTTCCTTAGAATAATTAATTTAACTAGGAAACCATGAATTTCAAGTTGTGTTTTTCAGAACTGAAATCATACTTGTTGGTATTGTCAAGTTGTAAGACCAAATTATATCACTAGGTGGCATGAGTTGCAAGTTGAAAGGCAATAGTGTTACTAGCTATGAAGTATGATAGCTGACCTATACCTGTCCCTAGCTTATTTTTGTATGTAGGCATATTAATCTTGAAAACTCACTAGGGAGAATATGAATTTTATTTGGAGTTTTACTTATGACATACACATAATAAGATGGAAAATGAGCATTAAGCTCTTAGTTTAAAAAAAAGAGCAATAGTTTTTATTAATCAAAGTCATTGGATATTAAGCTAAAAAATTAGGAAGCATTAAGGGGTAAGTAAAGTCAGCCCCAGGCAAAACTGCAAAGCAGTGGATTAACTTCTGTCTCTGGTATCCTGTAGGAATCAAAATAGATGGTTCTCTACTTTCCCCGTTGGGTTTCGGAAAGTCCCTTCTCCCAGCTGCTACTCTTCCTGCTTTCCCCAGCTGCTCCATGTTCACCACTGTGGGCGCTCAGCAAACTCATTGTACTCGTGCTTTCATCAAAACATGTCTATTCTATGTCTCATCCTCTTGGAATCAGAAGTTTGAGTTCTTTCTATACACTGGCGAATCAAGAAACAAATCCAGGCCCATTCATGAATGGGATTAGGCTTGAATGGGAGAACTAGCTCAGCACTGTCTCATTCTCTGAGATAAAGTACATTCTCATAGAGGTTCTATTGGTCAAGATCTGGGCAGAAAACAGAAGGCACACACAATGGGATAAGTGGAGAGAACATCAACTAGTGGTAGGGAACCACTCTGGGACTATTGAAACTATTACTGCCCATTGCCATGGAGTAGGGGCCTCCCACAAGGAGGTGTGGACATAAATAGAAGAATGCAGTCACTACAAACCTGAAGCTCCAGGCTGCTGGTCATGGTGGTGTGTTGTTAAAAGAAAAACTGAAGCATATTAAACATTTTAAGAGTGAGTTTGAGCAAAAATTGATTGGAATCAGGTGGCATCCAATGTAGCTAATGGAAAGGACTCTGAGGACTTATACAGAATGAAAAACTTTATAGGCAGAAGAGAGCGGGAACAAGGAAGTTATACTATGCAAAAAAGTGGGTTGGTTATTGCAAGTTTACTTTTCCTTAGGGGATGGCAGGAGTCTTTCAGGCAGATTTTCTAACTAGTGCTGATTAGTTTAAGATTGGTTTAAGATTCCATTTCTGGGACAGCCAAAACTGCAATTGAGACTCAGTTTGGTGACATGGGGCTAAGCATAAGTGACTCTTTTACCCTGGCTTCTGGCCCCATAAGATACTAACCACAACCTGCTCAGAAAAACCTAACATATTACCTTCAACTTACAGGAAACCATAAAGGGAGGAAGGAGACGGTGGGTAAGACCTGTGGTCAGGACCAGTTTAAACCAGTTGAAGGCATCAAACTTGACCTGACATAGACCCTGCAGCTCATTATACGTTCATTGCAGTACATTACCCTACTAAATGATACATCTACCCATGGCCATGACACGCCACCAGGCCAAATAAGGGAAGAAAAGAGGTGGCACTCCATTTCCCAGAAAAGCCTGCCCATTTCCCTGAATAACTATGAATATTCCTCCCTTTCATTACCTTGACCCCTTATAGCAGCTGCTGAATCTCCCCAAGGGCTGAGAAGTTGATTTGTGAACTTAGTTCCTAATTTTCCGTTCTTTGGCCATTGAAAAAAGCTTGTACTGTTGAAATCTCAGCTTTGGTTTTGTTTCAAATCCACAACATGAAACAGAGAAAGGACCTTCTGAGGTTGGGAGGGAACTCAATTGGTAACAACTCCATTTTGGCCCTGTTGCCTTGTTTTTTTGACTATTCTCCTCTTTTGATCAGACTTTCAGCTAACAGAGAGATTTATCAAAAATGTATCATTAGTACTCTTCCTAGCTACTGCTCTGGATTCTTGCAGTTTTTGCTGAGTCTTTGTGTGTTATTCACTGGTCATGATGTCAGGTTCACATTCTTTAAGTTGGTCATTTTCTTTATTCCTTTTCCAAAGTGTTATTCTTGGGGAGATCATTTGCTTGTGGTTAGTGGCTGCGAACATGCACTTAAAGCTTTTGAGAGAATACAGTGTACCAGGGAGACTGCTATGATTAGTATAAGCAGCATAATTCCCAATGTCTGGAATGCACTTTGAAGCCATGGTCCCCAAGACCCAAACCAATCAAAATCAAATATGTAAAAGAAAGACTCCACTGAAAGAGTGACTTTCTTAAGCCAATTGGCTTGTTCAGTGATCTTATGTAGTTGAGTCTCAATGTCCCAAGAAGTATCAATCCAAGTGCAGCAAGTGGTGTTGGCCATAGCACACACACCTCCCTGCTAGATAATCAAGGGCTATCCTATTATCAATAACTACTTTGGTTAGAGAGTCTAGGGATTTTTCTCAGGCAAATTCTGCAATATCCTCAAGAGTTAAGGAAATGTTCCTGATCTTAGCCTCATTTACACTTACTCCTAGCCAGGGAAGTAGAAATTTGCCAAAGGAAGCAAATTTTGAGTCATGAATGCCTCCTGGTAATTCCCATTTGAGTCTGTGTCTTGGGACTGGAAAGGTGATAGCCGTGGAGGCCAGGAAAATATAAGCGTCAGTAGAATGCACAGGTGGCTTTATTCTGGTTACCCTTGCCTATATTCCTTTCTTTGTACAGAGACTGGATGCAAGATTCTCTGGGTTTGAAGCTGTTAACCAGAGGCAGGGAAATGGACTGCTAGAGTTAGGGAGTCTGACTCAATAGAGAGGAGGCTGAGTTTGTTCCAGAGAAACTGAGGCATTGCAAATCAGGGAGAAGTTTGTGACAGGCAGAACTATAGGATCACCAGCATCAGGGTGATCCACGGTTGTTTGGAGGCTGGATTATGCCCCCTTGCAATGGCCTGAGATATACGAACAATGGCATTATCTTTCCAGGCCAGAGCAAGACAAAAGGTGAACAAAAATATCATAAAGACCATCATGGTATAAGAATTAGAAAAAGGATGGTTAGAGAGGGAAGGAGGAATGGAAAGAGATTTCTTGATCTAATGCCTTGGGAGGAAGCAGTCTACATCTATGTTGGCTATTTCTCTTCCTAGTCAATTTGATTTTGAGGTCGCCAGTGTTTGCATGGGACCCGATATCAGGTAGAGTCTTCTCAGTTGTGAAATATGCACCCAAGTTTAGATGGCAGTGGTGTCAGTGGTCAAGAATACTTGATAGGGTCTTTCCCACGAATCTCACTTTTGCAAACTCGTCAGAGTAAAACAATAACTGTTTGTAAGTGAAAAAAGACTTAAAAATGCCAGTGGTTAAAGATCTGATGAGAGTTTATTATAATGGAAGTGACAAGGAAATTTGGTTATTTCTGTGACATACAAGATTTTAAGATAATAACTGGAATTATGACTGATAACATTATACCAGGACCTAATCAGACTTTTAGGAATTTCATAGAATTTCTGGAACACTTATGTTAATACCACGTGTCCATACAAATATAACCTAAGAAGGTTTATCATCATTTATTTGACAATGCTTCTTGTGTAATTTAGCATAAATAAACTTAATTAGTTTAACATCTGTCGTTTACAAGGTGAGAAACAAATCCTTTGAGATTTTCCAGAGGCCTTCTGGGAAATCTCAAAGTTGCTTTGAGGTCAAAAAGCCTCCATTTAGAATTTGACTTTGGGAAGTTGTCAAAATGTCAAAAGTTTGAACATTTCACTAAATAGGATAACAGATCATGATGAAATATGCTTAATTATCTATTTAACTAAAGTGACAGTAGAAGATTTTAAAGGCAATACAGAAGGTGACATAGTTGTGAACAAACCTAGTTCTTTTAGTATTAGGAAGATTGGTTTTTCTTAAGTAATCAAAGACCTGAGAAAAACAATGCGAAACAAAGGAAATTATTTTGATAAAACACAAAATTGTTGTTTTCCAGGTAGATTGCCCAAAAGGTGGAAAAAAACCCCCAAAACCTTTCATAATCTCTTATAAATAGCAGACCAATAGTCCAAGAGAACTTTGTTCTCTTAACAGAGAGAAAACTAAATTCTAATTTTGCACGAGTGTACCTCCATTAAAACTCACCCTTAAAAAATTTAAACAAATCCATTTCAATCTTAGTCAGCTTGAGCACACATAAAATTCCTTGTCCAAGATTCCTTTTCCACAAACTTTCAACGTCTATTTTATGTCCATTCAAATTTTCTCCTGCTCTTTTCCTTTTCTTTTTCTCATTTTGGAACAATCAGTCGTTTTACTTTACTTATCCACTTTTCATACATGATTATTTCCTTTCACTCATTATTTCTAAGTAGTTTTAATTGTATATATTAAGAGTTTTAACCTCTTAGCATCCTTTACTTTTAGTGAAAAGTAAGAAGTAAACATTTATGGATTGTTTGTCACACTAGCATTCTGTGGATTGCCAAATTTATTAATACATTTCATGATTTCTAGAATTATATTCTCCTCAGAGTAAATTTTTCAAGGTGGCATAAAGCTTGTTTACTGATAGATCCAAATATCTTTAATTCCTTTGTGATAAGAAGCCAAAAGTATGGGGCCAGCCCCATGACTGAGTGGTTAAGTTCGCGTACTCTGCTTCAGTGGCCTGGGGTTTTGCCGGTTCAGATCCTGGGCAGGGACATGGCACTGCTCATCAGCCCATACTAAGGTGGTGTCCCACATAGCACAACCAGAGGCACTCACAACTAGAATATACAACTATGTACTGGGGTGCTTTGGGAAGAAGAAGAAGAAAAAAGGAAGATTGGCAACAAATGTTAGCTCAGGTGTCAATCTTTAAAAAAAAAAAAGCCAAAAGTAGACAAACTTGTGTTCAACAATTAATGTTTCAGAATTTTATCATATTTGGAAATGATCTAGATAGTCAATGAATATCCATCATTTAATTTATCTCAGTATAACTTTAACGTTTCAAGTTACCAAAAATATCTTGGAAACTATTTTTAAGGGACATGCTATCAAGCATAATTATTGTTGAAAAGTTCATTTATAAACTTTTATCTTACCTGCATATATTTAACTCACTTATTCTTAACAATTATGTTTAGATTAGTTGTGAAAATTTCACAAGCCATTAAACAGCTAACGGTCATCTTATCTTTCTTACTGACAAAGTATGTCACAGATAACATGAACTTATTTGACTTTTAGTAAACCTAGATAAAGAAAAGTATTATATTCAATGCTAATAACTCTAAAGACATGCCTGTCTTAATTAAACCAAGAAACTTAAACCAGGTTTTATTTACCAAAGATTAACCTAGATCACATGGATTTGAAAAGTATTTGGGTTTGTTTCTATGTTTCTCAGAGTATACTTGATTTATACAAACACTTTTTTGTCCTTAAGCTAGTTAAATAGAGCTCTTTACAAATTAATTTTGTCAATACCATCTGGAGGTAGAAAAAATATCACACATTTATAACACACTTACATAAACATACAGAGAGATACAAACAGAGATCTTTTTCTTTTGAGGAAGATTAGTCCTGAGCTAACATCTGCTGCCAATCCTCCTCTTTTTGTTGAGGAAGACTGGCCCTGAGCTAACACCCATGCCGGTCTTCCTCTATTTTATATGTGGGATGCCTGCCACAGCATGCTCGACAAGCAAAATGTAGGTCTGCACCCAGGATCCAAACTGGTGAACCCTGGACTGCCGAAGCAGAATGTGCGAACTCAACTGCTGGGCCACCAGGCTGGCCCCCAAACACAGATCTCACAGCTTTCATTTTAAAGTTTTAGCCATGAGACAGGTACGATAAAGCAAAACTCACTACTTTATAAAAGAACAATTGGATTCAGGTTGTGTTTCTGGCAGATGACATAAGTTAAATTCCCCTGCTCAGATGGCAGATGGCTAAAGCTTTGTACTAATATTTGTGGAAGAGACTTCGATGATTATTCCTAGGCCTAGTTTTCACAATAACCTTTCCCTTCTTTTTTTTTTCTCCTTCTGATAAAAATTACTTTGGTTCCTAGAGAAGACCAGGCACAGAGAATGAACGCAAGTTCCACCAAGAGGTACTTTAGTTGTCTAAGTCCAGATCTTTTACAATATCTGCAAGCCTTTTGAGATGAATGTGGAGGTTTTGGGATTGGCAAAAAAGATAGGTGGGCTTTGAATTTTTTTAATCACAATTCTGTTTGTGTAAAGACTCAATTTGTGAGACAGATACAGTTATTTATTTTTTTGAGGAAGATTAGCCCTGAGCTAACATCAGTGCCAGCCTTCCTCTATGTTGTATGTGGGATGCCTCCACAGCACGGCTGATGAGTGGAGTAGGTCTGCCCCCAGGATCTGAACCTGTGAACCCAGGGCTGCTGAAGCAGAGAGTGTGGAACCTTACCCACTTGGCCACGGGGCTGGCCCCAAGTACAGTTATTTTTAATTACTCAAAGAACTGGGTTGCAAATGAAGTGATATCAAGAGGCTGACCTACCCATTATTTACTTCTTTATATCAGGGAGGTCTCCAGCTAAGATGGAAATCAAAACATTCCTATGTTCTAGGTTTAGAGCTGTGTGTCTTTGGAAATGTTTTACTTCAATAAAAGGCTTCAGAATGTTTTTCTTTCCCTTAGGGTACATAATTTCATTTTAGCTTAGTGAAGAAGGCCTTAAAAAAAAATTCCTATCAAGCTCTGAATATCAGCTTCCAATTTGGCCAACTTCTGACCATACAGCTACTTTAAAAAAATCCTTTCGAATATCTTGTCAGGTTTCAGCAGGGACAAACAGCAAATATTCCTGGCAATCCTGAAGAATCCCTTGGACTCAAGAGGCATCCCCAAAGAGAGTGCAAAAGTTACTGCCCCCTCGAGATCCAGAGCTTCTCCCAAAGATAACCAGAAGGAAGAAAGAAAGAGTTAGACAATTCCCCTGGGAGCTGGTAACAGTGGTAAACCCTAGCCGCTTATGGGGTAGAACCTGCATTTCCATCTGGCTATATTTTTGGGGCATTCATCCTGACAGTTGCCAAACCAAGTTCTCAGGACACAAGAAGGCAATAATTGTCCCTGGGAGAGAAAAGATCGACAAGCAGTGGGTACACAAAAGCAAACTTATGTCACAATTCAGAGATCTAATTGTTACAGATGTTTCTTGCCTGCAAATCTGAATTTGGAAAGGAAGGGATTTTGCCTTCCTCTCTCGACCATGCGCTACAGAATAGAGACCTGGGAGAGCTGACGTTCATAAGAATCCTAAACCTTTGCTGGCTTCTGCCATTTTTCCCAAGATCCCAACTCCAGGCTCTGGAGTGAGTGGGTGTCCCAGTGGGTCTCATCCTGGTCACCAGAAAGTGTAGAGGAGGAAAAATAATATCCCTCTACGCTTTATGGTGAGTGCTTGGCTGAGACCCCTTTTTCTCTAGGACATCTCATAAATAGATTAGTTTATCTAGGTCAAAAGGTCTCTACTGTGGCCACTTTAATTCAAGAGTATCTTTGGTAAGGTTAACATGCTTGTTCAGCCTTAAAAGAAAATTTTATTCACCTGAGGCCTCACACTAGACCCAGTCCACCTCAAGTTGAACTGAGTCTGACCCTGGACCCAGTCTGGTTTCTAAGTCAGACCCAGTCTGACCCTGGGTGCAGTCTGGTTTTTAAGTTGGACCCCATCTGACTCCAGCCTGTTTCCAGACCCAGTCTGGAAAAAAATGCTCGAGTAAAGCCTGAAGGCTCATAACACACAAGATGAGGAACTAGGATTGGAGAGGCCCTTAACCACCATCTCCAGAGGGAGCGAGAAAGCAGCCAGCTCAAGGACCTCAACAGGTACCTGGGCCTCATTGCTCCTGGGGACTGTCGGGGGGCTCTGCCAGTTCCCTCTTCTGACACCAGAACTGTTGAAAGGTAACTGAGTCCTATCTCGGTTTAATAGTTTATGATGCAAGCTTGCTCAGGTGGCACAGCTGTAGTTTGAGCCCCCGATAGGCCAGTTTTCTTTCCTCCATGCAAAATAGTTCTGGCACTTTTACAGTGAGGAACAGAACAGAGGCCATGAGAGGAACCGAAGCAGGGAGGAACTCGCCCTGGACACCTCCCAGGTTTGATTTGGAAGGTTCCACAAAGGTTTGAGCCCAAGCAGTGTTCAATATTCTGCGTATAATAGACAGTTCTGCTCTACTGGACCTTACAATAAAAATAATTAAAACACAAAGTGGATTTTTTTCTTTCTTTTTCCCTGGCCCAGATTGTTCTTCTATGAGAAAAGATTAACATGCCACCAGAGAATCTGAGAGCAAAGATTTAGAAATGCTTCACCACTCCAGACTGCTTACTAGTTTACTGAGGAGAAATTTTATAAATAATTAGGATTTTGGTCACCCTGTGACTTAGCACAAGTTGCTAAGAATCTGGGGTGAAAGTATGCCATCCTTGACGCTCTTATTTTTCACTTTAAACATTCTCCAGGCAAATTTATGTAAGCCTACTGCCCCAGCTACCAAGGATACACAAATGACCCTCAGTTAGAACATTGCCCTCAGATTCAAACACAACTGCTTCATAACCTACTTTTCTAATCTCCTTTGCAGATCATGCCGCTCCATTCTACCTGTGAGTAATCCTGCATGCCACCTTCCTCCTTCCTTCTCAGTAAGTCATTAATTTCCACTTACCTCTTCACTACTGCTGGAACACAGTCTCTCCTCTGTACACTCTGCCACTACTCTAAGTCGAATCATCGTTTCCTAACATGAGTCTCGTGCTCCGGTCATAGTGAATTACTTACTCCTCTCCAAACTAGCCATAGACCCTCAGGCCTTGGTGTTGGCCTCTCCATCTCTTCCTTTTATCTGCTTTCATTAATTAGCTCAGTCATCAATTCCTCTGTGATGTGAAGCAGTGACTGACTTCCCCAGGAAACTTAGCACTTCTTTATCTTGGTTCCTATAGTACTTTGCGCGCATTTCCAATATGTTATAGCAATTACTATTGCCCTGTGCTGCTTATTTCTATAGACGTCTCCTCAGAATTCTGAAACTCATTGAGAATTGGGACTTTGTCTTAATATCTAAGTATCTCTAATAATCATAATCAGCATTGAATAAATGTGAATTACTAAATAAATTATATGTGTTTAGGACCATTCCCTTGGCGCTGAAATGAAACGCGTATTCATTGATGAGATCCAGTCAAATGGCCTCAACTAACATAGGGGAGGCTTGGAAATACGGTTCAATTGCAGTCCCACATTTGGTAAATAGCTGGCTTGTCTGACATAGAAGCTGTGTTATTAGGAAATGTTAGATGCTCCTGTTCAATGAAAAATTTTACCATTATGTAGTGAATTCTGATCATTCTTTTTGCCTCAACATCTATTTTTGTCTGATATTAATGTAGCTACTCTAGATTTCTGAGTGATTTTTACCTGAAAGATGATTTTTATTATTAAAAATTCTGTATTTTATATTGATCATTTAGATATGTCTTGTAAAGAGCATATAGCTGAACACTTTTTATAAATCCAACATGACAATATTTCTTTATTAGTAAATTTAAACATTTAAATTTGAATTTTGTACTTAACGCAATTTATGACGTATTTGGATTTAATTCCACTCTCTTATTTTATAGTTTTTGTTTTTTTCTCCTTTCCTACCTTCTTTGGAATAGGTCAAGATTTGAAAAATTCCATTTTCCCTTCAACCAGAGTGTGTGTCCACTTCCTAACTAATGCCAAAGTTTTTTCCAAAATGGCTTTACCACTTTATACTCCTGTCAGCAGTGTATGAGAATTTCCTTTGCTTTACATTCTCACCAACACTTGATATTGTTTGGCTTCTGTTATTTTTGGCAATCTGGGATGTGTGCAGTGTATGTCAGTGTGTTTTAATTTGCATTTACCGGATGACTAGCGTGGTTGATCATCTTTTCACATATTCAGTGGTCATTAAGATCTTCCTTTTCTAAAGTGTTCATATCTTTAGCCCACTTTTTCCATTAAGTAGTTCATTTCTTTCACATAAATTAGTAGCATTCTTTATGTCTTCTTTATATTCTTTTTTGTCAATTATACTTGCTTCAAATGTCTTTTTCCAGTTTGTTGCTCATTTCTTTCTCTTTCCATGGTATCTTTTGATGAAGGTTTTTAATTTTTGTGTAGTTAAATTTATCATTCTTTTCTTTATGCTTACTAATTTTTGTATCTAAAGATATCTTTCCCTCCCCTGAATCTTGAAGGTATTTTCCCATATTATCTTCTGAAAGATTTGTAGTTTGTTTTCTTATAGGTCTTTAATTTACTTTGAAGTGACATTAATCTGTAGCAGAAGACAGAGGTTTTTTTGTTAATGAAAATACCCAATTACTCTAGATTATTTATTTATAATTTGTAGTAATACATCCTTTCCTCCAGTTTGTAATAACACCTCTGTCATATACCACATTTCCTTCAATTTATAATAACACCTCTGTCGTGTATCGTGTATTCATACATGTGTGTGTTAATTCCTGACCCTCTTTTCTATTCCACTGATCTCTTTGTCTATCCCCGCAACACTACTAAACAGTCATATTACTCTGGCTTTATAGAAAGTGCTGCTATCTCATGGCAAATTTCTTTCTAATCCGTCCGACGCACCCTTAAGATGTAAGGCTCTAGGTTGCAGGAGTCATTTGAGTACCAGTTTATCACACTGGATTCCTGCTTCTTCTTTATTTTGTGGCCTCCGAGGATTTCCTTCACTTTTTGGATTGTTAGCTATGTATTTAAAAGGAACTTTCTTGCAAGTCATCTTGCATTGGCGTTTTGTCTGGAAGGATTTTTCAGGATATCTTGTTCTTCATATTGCCCGAGTCCAAAGCCTCCTCCGTTTGGCAGGGACAATCTGCTTTCAAGGCCGCTTCCAGATTTTCAGAGGAAGTATTATTCTAGAATTTTTGCCTTGAGTATGAACAGGGAGAGGAGGATGGGGATGAGAAGTCTAGTTTTATGACTTCTTCCAATCATCATGCAATTCATTATTCTCAAGCCAATTAAAATATTACATATAGCCTGGAATATTTTTATAGAGATATTTGATAGCCTACCGTAACTTTTTTTTCTATAACAAATACTTAGAAAATTCTTCTTGGTTGACTAACTGATGGTAGTATTTCAGAAGACAGCTTATTAAAAACAAACATTTATATAATCCTTACCATGTGCCAGACACTGTTGTAAATGGTTTATAAATATTAGCTCATTTAATAGTTATACAACGTGATAAAGCTGATAGCGTTATAACAGACGGATTAACTGAGACACGCAATAATTAATCAGGTTGCCTAACATCAACAGCTGGTAGGTGGCGGAGAAGGGATTTGACTCCAGACAGCCTGGCTCCAGAGTCACCGCTTTTAACCAGAATATCATGCATAATTTGGCTCATGTTTCTCTGAAGTTGTCTCCCACAGGTGATAGGAGTCTAAATGATAATGCAGGAGAGTAAACTGAGGAGAGAAATAAGAAATCATAAAAAGTTATTTCACCACCTATATTTGGCATGATTTACAATAATGTGGCAGTGAGTTGTCAAGTGATTTAGAAGTGGACGATAGCATGCTCACATTATGTTTTATTCATTCCACATTTTTGAATATCAGTTATGTGGCAGGTATTTTGCTAACATGCTGAGATGAAAAATATGAATAAAATATGCCCTCTCCCCTCCAATCCGCCCTTCGAGAGTCTAGCAGAAGGTTCGGCAGAATGGCAGATGTGGGTTCCATTGAACAGAAGTACGTCTCTGTAGGAACCTTCTTAGATAACACAGTTGGGGGTGGAAAGTGTAAGAGAAAAAGGCGAATATATAGAAAAGAAAGCAAACAGAGGGATGGATTGTTCTGACCACTCGCTGACTTGCTGTTATTTTTCCATTCCTAGTGGCCTCTTTCTAGGTTTCTGAGACAGTGCCCGAGGATCTCTTTTTCCTCTGCTTTGGGCACTGCAGATGAAATGTGGATGTGATCAATAATTTTGAGCATTTTAGCATCAGGGAAATTGGTGAGGAAAGAAAAAAGATGACACATCTCAGAGTTCACTAACTGTCATTTTTCCTGGAATGTGAAATAGGGGGAGCAAAATTACAGCGCCTTCTGAGGTAATAAGGCAAGAGGTTGTCCGCAGTGTGAGCATGGCTGCTGTGATTTCTCATCCCCGTTGTGTAATTGACTTATATGCGATCTTGAACAACTTGTACTTGGGCATTTTTCACAGTCTAATTCTCAGAATTGTAAAATAAAAACAAAACCAAAATGAAGTCAATCCAAGTCTCAAAAATTAAAGCAGATAATAAAATACACGTTCTCAGAGTTTTAGGTAATTGTTGAGTTTCAATTTTGTATTTTTGTATGCGTTGTGAACACTTTCAAGTTGTGTAAATACTTGGAGAAAAATCCACAAGATATGCTCTTCATAGAGAGCTAACTCCACCCGTCCACAATCAGTAATATAGTTGCTTGGGTTCCTCTTCTAGCAGCAGGAATAGTCCTATGCTACTCTTTCCATTCATTCCCTCTCACCTGGCCCTCTTTCCCTTTGTGACAAATACCATGTAGAAATCCATTAAGTGGTATTCTGATGAGATAAAACATTTATGTATATTGATTTAATTAGAAGAACATAATTACTTTATTGACTTACGTACTAAAGAAAATGTGTTTGTCATTGCATTTGTTATATGTCATATTAGGAACCACATGGAAAAATTTTAGAAAAATAGAGCAAAGAATTAGGCCATAGCTTGCAAAGAAATATATATTAAGTGAACAATTGTTAAGGGGATATTAGCAACGAGATTTATAGGTGCGGTGAAACAAAAAGAAAGCAGAAGCATCTTAATAATCAGGGAAGCTAATGGAACTCTGGTACAATAATTATAAAAGCTTTTCAAAGGACTGGGAATATATCTCACTTGGAGCTTTGTGCATGATTCTGAACCTTATATCACAGGAATGGTAACAAAGCATTAATAAAGACAGCCATGATGATAAAAGATCTTCAGGTCACAGCTCCTTGTGGAGACTAAAAAATGAGGTCAGTGCTCATTCTTGGGAAGGAAATGAAAGGTGAACATGACTAATGCAGATAAAGTTTGGAGTATAGAAAGGGTCTATGAAAGGAAACTCTTCAAGGATAGAATAGTTCAAAGGCAAGAGGGCATGAAATAGAACAAAGAAGAGACTGACGTTTAAAGAATGTTATTAAGACAGTGCAGTTCAGATATGGAAATAATGGCCAAAGGTGGCCGTGGAATTTTCTATTCAGGAAGAAGGAATTTATTAGATACTTAGGTAAAATCACAGAGCAAATTGGAAGGTGCTGCAAATATGACTTGGATGTTCTTTTACGAAGAACTTTTATTTTGTATCTTGCAGTATGTCTTATAGATAGTTTGCTCAGAGGTGAAACAGCACATCTATTGAGCAGTTGATATTATGCTATATGCTGCATTTAATTCATTGCTGACAGCCAAACTATTGTTATATATATGAAGCTATACTTTGAAGTTTTTATTTACAAGCACGTTTGTATGCTGGCACAAAAACCTGTCAGTGAAGAAAGCAGTATTTTAGTAACTATAGAATGAGTGAAAAGACATACATAAGGGCTACCCATATAGATCTGGGAGGAGACTGAAGGTCAATTTATTCCAATTCAGTACTTTCTTTGTTAAATGAAAGTAAACAACAGGTGCAGGAAACTCGTATTTCCCTGAGCTATACCAGCCTAAGGGTAAAAATGTACTTATATTAATTACAGTAAATTATATGTTTTTTTTCTGGATTTTTTCCTATCTACTATTTTATTATTTCCATTACTCCTCGTATCTCTTCTGTACATTTCTGGGCATCTACGGGGGATGAGGGGTCACCTCCTCTGTTCCCACAGATATGTTTTGTTAACTCTTGGTACCTACGTAAAGGCATTTTGCTTTTGGCGTCCACAGCCTCCTACAAGGCACAGCCATTGGGCACCACCACCAAGTGCCAATGCTGCCTTTGCATGACCTAAGGCAGTACCGTGCCATGTGGGACCCTCAGTGAAATGCAGGGTCCTCAGTCACGCTCAGCTTCCCCCTGCAGAAGTGGGAGGGTGTCTCTCTCCTATGTTGGGTTTTGTTTTGTTTTGTTTTGTGGATACAAAACTCGTACTCCTTGGTTTAGGTCCCCTAGAGGTTTTAGTGAAAAGATCACATATATGTGTTAATTTAAACATAACTAAGGTTGAGTCAGTGGGTCGAGGCAGATGGCTGATGATAACACTTTGCTTTCTCCTTGCCAGTGACTTTCTATGATTGGGCCAAGTCATTTATGTTCTTTGGACATATTCCTTCCCAAGGGGCTTGTTTCTTAGTCCTAAATGAAGATGAATTTCTATATTTCTCTCCTCCACCCCATTCCCCAAGTCTGTCAGAAAAATTTCGACATGTCTGAAGACCAGAAGTGAACCACTCAGCCAAGTGCTGGGAGATCAGGTTGAATGAGGGATATTAAAAAAAAAACAACAACAACAAGGAGGAGAGGAGGTAGAAGAGAAGTAGAAGGAGAAGGAGAAAATGGCAAAAAAGAAAAAAATAATAAAATGAAGATGAAAAGCAAATTGTAAACCAGTCTCCCATTTGGCTTTCCTCCCTTGCTCTATCCTTGGTCTTTCATTAATGCTGACTCTGATATTTCTCAGTTTAATATTCAACATTTCCCTTCTATTGGTATCAAAATAGGATATTTCTTGTCAGATGGGATCAAGTAGATCCCACCAAAATCTTTACATTTTACACTTTAGACAGTAGATGCTATTTCATGGTTCAAATGTAATCAGATTTAAGCAGTGACTTCCTTATAGGCATGCAGCTTGATTCTGCTTTGGTTTCTGAGAGAATGCCAGAAGTGCACCCCTTTGGTTGATGAAAAGAAAGAAATCCTCTTTACAGCTCTTTCTGATTCTCATTGCCTCCTGCCATTATATTTTTGTTGGTGGCTGGCTGCATCTTTATAATATAATTTTCCATGGCGTAAATTTGTTTCCCCCGGAATGTAAGTTGCTGTTTTAACCCAGTTGAGTAGACCATTTTCACAGATGTTTCAGAGACATCAACGAAGACTGTGAGCCACCAAACACTGCCAGGGCCTGACTGTGTGGACTTTGGTTCCTTTGATCTCTGAAAGACAGGGCTGCAGAACCTCACAGACAAGGCGAGGCAAGCCCCCAATGCTGGGACACCAGGCGATTTGTAAGACTAGAAGAGCTCTTTGTCCTCAAAGAGTAGAAGCGTCTCACGTTCATTTGCTGATGATCTTAGCTGCAGAATCAACCTTTTGCCAAGATTCTGATATCCTGCTGAGAAAATTAGCTGTGCATAGATGTGTGTTTTTTTCTGGGATTTCAATTCTGTTCAATTGATCTGCGTGTCTGTTTTTGTGCCAGTACAATACTGTTTTGATTACTATAGCTTATAGTATATTTTGAAATCAGGGAGTGTGATACCTTCAGCTTTGTTCTTTTTTCTCAGGATTCCTTTGGCTATTCAGGATCTTTTGTTGTTCCATATAAATTTTAGGGTTCTTTATTCTATTTCTGTGGAAAATGCCATGGGAACTTTATAGGGATTGCATTGAATCTGTAGATTGCTTTAGGAAGTATGGACATTTTAACTGTGTTAATTCTTCCAATCCAAGAGCACAGACTATCTTTCCATTTCTTTGTGTCTTCTTCAATTTCTTTCAAAAATGTTTTATAGTTTTCAGTGTACAGGTCGTTTACCTCTTTGGTTAAATTTATTCCTAGATATTTTATTCTTTTTATTGCAATTATGAACGGGATCGTATTCTTAATTTCTCTTTCTTCTACTTCATTATTAGTGTATAGAAATGCAACTGATTTTTGTATGTTGATTTTATATCCTGCAACTTTACTGTATTCATTTATTATTTCTAAAAGTTTTTTGGTGGATCCTGAAGGGTTTTCTATAAACAAAATCATGTCATCTGCAAATAGTGACAGTTTTACTTCTTCCTTTCCAATTTGGATCCCTTTTATTTCTTTTTCTTTCCTGACTGCTTTGGCTAGGACTTCCAAAACTATGTTAATAAGTGTGGCAAAAGTGGGCATCCTTGTCCGGTTCCTGTTCTTTAAACGGGTAGCTTTCAGTTTTTCTCTGTTGCATATGATATTAGCTGTGGGTTTGTCAAATATGGCCTTTATTATGTTGAAGTACTTTCCTTCACTACCCATTTTGTTCAGGTTTTATCATCAATGGATGCTCTATCTGGTCAAATGCTTTCTCTATATCTGTTGAGATAATCATGTGATTTTTATTCATCATTTTGTTAGTGTGGTGTATCCTGTTGATCAATTTGCAGATGTTGAACCATCCATCCATCCCTGGAATAAATCCCATTTGATCATGGTGTATGATGTCTTTAATGTATTGTTTTACTTGATTTGCTAGTATTTTTTTGAGGATTTTTGCACCGATGTTCATCAGTGGCATCGTCCTGTAATTTTCGTTTTTGGTGTTGTCCTTGTCTGGTTTAGGTGTCAGGATAATGTTGGCCTTGGCCTTGTAGGAAGCTTCCCCCTTCTTCAATTTTTTGGAAGAGTTTGAGAAGGATACATATTAAGTCTTCTTGAGATGTTTGGTAGAATTCACCAGGGAAGCCATTTGGTCCTGGACTTTTATTTTTGGGGAGGTTTTTGATTATTGTTTTGATCTCCTTACTGGTGATCAGTCTATTCAAATTCTGTATTTCTTCTTGATTCAGTTTTGAAAGGTTGTGTGATTCCAAGAATTTATCCATTTTTACTAGGTTATCCAATTTTTTGGCTTATAGCTTTTCATAGTATTCTCATATAACCTTTTGTATTTCTGAGGTGTCCAGTGTAATTTCTCCTCTTTCATTTTTGATTTTATTTATCTGAGCCTTCTCTCTTTTTTCTTGGTAAGTCTAGCTAAAGGTTTGTCAATTTTGTGTATCTTTTCAAAGAACCAGCTCTTAGTTTCATTGATTTTTTTTTCTATTTTTTTTTAGTCTCTATTTCATTTATTTCCACTCCGATTTTTATCATTTCCTTCCTTCTACTGATTTGGGGCTTTATTTATTCTTCTTTTTCTAATTCCTTTAGGTACACTGTTAGATTGTTTATTTGAGACTTTTCTTGTTTATTGAGTTAGGCCTGGATTGCTATAAACTTCTCTCTTAGAACTGCTTTTGCTGTATCCCATAAATTTTGGCATGCTGTATTTTCATGTTCATTTGTCTCCAGGTATATTTTGATTTCTTTGTTGACCTAATAATTGTTCAGTTGTACTTTTTTTAATCTCCACATATTTGTGGCTTTTCCAGTTTTCTTCCTGTAGTTCTTTTCTAGTTTCATACCATTGTGGTCAGAAAAGATGCTTGGTATTATTTCAGTCTTCTTAAGTTTATAGAGATTTGTTTTGTGGCCTAATATGTGGTCTCTACTGGAGAATGTTCCATGTGCATTTGGAAAGAATGTGTATTCTGTGCTTTTTGGGTGGAATGTTCTGTATATATCTACTAAGTCCATCTGGTCTAATATATCATTTAAAGCCAATATTTCTGTGTTGATCCTCTGTTTGGATGGTCTATCCATTGATGTAAGTGGAGTATTAAAGTCCCCTACAATTATTCTATTACTGTCTATTTCTCCTTTTATTTCTGTTAATAATTGCTTTATATATTTAGGTGTCCTATGTTGTGTGCATAGATATTTACTAGTGTTATATCCTCTTATTGGATTGTTCCCTTTATCATTTTGTAGCACCCTTCTTTGTCTCTTGTTACAGTTTTTGTTTTAAAGTCTATTTTGTCTAATGTAAATATTATTACCTCAGCTTTCTTTTCATTTCCTTTTGCATGGAAGATCTTTTTCCATCCCTTCGCTTTCAGTTTGTGAGTGTCTTTAGATTTGAAGTGTGTCTCTTGTTTACAGCATATATATGGGTCTTGTTTTATTTATCCAGTTGGCCACCCTATGCCTTTTGATTGAAGCATTTAGTCCATCGACATTTAAAGGAGCTATTGATCAATATGTACTTATTGCCATTTGGTTACTTGTTTTCTGGGTGTTTCGGTAGTTTTTGTTTGTTCCTTTCTTCTTCTCTTGCTCTCTTCCCTTGTGGTTTGATGGCTTTCTTTAGTATTACATTTGGGTTCTCTTCTCTTAATTTTTTTGGGTTATTTATAGTAGGTTTCTGGTTTGTGATTACCATGAGGTTCATATATAACAACCTTCGTAAATAGCAATCTATATCAAGTTGATGGTCTCTTAAGTCTGACCTCTTGCTAAAAGCTCTACTCTTTTACTCTTCTCCTCCCACATTTTATGTTTTTGATATCATATTTCACCTCTTTTTGTGTGTGTGTTTCTGTTTACTTCATATCATGGGAATAGATAATTTTAGTACTTTTGTATTTTGACCTTCATATTAGCTTCATAGGTGGTTGATCTGCTACCTTTACTGTATGTTTGCCTTTACCAGTGATTTTATTTTATTTTATTTTATTGATAATTTTCTTATTCTTATTTGTGTTCTTTTATTTTCCACTTAAATAAGTCCCTTTAGCATTTCTTGTAAGACTAATTTATTGATGATAAACTCCTTTAGTTTTTGCTTATTTGGGAAACTGTTTTTATCTCTCCTACCATTCTGAATGATAACCTTGCCAGGTAGAGTATTCTTGGCTGTAGGTTTTTTCCTTTCAACACTTTAAATATATCATGCCACTCCATTTTAGCCTGGAAGGTTTCTGCTGAGAAGTCAGCTCATAGCCTTACAGGGTTTCCTTCGTATGTAACTCGTTGCCTTTCTCTTGTGGCTTTTAGGATTCTCTCTTTATCTTTAATTGTTGACATTTTAATTATAATGTGTTGTGGTATGGGCCTCTTTGGATTTATCCTGTTTGGTGTCCTCTGTGCTTCCTGGATGTCTGTTTCCTTCCTTAGGTTAGGAAAGTTTTCAGCTATTATTTCTTAGAATAGGTTCTTTTCCCCTTTGTTTCTCTCTTCTCCTTCTGGGACACCTATAATAGGGATGTTAGTATGCTTGATGTTGTCCCAGAGGTCCCTTAGGCTGTCCTTGATCTTTTTAATTATTTTTTCTTTTATCTGTTCAGCTTGGGTGATTTCCTCTAGTCTTTGGTCCAGTTTACTGATCTGTTATTCTATATCAGCTACTCTGCTATTGATCCCCTCTAGTGAATTTTTCATTTCCAGTTTTGTATTCTTGAGTTCTGATTTTTTTTGATATTTTCTAATTCTTTGTTAAGTTTTCACTGTATTCATCTATTCTTCTCCCAAGATCAGTGAGCATCCTTATGACTATTAGTTTGTGCTCTTTATCAGGTAGATTGTTTACCTGTTTTGTTTAGTTATTTTTCTGAGGATTTGTCCCATTCCTTTATTTGGAACATATTCCTTTGTCTCCTCATATTGTCTATTTCTCTGTGCTTTTATCTCTGTTTTGGGTAGATCAGGTATGTCTCCCAATCTTGAAGAAGTGGCCTTATGTAAGAGATGCCTTATGAGGCCCAGCAGTGTGCTTCCCTCTCATCACCACTTCCAAATGTTCCAGGAGTGTCCTCGGTGTGGACTACATGTATCCTCCTGTTGTGGCAGGGCTGCTTTTGCTGCAGGTGCATGGGAAGGCTAGGCTGTCCCCCTGGCTGGCTGGGTGTAATGCTCAGCTGCCTGTGGCTGCTACGATCCCTTGACTCACTTTATCAGGTGTGGGGAGACCCAGCACTATTGGTTGCAAAGTCTCATAGCACATTCCTGCTGCAGTTTTTCTGTTAAGTGAGTAGGCCCCCAGAGTGGCTGGTGCCTAGGCTCAGGGGCTCACAATCGCTATAGGCCTCAGGCCTGCAAGGCTGTTGTCAGCTCTCTCAAGATTGCAGCTAGGTGGGGCTGGCCCCAGGCATGGGAGCACACAGTTGTTTCAGGCATGGAAAGTTGGGGAGATCCCCTATGTGGCTGTTTGAGAAGTACAAGTCTGCTCCTGCTGACAGTGCCACTGCCTGCAGATCCACACACTCTGTCCACACAGTCCTGCCTCATGTACATGCCCTGCCTCATGGAAGTGGAGCCACTCTCCCTGCTGCAGAGGCCCCACACACCCTGCTTATGTGGGCCCACAAGTTGCCCAAGGGCTTGCTGGTGGGTGGGGCCCATCCCTAGAGCAGGCTGCTTGCCCTGGCTGAGCTGGATTAAATTAGTGCTCTAGTGGATTGGCAAACACCTGCACTAACAGGCCAGGAGAAGAACTGCCAGTGTGTGTGTCAGCACACCTGTACCAGGTCACAATAATGGCTGCCACCAATGTCTCAGTCCCTGGGGAGGTGGTCCCTGCTGCCTTCTGCCTCCCTGCGATGTGTACACAGCCCATCAAGTGAGTCTCTTTTTACCAAAGGACTGTGTACTTTTCTTTTCGGTGATTTTGTGTGTTGCTGTCCAAAACAAGTGAATTTGTGCATGGGTCCTTTAAGAGCAGGCTTTTCTTTACCTTATGTTCAATAGCTTTTCTGGGGGTATTACCCATTGTTGTTAATAGTCAGCAAAGCAGGATATTATGACACTTGTCTTAGTTGTGCTAAGTCTGAAAGCTGCTTATTGTGGCATAGCTTTCCCACTCAGATCCCCTACTCTTCAGGGAAAGCTTTGTACATTAAGATTGCTCCCAGCCATAAAGTGCCATGACTAGAATGTGTCTCTTTTCCTCTCCAGAAAGGTATTTCTGCCTCTTCCACTTCAGTCAGCACTGCCCCTTGTTGTTTGGGTTCTTTCTACCCGGTTTCTGGTTCTCTCTCAGGGGTAATTGTTCCAAGGGTAGTTGTAAACTTGTTGTGTCTGTGGGAGGAGATGAGTTCAGAGTCTGCCTACGCCACCATCTTCCCAACAATCTGACTACTTGTGTGTTTTCAATGAAAGTCTTCAGCTTTGAATCAAGATGATTTTCTCAATGCATGGCCTGAGTTTCCTTCAGAGTCTGTGTGTACCCACTGGCACACTGCTTCCCCAGCAGCTGCTCTACGTTCTCCATGCTTTTTTCTTGAGAAGCACAGCACTAGGGTACAGATAGATCACTCACTGGTAGCAGATCTCTTTCTAAGAGAGAATTTTGATGGAGGGAGAAAACCAGAGCCTGTTATGTGCTTGTAATGGGGGGTAGAAGAGAGTTTGCCATGGGGATGGGTGAGGTCACTGAAAGGTTGTGGTGGGAATCCCTTTTGATTTTTTTTTTTTTTGGCTAGTCCTGATGTCTTAGAATTGTGGGTAGTATTGATTTTGATAAATATGAGCCACAAATTTTACGTTCAATAAGTCTAAATGACTCCATCTCCCTATTGCTAGATAACCTGTGTATCCTGCCTCAAACCACACTGCAAATCTAACTGCAGCTTCACCATCTGCTCAAACATTGTTACTAGGGTCCCAGAGGACAAAAAGTCACATATCCGTTTCTTTTAGTAAAGTTGACATTCCTTTCAGTGCACTTCACCCTTACTCTTACCAGATATGTACAATCTCATTTAGGAGAGAAGTGCTGAGATTTATGTGTGTGTGGGGAAATAGAAGTCTTGAATACACTGTAAATCTAATATGCAAATTTTATCACAGTTGCATTATTTGCTAAAGTTCATTTTGAGGCACTCTGGGGTGTGATTAATTTTAAGGGCAATATAGGATGTTGTCTACTGAATTTAGAGGCCCTGTGGGGTAAATAAACCTGCCTGTTTTTTTATTACCAAGGGGATTTTTAATATAAAATTGAAACATAACAGTTAGAGTAGAACATTATAGTATCTTATTTTTACTGGGGCATAAACTATACTAGGAGCTGAGCTATAAGATAATAGGCCTATTGCAGCATAGGTCAAGCTAATAAAATAAAAACGTTAAATTCTATTTGTACTCGTCTATGTATCACAAAAGTGCCCTGTACCTCTCGGAGAAAAGGTTCTATTATCTATCTATCTATTTATCTGTCATCTTTTCGAACTATTTCAGAATTTACCATCCCTTAATTTACCACTTCCTTATCAAAACGTATATTCCATAACTTCTGCAACAATCATTTGGCAATTGGTTTTGTAATGTGTCATTTTAAAATTGATATTTACATTCTGTATTATTGCACAGCTAGTATCTTTTCTTTGTAATTAGATTATAAGCCTTCAGAGAGCAGGGACTATGATTTCCTTTTTGTATTACCCAAAGGTCCTAATGAAGTTCTCAATGAATATTTCATTGAGTTTCAATTACATAGTCACATTTTTTAACCAATAAAAGAAAATGGAGTTTCAATATATTTAGCAGTTACTCAAGGAGCCAGGTTTATGCAGTCAGATTATTTTCCTCTTCACGGGTAACTGGCTCATGCCAATTTTCTTTTTTTTCGCAAAACTATTTTACTTTTCTCCTGGACACACAGGGAGACATATAATCTCAGTGTCCCCTTGTGTCTAAGTAGTCTGTGTCACTGACGTCTTCCAACGGAAGGTGAGTGGAAGTGATGTATGTCACCTCCAAGTCTGGCCATAAAAAGTCCCTGCGCGATCTTCCTCACTCTCTCCTCCTAAACACAGAGCAGGAAAGGAAAGCTTTTGAGATGGTTCCATTGAGAGGAAGGTTCCATTGAGAACACACAATGGAAATAGCCTGCATCCTGAGTTGACTTCTTGGAGGAACTTCCCAGGTGATCTCCCGGCCAGAAACTTCAGCTCTGGATTTTACATGAGCGAGGATATTGTATTATTGTGCTAAGCTGCTGAGACATTGAAGTTGTGTATCACAAGCTAATGTTGAATAATACATGTAGAAAACTCAGTAGCAGAGATTGAAGGGTTAAAAGCTGCAATTAGAGGAAAGTAAGTGAGAGGAGGGAGGAGGGAGATTGGAGTCAAGTAAAGTGGTCTTTTTTGGGGCTCCGTGGAAGGGACGATCAGAAGTAAAATGCTATGGGAGGTGTTAATAGCAGAAGCACTTTTAAAAACTGGGGTGCCAAATATTTATTTGAAATTTTTAGAATATAATACTTGATACATATAAAGGAATATACAGTGATATTTCAGTTTTGAAGCATAGTAATAAAACGAACACTGTGAAGTTACTACCCAGCCTAGGAATCAGAACATTTTCATTATTATTGAAAATGCAAGAGTATGGATAAATTTTAGAAGAAAAAAATTTTTTTGATGAAAAACAATGTCTCAGAAGATTAGATAGTAGATGATAACCTTTTTTAAGAAGCTCAAATAAAGTGTAACAAAATAATGAGGTATTTAGGGATATATACATGCTTGGTTTTGAAGTTGCTATGCTGTGCTCTTTTGCCTTAAACCTTCAGTAAAACCTCTTTTGAATTTTTTTGGTACACTGGAAGTGTAAGTTCTGGATTTAATGAGGGAAGAGAGATATATAAACATCTCACTATAGTCTTACTTCTCAAAGTGTGTTTCGTGGACCAGCAGCTGTGGCATAACTTTGGATCTTATTAGAAATGCAGAATCTCAGCACCGATGAGACCTACTGAATCAGAATCTGCATTTTTAACAAGGTCCTAGGTGATTTGTATGCACATTAAAGTCTGAGAAATGCTGGACTAGAGCACGCTCTGCAGAATCGCTGTTCTCTTCCTTCCTCTGACTTGGCTTCATATACGCTGCTCATCAGCTTGTTCCACAGGGAGACAAAAGAAAGGGGCAGGGAACTAATGTTTACTAGGTGCCTATCTTGAAATACAGATATATCTAGGGGTTATCCTTCCTCTCTCTTCTCCCAACTCCCAGATTCTCTGTTGCAGTCCAGCTTGTGGTAGCAGGAGACAGAATCATGTAAATCCCTAAATCACTGAAATTGCTGTGTAGCCGTGTGTCAGCAGCAATGCTGACTTCCAGGGAAGTACCAATAGAAGTGCCTGTTGTTGGTCATACTCCCACCTGATGCCATGCTCCTGAAAAGGATCGTGCATTACAACTTGGGTTGGGGAGCAGGAGCGACTGGGATGGCACTAGTGTGTTTTCTTCTCAAATGGTGCCGCTGTCTATTTGTAATGCCGGGTGTATTTCACATACTAATGAATGACCTTGCTGGCTGCTAATGCATGCCAGAAAGCATTAATTTGATCCAGTTTTTACCATGTACTGATGGATCCTGTCAGGAAAAGGGCTAAAAGATGAGATTAAACACTTCCTTAACTAGATTTAAAAAAAGGACAGACTCTTTAGTTATGTACAATGAGTTGACATGTGGCATTAAATTCATTGCTGTTACCTGTCATAGGCTTTTCTGGGAAGAATAATGAATGCTAAACTTTATTAGAAATGTGGCTCCATCTTAATATTGCAAATGTGTTGGTAGAGCAGAAGGAACGCAATTGTTTTCTCAGAATGACTGGTTTGTGGAAGTATAATTAATGGGAAGAAGTAGCTTATGCCATCAGAATTTTCCATTTAGGTTTTGAATATCTAACAAAAACCTAACAATGAAATATACCAAAGATAAACCATACTTCAGAATACAAAAGAGATTAAAGAATAAATGAGGCAGCTTCTCATTAAGCATGGTGGGTAGCGTATATGCATTCACTGACACCTCCACTGAAAACTCCCCAAAGTGACAATAGAGATTGTAAAAAAGTCATAAGCCCCAAGGACAAAAAAGACAAACTGAATTTGTAAGGGGGAAGCAGATTGTTTTGGTTATTGCTTGCTGCATAAATTAACTGTCTCAAAAGTTAACAGATTAAAACAACAACTATCTTATCATACTGTACAATTTTTGTGGTAGAAAATTTGGGCAGGGCTCAATTGGGTGATTCTTCCCTTCCATGTGGTGTTGCCTGTGATCCCTCGGGTATTCATCCGGCAGCAGGGCTGCGCTGGAGTATCTAAGATGGCTTCATTCACACACCTTAGCAGCGGCCTCTAGGAGTCTGGGCTCAGCCGTATCTCTTTCCCTCTCCAGGTTGCCTCAGTCAGGGCCTTACCAGACTGCCTCTCCTGCAGAGTGGCTGGATTGTTGACCTGGTAGCTCAGGGCTCCTAGAATGCGTGTCCAGGAGACATGATAGGGAGGCTGTCACTCAGTCAAGGCCTGGGTCTGACAGTTGGCACAACTCCATTTTGGCCATATTTTATTAATCAGAGTAGTAGTCTCAATATGACTAATGGGGCAAGAAATTTATGGCCATCTTTAATCTATTGCCTAGCTATGTGGATAGGAACAGACTTAGAGGACCAGAGGATTCTGAAACCCAAGCCAGCATTGAGGGGAACACAGAGGTCAGCTGAGTCTGCCTTGAAGCCCTAGAAAGGTTTAGGAATTTCAGATACTTCTGAAAAGACAGAAAGGGGTACAAGTGGACCGGAAACATAAGGATTGGTTGAAAGCCTGTAAAAAAACAGTTAGATCCTCGGATCCCCTCCCACAGTTTCCTGACCTCCTTCTCCATGCTGATAGAAGGCTATAGGTTTAATTTCTAGAAAGTTTGAACCAAACAGACTCTGGACTTGAGCACACCTGAAAGCAGGGGAAGTATACAGAAAACAAAGACATTAAATTAAAATCTACATATTGTGCTGTGAAATCTCTTTCCTCTTATTTCCTAAATCAGCCTTGATAATACTGACAGACTCTTAAGAAAGATCTGGAGGGTTCCTCTCTGCTGAAATTTGCCAGTCTAAGAGAAAATGTCTACAGATGTTGACAGTTGGGGCCCTAGTGAATGGCACCATCAGATCCACGTCAGGGAGGGAGTCAACAAGTCCCGTCTACACACAGAGCATCTACTCAGCTTTCAATGCCTCGCTCTTAAAACTAGCAGACGATTAAGGATCAATACACATTTGATGCAGCGTCGTAACATGCAGAGGCCCAACCAGCTAAGGAGAAATAAAGAACATAAGGTAAATAAAAAGTGTATAGAATAAGGTAAAGTAAGAAAACTATGATTAATATTTCCCAATAGAGGAGAAAATATATTCCCTAAATGAAACAAAAAAGGACATTGAGTAAACAAACTAGAATTCTTGGAAATGAAACCCATGGGATCGGAAATATAAAATTCAGTAGGATGTTTGAAAGATATATCTGAGGAAATTTTATGAATAAAATAACCAAAGAGATGAAAAATAGGAGAGAAATATAAGAAAATTAGAAAGTAAGTCCAGGAGGTCCCCCATGCAGATAATAGAATATAGAGAAAGAGAGAACAGAGAAAACAAAAGGAGATAAACAATTGGGGAGATATATCAGGAAAATATCCCATTTCTGAAGGATGTGAATTGCCAGACTGATAGGGACCACAGGACAAAGGAGGAGGAAAGGATCCACGTTATGCTACATCATCAGAAAATTTCTGAAAACTGGGGACAAAGAGCAACTCCGGAAGCATCCAAGGAGGAAAAAAATTGACCAGGATTCAAAATTGCACACATCTTCTTATGAGCCAAACTAGATGCTAGAAGATAATGGAGTGACATATTCAAAATTCTGATTGAAATGAATGCCAATCTGGGATTCTCTGCTCACCAGGCTGTCAGTCAAGTGGGTAGAAAAAAGGCGTAATGCTTTTGGCTGTTTAAAATGTGATAGCATGTATTCAGGATCTCTGAAAGTTGTGAGTGATTATTTCTCTTTATTATGCATCCATACTTGATTAGACTCTCAGGTTCCCAAGGGATATGATTTTAATTTTTAATTTGTCCTGCATAGCATCTGCATAAGGCAGGCATTTATGAATGTTTATAAGTAAATGGACTCTGCTCTACTTTGAATCATGATTATTTGAAATGCTGAATATAATATCATTGCTTTGACATATGAAAGTAACTTGTTTTCTTAGTTGCCATTTCTCGATACCACATTTATCATTTATTCTCAGACTTTTTTCATGAACTGTGTCAATATAAAAAAAATCTTTTGTCTTCTTATTCTCCCATTTGGTCCAATAGTTTAAAAGATTTTGTTGCTTGAATGTTTAGGATAAAGAGCAGAATATGGTGCTTATGTTTGTTATAACAAATATTTCAGAGCCATTTATGATGATATTGACCTGATAACACTGAGTATCAATAAAGGCAAAAATTGGAATTTTCTCATTGTAATTACAATCCAGATCAGTAATCAGGTGGTTAATTACTCCCAGCCTTATTGTTAGTAAAAAAGAATTTACTGCCACCAGTGAGTAGGAGCGTGGTGAATAAGGGGACAAACTGATTGGTTTACTCTATGGGAAAGGTGGCCCTGGACCCTAGGAATAAGGACTCAAGGAGAACTCAGGGATCTGTATGAACATCAGGAAATCAGAAAGGACTTTCAGCAAGAATTGTCAAGACAGCAGAAATCAAGAGGGACAGGAAAGAGAAAGCTTGGATCAGATGTAGAAATATTTGGGATCTTGAGAGAAAGAAGACTTCAGAACAATTGGAGGAAAAACTGACCTCGGGTGACTGAGCATAAATATTCAGAAAAAAGAACATAGGAAGACGCTCACTAACCACGACACCTATTTGTTTTTATTCTGCAGACATGTAGCAGTAACTGCGTGTAATTTCTTCTGCTTGTAGCAAAGCTATTTTCTTTTTTGCTTTTAAGAAGAGTACCTTAGGGGTGTTGGATATTTGATTTCCCATTGGGATTATTCTAGGCGGTGTGGCAAGAGTTTCATGCCACTAGCAGGAGTCCAAAAGAGAGCCTTCTGTGACCTCACACACTCTAATTAACATGAAGTCATATGATGGAGGCTTTTTATTACTTACGCTCCTAAGGCAACACCAAACCTAATTGCTGCTGCTGCGTGTTCACCTCTGAGCTGGTCACTGACAAATGCTGTGGTGTGCTGGGAGCTGTTCAAGGAAGAATGAATGCCTTGTGGTAGAGATGCCAATCATCTCTTCCCTACACACACCCTCTCCTTAGGGAATCTGCCTCCCTCTAATCCATGGAGGGGTAGCTCTGTGTGTCACATGACTTGATTCTCCATGCTATGGCTGATTGGACCATGGATGGACGTCTGACCCCAGCTAAGCCTGGAATTTGGAGTTGTGATACTGAGAGCTTGATTCAAAGAAACAGTGGTGGGTACTGGACCCAGGAGATCATGCAAATGGGGACTTGTGGTCTTGTTGGCCATGTGCAGTCAAGGAGAGAGTGGTATCAGAGGAAAGAAGTAAAGACTAAGCTAACACTTATGTGACTGCTGCCTGATGGAGACTGATATTGACTGGCTTTTCAAGTCCAGTTCTTATTCATAGAAATCCTGACTTGACTGAGGTACTTTGAGGATGTGAACCTAAAACACTCTCCACCTCCCAGAGCCTGAGTGGGATTCTCCCCTTACAACAGTCAATTTGCATTCACTATTCCCTTCAATTTTTCTAACCAGAAATAGAGTTGACCCACCTGCGGACCAGTTAAGATAATAATACTTGGTTACAGAATGCTCAGTCTATTGTAGTCACACGACTTCATAATCATTTGGATTTTATCTATCTCCTTTAGAAGATTATAAACTCCCTGAATTTTTAAACACAGAATTCACCTCAGTTTGTTTCATGTAATAGGTGGCTATTTGCTTTTCGAAATTGGGTATTGACTGAGCTGTAGTAAGCTTGGCTTACGAGAAACACGTTTGGCTTAATGCTCCAAGAGAACAATATTCCTAGCACTAACTATGGACAGATATTTTCAATAAATTCCCTTTTAAGTTCTGTTTATTTGAAAAACTAAGTGTGTGTGTGTGTGTTACAGTGTAAGCATCTTCTGACCTAAACTATTGACTGCATCAAGGATATCAGATCCTTGGTGATTCATGAGGAATCATTTCTGGGGTCATCAGCCAGCATCTCAACACACCTCAACAAGAGGAGTGAGGAGGTGAGGCTGGCAGCGTGCAGCCAAAAGCCTTTGATCATTATGATTCCAAAATACCCATTCTGACTCCAAATGGTACGTAGGCAGATGGTGGGCTCTTCAGCTTTAAGAACATTTGGGGTAGCATGTCTCACTGTAAATTTAATTATTTTGGCACTTGAGTAAAATCATCTTTGGAAAATAAACTGTCTTTAGAGCTAACTTTCCCATTTCCAAATTAAAAGAAAATATTGCCTAGACAGTAACACAAGTGGAATATCATTTAATTAAGCTGCCTATTTATTGACTTTCCCAAGAGCTTTCTTTTTGCTTTTCCTGTACTATATTATAATATTATCCTATTGGAACTTTACCATTTCTTATTTTCCACATGCATTGCTCTGATAATTAGAAAACGTCAGAAAACTCAACTATTAAAATGAGTGACCTTTACATTTGGAAAACTAATTTGTCCAACATAACTATAGAAGCCCTCTTCATGTCGCTAAAAACACATAGAATTAATAGTCAATTTAATTTTTTGTTAAAGGAAATTATTTACTTAATCAAAATATGCACACTGTATCTTTCTCTCTGTTTCGTTTTCTTTCTGCCACTCATTCTATTTTTTTCTCCCTCCTTCGCAAATTTCACAAGTTTTTGATACTTATTTTTGAATTTGAGCATTTGAGGATTTTTGATATAAGCGGTAATCAATGTCCAGGAAATTAGCAGGAAATGGGTCATAACAGATACAGGCTGGAGAGAGTACGCGATTTGTTCGCCTTGCAGCCCAGGTTCCTTTCAGACTTACTATTGCAGAACAGCCTTGTGCTTTAGGAGGCCTTGTTCTTTTCTTCTTTTTCCTTTTAAATTGCAAATTACATCAATTTGTACTTTTATAAAGCAATAGTGCCCTGGAACTTGTTCCTAAGTATTTTCTTACTTCTATTTCAGCCTCTCAGGCCCCAGGTTTTTTGCCCAGTTTAGTTTTCAGGCTAGTCTTTGATCATTTTGATGAGGGGAAAAAAGCATTTATACACCAAAGGACAGCCAGTCCCTGAAGACATTGCTTGGACCTCTCCAGCTGTGGGCAGGAACACTGAGTGGCTCCAGGAGGCCAATGTCTCTTCCCATGGACATGAGCTAAGGGCTCTAAGATTCCCAGGACCAATTCTGACAAGCCTTACATCCCTGTTTACCTTAAGTTTTACCATTAAAAAACCAGGCTTCCCAGATTATCCATCACTTCAAAGCAATTCTCCTGTTATTGCTCAGGACCTCCCTGGTCTGATGCTATCTCTGCCTCTCCCTGTCCATACAAACCCTTCCACTCCACCCTCGGGAACCCAGGGCTGTCATGTGTAAACTGCTCAACATCCTCCAACCCTTGTTTATTCCTATCACATTCTTGTTCAAGTGACACCAGGTTTTACTGACATCACTTCCTCTGCAGTCCTTTCAGAGGCTGCTGTGTTTTCTCTCCTACTCCATGTGAATTTCAGGGCCTGCAGGGGAATGGATGGCCTCTTATCCTTCTTCGCTGTCCACAAACCTTCTTTTCCTTCTCTTTTTAACCCCCTAGTTCTCTTTTAGCCCATGACTTCAGATTTTACTACTCTCCCACCTCGAGGTGCCATCTACCCTCCTCCCAGCTGCTTCCTCTCACTCCTGGGTGACTACAACCCATGGCTCTCTCCTTTCTCTCTTCCACTTCTCTTGTTGCCATGCTCGATTCTCAGTTGCTTGACTTTCTTAACCCCAGGAATCTCTTCCTCCTCCCCACCTTCCCAACTCATATATACAGTTATATCCAAACCTGGTATCACTAGTACCACCTCCAACATCCCATTTTCCTCCCTGACTGCCTCCCAGCCTGCTAACTCCTAACTCTTATCCTCCCACTTTGGGAATTCTACTTGTTAAAGACTTATCAACTGACCCCCATTTCTAAGTTTTTGCTATTCACAACCCCTTCAGGACCTCCCTCCGCTTTTCTACCCAACTTTGATTCCACATTTTGGCACTATAAATAGTCCCTTGCTAACATCTTTAACATTCTTGACCCCTTCTCCCTCCATTGTATGCACCTGGCCAAACTTCAGCCCTTCTCACACCTAGTTATTGCGTGTCCTGGCCCTATACCAGAGCAGCTGAACGGTGCTGGATAACAAGCTTACCACGATGCTGACTGACCTCACTTCAGATTTATGATCCCAGTTCTCAAAAGCACTCTCTGAAAATCCTCTTCCACTTTTCTAGTAAATTCACCTTCATCCTCCCTAGATGACTATTTCACACCTCCTCTTCTCTCCTCCAATCTCAAAACACTGCTTATTCTTTCTTACTCTCCATTGATGACTTGGTCTTCTATTTCCTAGAGAAAATAGATCCAATCAACAAGAAAGACCTCATTTTTCTACCACCTGCCTGTATCTTTAGCCACATACTCTGCCTTTTCTCCTTTATTGCTCTTGGCTTGTATTCTTTATCAATTTGCTTTCTTGAGTTGTTCTTAGGTCTGCCAGCTCCATTTCTTTAGCACATCTCTAAATGTTGGAGTGCACTAGAGTTTATTTTTTCAGGCTTGAATCTTCTCTAGCTGCACCTTCCTCAGGAGAGCCTGTTTAGTCCCACAGCTTTAAATACTATATATGTGCTGATGGCTCCCATTTTTTATCTCTGCCCTGAATTCCGCCTGAGCATCAGAATCACACATCTGACTGCTTCCTCTACATTTTCTCTTGGGGGTCTTTTAGGCTTCTCTAACGTATCATGGTCAAGACAGAACTCAAAAAAAGAAAGAAAAATCTATCATCTCTCAATCCTTCCACATATCAGTAAGTGGTACCATCATCCACCCAATGGTTGTTCAGGTCAAAAACATGGAAATTATTCTTGAATTCTCTCCATCACTGACCACATCGAATCCACCAGCAAGTCCAGTTGCCTCTATTTCCAAATTATTTCCCAAATCTGACCACGTCTCATCATTTTCACTGCTACGAACCTAAACCAAATTGTCACTATGTTTTACCCAGAGCACTTAAAATCCCTGAAATTACTGTAATTAATTCTTCTGTGTTTACTGTCTGCTTCCCCACGTTAGATGTGAATTCTTTGAGGGCTGGACTTGGTTTTGTTCACTGTGGTGTCCCGAACACCTGTACCTGGCACGTAGTGAGGGGTCAATCGTATTTCCTGCTGACTAATATTTCCGCCTATGGACTCTGTCTTTCAGAGTAATCATTGAACTATATGGAATAAATTAAAAATTTATATTCCTGAATCCCCTACAATTAAATTGTCAAGTCTCAGTGCTTCAAATTTTAAAAAGGTAATCAATCTTGCTGGTGCCTGGCTTTCAGCTATAAACTATTCATATGACATGACTCTAAAGAGATCATTTAAAAATATATGTACATTTGTGTGTATATGTATATCTATACACATGCAAATATATATATATGTATATATATGCATATATATGGGGTCATGTTATAGATGCAGCTTTTTCTCTTCCTTATTTTTCATTTGCCTCTCCTTTCCCTATTTGTCCCTTACCCTCCCCCTCCATAGTTCTCCTGTCTCCAAAGTAATAAATCTGCTGTGTTTTCTTCTGCGTGCTATTATAATTATAAAAACATATAATATGTATATGTTTATTTATTAAAATATATGATTATATGAAGACATTTTGTCAATGATTGTTTTACAAAAATGGGATCACATTATGCTTAGTCGTATGCATTTTACTGTATAAAAGGATAATTGTAGCAATTTGTCTCAAATGCTTCTTCTAGAAATTGCAGGTGCCCATTCTTGCCATAAAAAACATCAGAATCCATTAAAACACGCCTGTGACAATTGTATCACACAAATGAGAAGAGAGGGCTGAAGAATTACATCCCTCTTTGAATAGGCCTTGGTCAGTTCAACTAACAACCCAAAGTTTAGTAATGTGATTAGTGTGGACTTTCAGACCCATGGCAGGGGAAGGAAGGCTGAAGAGACTCTGTCTATAAAGGATGAAGGCCTCTGCAGGGCTGTTCTAGCAGTAAGAGCGCTGGGTGGGGAGTAAAATGGCCCAGATTTTAACTCATATTCTGCAGCTGACCTGCTGGCTAGCCTTTGGCAGTTCATTTAATCTCTTTGAGGCAGCCTAATTTCTGGATAGAAGGAGGCTTGGGTTCAAGTTGTATTACCAGGATTGTGATCTTCACTGATGAAGATCTTAAGTTATTACGTTCTCTAATCTGTCAGCCAGAGGTAATAACAGTATTTGTCATACCAACCCCATAGGTCATTGCTTTGAATCCTAGAGGATAAAATATGAAAACATTCCTTAGATTGTAATGTGAGTTACCAGTGAGAGTTGTCATTATTTTTGTTTCTTCACATATAGGTTGAAGACCATAATAGACATATTGGTGGATAGTTGAGCTCTGCACTGTCCAATACAGTAGTTACTAACCACATGCAGCTCTTAAGCAGTTGAAATGTGGCTAGTCCAAACCGATACTGGCTGTAAGTGTAAATACACACAGAATTTTAAGATGGTTTGAAAAAAATGTAAAATATCCCATTAATTTTTTATATCAATTGCATGTTTAAATGATATTTTTTGAATACGTAAAGTTAAATAAAAATATTATTAAAATTAACTTCAGCTGTTCATTTTTTCTTTTTAATTTAAAATTATATACATGTCAGGAACCACTCAGCTGCAAGTATGAACTCAGGGGGTATGTTAGCACCAAATAACTCTGCTGCCCACCGTCAGCTGACCCAAGCTGGGACTTCTGGGACCTACAGAATTCCCCGTCCACTCAGGGCTCATGTTCCTAGAAGAACTTATGGCTAAAATGTCACATGCAGAGTAAGATCAGGTCTTCCCATTTCAGGTAAGTTGTTGGAACACAGTTGAGGTACTCAAGAGCTATCAGTCTGAAAATGCTCTGCTGTATTTCTTAATTAGTTTTGATGGCTCTGGTTACCTAGCAACTGGTTGTTTACATCACAGGAATTCAGGATGGCTCACACATCCTGTCTGGATCTTTCTTTGATCATCCTGTTCAGTCTTCAGCTTTGATTCCTGTCTAACTTTACATCTCTGCTTTCATCTCTTTAACTGAGACTCTCGTGTAATGCCCTTCTCTTAAATCCTGCATTAGCTGTGTCCCTCCAACCCCACCTCCCTGTTGAATGTGCAGTGTTCCATGCCTGGTGGCTCTGAGCTCAAAACCAGTGGTCTTGTTTCGCCTCTTGAGTTGAATCTGAATGTTAACAGCCTTTGTTACCACTTAGGCTTGGCTCTAACAAGCATCTTGTCTTTTATTTATTAATTTTTTATGTACCTTGTATTAGACTTCACAGTCACCGCTACAGTACTGAGTAGGTTGTCTCTTCATAATGACACATTGGTTGACTGGCATATCAATAAGTGAGGCGTATATGTTAAGTTAATTTGAATAACTTTAAAGCAAATCTGCCAGAATAAATGCATTCAAAAGCACAAATCTTGTGTCTAACTTTATTGTGGTAATCATTTCATAATATGTATGTAGATCAAATCATTGTGTTGTACGCCTTAAACTTACACCATGTTGTCAAGTATATCTCAATAAAGCTGGAGAAAAAAAACAAAAAACAAAGGCAGAAATCTTGAGAGATTATACAGATATTTTAATTACACTGCCAAAATTCCACTCATGAGTATACTCACTTTGTAAGGTGCTACTTTTATGATATCTGCATTTTGTTTCTGGGAACCTAATTCTAGTGCATAAATAAAATATACCCTATCAGAATGTGCACAGCATGCCTGTGGAGGGTCCAAAGCTTAGGGGGAGAAGGCACAGTTGCATGGCAGAACCAGCTTCCCAAAGAAGGACAGCGGGCTAGAATGATGGGCCAAATCAAACAGAATTATTTAACTTGGTCAATTTTAAAGCCACAATTGGTGTCCAGAAGATTCGCTAGCTTAAATAAAGGGTGGAGAAAACAGGGCTTAGCAGCATTATAGGAGAAAAGGAGCAAGAGTGACTGGTCCCGAACTAAATTAGTAATGTGAGATTTCAGTTTCGGGGAGATATGATTTACTTGGCCATCTCTGAATATACATAATTTTACACCACCGTGTTATCTCAGTCGTTCTTATCTGGAGCCAGTAAGATGGAAAGCTAGATGTGTTTTACTTTATATGTAAGTTTGTTAATAAAGTGAAATTTTTCTTGTGATGTTGGTAGCTTAGGGAAAGTTTTTTCAAAATTAAATAATAAGAGGATAATTGACCAATTCATAGCTTCCTCATCTACTCTGTACTTAGTAACTCTATTTAAAGTTATGCTTTAATAGAAGGCCCAAGCACTTGTCTAGTGGCTAATGAAAATGCAGTTGCTGTGACCAGAAAGAAACTTTAAAGACACTGCATTCTTATACTTAGGAATTTATGGGCAATTCATAGTCACTTTCTGCTCTTCCCTACCTGGTGCTTTAGATGAACCAAAGGACTAAGTTAAGTTGAAAGGTGACCTTGCTGTAGTTGTCACACACACTTGCATTTTTAAGATCCTATTAACATTCTTTATGATGCCCCTCCCCCAACAAACAAACAAAGAAATAAACAAAGTCACCTCTAAGGTGGACCTCACTTCATCTTCTCCTGTGAGGGTCCTCTGAGGTGGCCTTTACATTGCACTCTTCTGGAAATTCTGAGATTTGACAGCACCTTTTCTGACCGACCAATCTTATACGTGTGTATTTGATGATGGCACAATAGTTTCAAGTCTATAGCTCAGTGAAATATAGTGTTCTGTGGGGTTTTTTTCTGTTTTTTTGAGGAAGATTAGCCCTGAGCTAACATCTGCTGCCAATCCTCCTCTTTTTGCTGAGGAGGACTGGCCTTGAGCTAGCATCCGTGCCCATCTTCCTCTACTTTATATGTGGGACGCCTACCACAGCATGACTTGACAAGCAGTGCCATATCAGCACCTGGGATCCGAATCGGCGAACCCCGGGCTGCCAAAGTGAAACATGCAAACCTAACCGCTGCCCCACTGGGCCGGTCCCCACAGTGTTCTGTACTGAAGGAAAATAAATGATAAAGACATATTGGACTCTACTGCTTGAACATAAAGTGAGGAGGACATGGTTTGCTTTCTTTGTCTTATCTAAAAACTTACCTTTGACAGCCCATCCAGCTGTCTTATTCAACCTACGAGGCCAGGGAGCACGCACAGTCTCAATTAGTCACTTTTAAAACAGTTATCCTGAAAGCAGAAGGTTAGAGAATCAGCTAGTGACTAGTTACCTGACTAGGTAATGTGTGTTCAAGAATGATGCAGTGGTGTGATCTGAAGCCTTTTGATTCAAGGCAATCTCTTAACCTTAAGTTTCTTCAAGAATTGTTGAATTTATCAAGGAGTATTGACTTATTAGAACACATATAACTCATATAAATGGAAACTATACCTTAGGCTAATCTCTCAAAGGGAAAGGCTTCTCTAATATATATGTATGTGTGTATGTATGTCTATTGTATATGTATATATTGGATGTATATATATGTGTAAATAAACACAGATTTTTTTATATTGAGGTCACATTGGTTTATAACATTATATAAATTTCAGATGTACATCATTATATTTTGACTTCTGTATAGACTGCATCTTGTTCACCACTAAAAGTCTAATTGCCATCTGTCACCATCAATCACACATGTGCCCTTTTACCTCTTCCACTCTCCCTCTCAGCTCCCTTCCCCACTGGTAACTGCCAATCTGTTCTCCATATCTATATGATTATCTTCCACATATGAGTGAAGTCATATGGTAATTATCTTTCTTGGTCTGACTTATTTCACTTAGCGTAATACTCTCAAGGCCCACTTATGTTGTCACAAATAGTACAATTTCATCGTTTTTATGGCTGAGTAGTATTCCATTGTGTATGTATACCACATCTTCTTTATCCGTTCATCCACTGGAGGGCACTTAGGTTGCTTCCAGGCCTTGGCTATTGTGAGTAATGCTGCAATGAACATAGGGCTGCATACAGATTTTATTTATGAATGATAAACATGTTTGTGATAGTTATAGCTTTGAAAATAATTTATCACATTTAATTACATTTATTAAAAAAAAAAAAACAAACCTCAGGGGACTTTTTCTCTCCATAAACATTTTCTTGTTTGTGTTTTCTTCCCACAAAGGCTCAAAGAATGTCATCAGTCATAGAGTCTTTAGACATCATCTAGTTGAATGTGAGATGTAAATGCTGGGTATTCAAATTTGAGAAAGGGAGAGAAGATGATGCATTTACATAATTACGGCTTGGCCTACAGGTGTGCTGTTTTTCGCCTTCTCTCCAGCTTTACCCGCCATCACCTATCCTGGAGGAAAATTCCAGGGGGCTGTCAGCAGGTGAGGGAATATTAGGCAAGAGTCCAAGGGCTCCTTGCCCAAGGCTCTGGTTCTGTGGAACTTATCCCAGTCCACTGTGTGACTTAGACAATCGTGAGATATTTTACCTTTTATATTGCCCAAGAAATACAGACTGAACTTCTCAGGTGTGCCTGAAATATGGGCTAAATAGAGTTTAGCCTTAGCTACTGAACCATTGGACCAGATTGGGCCATAGCTGTTTATCTATTGAAATCCTACTAACTTGTTTTTTACATCTACCTTATGTTAATTTGCTTCCACCTTTTAATGAAGTACCAAAACTAAGGGTGAGAAGTCCAGCAGATAATGCTTGTTCCCAACAAGGCTGTCTTTTTTCTTCACCCCTGTCTTTCCCATGAGATCCTCAGAATCAATCTGAGGATTTCAGGGAATACTTGACAGCTGTACACTTAAAATCAGTAGGGTTTTCTTACAAGAAAATAGGAATCCAGCCCCAAGAATACATTAAGGGAGATCCTAGAACACTTTTATGTCATGGAATTCAGAGTTATTCCACTCTTTTAGAAATAGCATCGTGTGTAAGACCACAGACTGGTCCTGCCAATTAACAGCTGTGAGATCTTGAGGAAGTTACTTAACCTAGATGTGTTAAGTATAATAAATGTTTTCTCTTATTACTATAATTATTGGTGCTACTTAATGTAATCTCTTAGCATCCTCAGTTATTTTTAGGAAATCAATATAAACATACAACAGGTAATCTCAATTCTCTCTCAAAAGGTACACAGGCTAGGGGTGGGCTCTCTCACATAAATTAATAGTTTTGTTTGTTTTTTTAACACTCTCCTACTTCTAGAATAGCTTTTATTAATGTTCCACTTATCATCAAGAACAGGATTCTTACAGGTGGTGCTTTTCACTTCCCTTCTCTTAACAAGAAAAGCTGAAAGTTCTTGTTCTTGGAAACGTTCGTAATAAAGTCTTAGGATGGTGGCTGTCACGCTACCATTTGGTATAATACACTAAATTGAATGAAAACCTACCATGACAACCGAGGCACAGTTTGCATTTCAGAGCCCCTTTATGAGTGCCGTAAAGCTACAAAGACTGCAAGATATTCTGTCCAGGGGAACAACACTGTGAAGGAATTTCCCGATACCTGCCAGCCATTTGAAGAGCTTCTCCTTATGTTCTTTACATATTTTTATAAGAATAGAGAAAACACTAATTTCAATATGTGTGGCATACTTGGAAAACAAACAAACAAAATGCTCAGCTTTAATTGATGATATTTGATACCCAGTGTTTCCAGTCATTGTATCTCCTAGCCCAATGCTCTATGAGAATACATGCAATTGGAATCTCCTCTCTTTGTGAAAAAAGACGCAACCCGTAAACCCATCATCTTGCATTTGTATAATTTCCTTTCAAGTTTCTTTCCAGTTAGTGGTCCTTTTTTCTCAAGCTGACCCTCATTTCATCTTACTCTGTTTAGCCAGAGCCTGTACGCAATCATTGATTCCAGTAACCTTTTCTTTAGTTTTGCTATCTTACCTCTGAAATAGTCAAAGGGGCTATTCATTCTTGCTGCGGTGACTGCTGTCCTAGATGTAACTAATTCTGGCTGTGTTTTTTCTCTGCTAACTGTGAAATCTCAAGCAGAAGTATCCTCCTTAAATCTCACAGTGTCCTTAATGACATCACCAGGATTGGGGATCAAAGACAAAGATCCTGATCATCCAATGTTCTTGTCTGACTTTTGCAGTACAATTGACATGGGAAGATTCCTCATGACTGAGATTTCAGTTCATTTTTCCTCCATGACTTCTAGTGAAAAATTGGGAGGAGGCGAGAGTGGGTTGTTGTTATGTGCCATCAAGTTGACTTTGACTCCTGGCGATCCTGGGTTAGTGATTGAATTTTTAGTTACTATCTGAGAGTTAGCATCTGTGCCACCTGGCCCCTATAAAAGATAATACATTTCTCCCAATCTGGCTCCAACTGCTAGCAAGATCAGTGCATTTTAATGCATGTATGCTACTCATTCTTCATACATGGGTCACTTATATGTCAGAGGCAGTACCAGATAGTGGAGAAGGCCCGGTCAATTGAGTCTCTTATTGGTAGTATGGCTTTTAACAATTACCTTGATGGGAATAATAATATTCTCTTCACACATTCTTGCATTAAATGAAATGCTAAATGTAAAGTACCCAGCACAGTATAGTGCTTGGGATAGAGAAATTCTTCGCTAAATTGTACCATTACTGGCTTGATGTTGCTGTCTGTTATCATCATCATCCATCATTATCACCACCAGCACCACCAGCACCAGCACCAGCACCACCCTACTTGGGAAAGCACTGTGCATCTTTACCCTTCTTGCCCAAGGAAAGACTTAACACAATAGCAAAACCTCAAGTGGTTTATAATGGATCTCAAACAAAAACTTAGACTCAGCTATCTGGACCTCTTGTAACATGGCCCATACAAAAGGATTAATTTGTCTCTCATTTTATGTATTCCAAGAACCTTCCCATCTAGAAGCTAGTAGAAGACATTCACACACATACATGAACACACACACTACCTCCTTCTAGGTCTGTCATTTAAAATTGAACCTTTCCTCACAAGAAGCTCTCCTGCTACAATATTTAGACTCTGTCCTGAATAATTGGCTCCAATCCTAGAGAAAATAACTTTATAGTAGAGAAAGGATGGCCTAACTCATACATCTGTATATCCTAAATTATAAACTCATCTGTCTGTTGGATGGTCATGCAAACCTCTGAGGATTTTATTATTATTAAACTTAGCTTTGTTCTCACTGCAAATTGAAACTTTTCCAAACTATTTTACATAAGAAGATTAGACTGGGGTTATGGGTTTTTTGAAGGAAGACCACAGAGATAAAGTATCATTTTCACCACATCATAATCAAGGGTACTTGCTATCAACATGACTGATCATTGTTGATGTTAACCTTGACTGCATGGCTAAGGTAGTATTTGTCAAGTTTCTCTCCTGTAAAGTTGCTTTCTCCCCTCTTTCGGTATTGTGCTCTTTGAAGAAAGTCACTACGTACAGCTCACACTTAAGGAGTGGGGAGTTATGCTCCACTTCCTTGACGGTGGAGTATCTATGTAAATTATTTGGAGTTCTTCTACATGGGAAATTTGTCTATTCTCTCTTATTTATTTATTCAATCATTTATTCACATCAGTATGGACTCGTGGATATTACACTGAGTTTTAATATTATTGGGAAATGGAAAACGCAGAGTAAAACAGGAAAGAAGAAATTAAAAAGTACATGATTGTCTCATTCCAAGTTTATTCTCATTTTAAGTAGTCTGAGCAAAAGTTCAGAACTATTCCTTTTTTCTCTACTAATCATGCTGAGTGTATATACAATTTCCACAATTTTACAAAACTTAAAACATATATAAGACTAGGAGTTAGGATTTATATTTTAAAATAAAAAATATGTATCTGATGACTCTTCACATTCCTGACATTCAATGTTAGGAAATATTGGGAACATGAAACTCAACAGAATATAGCAAAACATAACCTGTATCAGAACCTTTGATCTTAGCCTGACAAGGCCAGTAAGAAGTTAGTACATCACAAGGTACAGTAGATATTCCAAAACAGGGGCAATTTGGTTGATTACTCCTGAAAAAAATCTACTAATTGCTTCATAATTTCCCTTTAAAAGTTAATTCTCTTCTTAAAGGGGAGACTTATAGTTCTGATTTCGTATTTTCTGTCTCAAAGAGGGGGCTTCTGCTATTCTGATTACACAAGAGTAATTCTATTTGTTACCAAACCAATTAGGCTGGTTAAACTTGTGCTTTTCTATTTCAAACTTTAATTAAATATTAAGAAAATCTACATGAGTGTAATATGACAGTAGTTGTTCCTATGAAAACTGAACTTAATACTGTGGGAAGACTTGCTAAATATAATTTGCTGAATTAGGTAAAAGATTTAAATAGGTAAAAGACTGTGAGAAAAATTGTCAAAATGAATTTACAATTCATATGTTGTAAAAAAATGTATGAATTCAAATTACTTAGCAAGTGTTTTAACTTTTTATTCTGCTTTAAAAAAAACCTCAAACTGGAAATCACAGATATCACATTATAGAAAGGATGATGATACATCCTGGCTTGTCTGGAACGGTTTTGTTTTACGGTTGGCGATCCAGAGTCTGAGCCAATTTAGCATTTTCTCTGAAACAAAGTATTATCGTTAATGTTTGCATTTAAGTAAGCCAGGATGGGTTAGACCTCTGTTTTGTACTGGGAGCTTCTGCAATGGCTTCTTTACTGGTTTGGGACGTGAGATGCATGTGCAGTGAACAGAGATGACATTTAAAAACAATTTTTTTATTCAGTTCATAATAGTTTCAAACATTGTGAAATTTCAGTTGTATGTTATTACTTGTCAGTTACCGCATAAGTGATCCCCCAAACCTCCTGTGTCTAACCCCCAATCCCCTTCCCCTGGTAACCACTGAACTGTTTTCTTTGTCCTTGTGTTTGTTTATCTTCCACATATGAGTGAAATCATATGGTGTTTGTCTTTCTCTGTCTGGTTTATTTCGCTTAACATAGTACCCTCAGGGTCCATCCACGTTGTTGCAAATGGGACAAGTTTATCTGTTTTTATGACTGAATAGTATTCCATTGTACATATATACCACATCTTCTTTATCCAGTCATTAGTTGATGGGCACTTGGGTTGCTTCCATGTCTTGGCTATTGTGAATAACGCTGCAATGAACGTAGGGGTGCATAAGTCACTTTGGATTGTTGATTTCATCTTCTTCAGATCGATACCCAGTAGTGAGATAGCTGGGTCACGTGATATTTCTATTTTTAGGTTTTTGAAAAATCTCCACACTTTTTCCCATAATGGCTGCGCTTATTTGCATTCCCACCAGCAGTGTATGAGGGATCCCTTTTCTCCACATCCTTTCCAGCATTTATTATTTTTGTGTTAGTGATTATAGCCATTTTAATGGGTGTAAGGTGGTATCTTAGTGTAGTTTTGATGTGCATTTCCCTGATGATTAGTGATGTTGAACATCTTTTCATGTGCCTATTGGCCATCTGTAAATCTTTGGAGAAATGTCTGTTCATATCTTCTGCCTGTTTTTTGATCGGGTTGTTTGTTTTTTTTGTTGTTCAGTTGTGTGAGTTCTTCACATATTATGGAGATTAACCCCTTGTTGGAATATGATTTGCAAATGTTTTCTCCTAAATGGTGGATTGTCTTTTTGGTTTGATCCTGGTTTCATTTGCCTTGCAGAAGCTCTTTAGTCCAATGAAGTCCCACTTGTTTATTTTTTCTTTTATTTCCCTTGTTCGAGAAGACACAGTATTTGAAAAGATCTTTTTAAGATCAATGTCAAAGAGTGTACTACCTATTTTTTTTCCAGAAGTTTTATGGTTTCAGGTCTTACTTTCAAGTATTTGATCCATTTTGAGTTTATTTTTGCGTATGACATAAGGTACTGGTCTACTTTCATTCTTTTTCATGTGACTGTCCAGTTTTCCCAACACTATTTATTGAAGAGACTATCTTTTCTCCATTGTATGTTCTTAGCACCTTTGTCGAAGATTAGCTGTTCGTAGATGTGTAGTTTTATTTCTGGGCTTTCAGTTCTGTTCCATTGATCTGTGTGCCTGTTTTTGTACAAGTACCACACTATTTTGATTACTACAGCTTTGTAGTACATTTTGAAGTCAGGAATTGTGATGTTTCCAGCTTCGTTCTTCTTTCTCAAGACTGCTTTCTCTATCTGGAGTCTTTTGTTGTCCCATATGAATTTCAGGGTTCTTTGTTCTGTTTCTGTGAAGAATGTCATTGGGATTCTGATTGGGACTGCATTGAATCTGTAGATTGCTTTGGGTAGTATGGACATTTTAACCATGTTTATTTTTCCTATCCATGTGTGTGGAATATCATTCCATTTCTTTATATCATCATTAATTTCTTTCAATTAATGTCTTATGATTTTCATTGTATAGGTCTTTCACCTCCTTGTTTAAATTTATTCCTAGATATTTTATTCCTTTTGTTGCAATTGTAAATGGGATGGTATTCTTGAGTTCTCTTTCTGTAAGTTCATTATTAGAGTACAGAAATGCAACTGATTTTTGTATGTTGATTTTGTACTCTACAATTTTACTGTAGTGGTTGATTATTTCTAATAGTTTTCCAATGAATTCTTTAGGGTTTTCTATATCTAAGATCATGTGGTCTGCAAACAGTGAGAATTTCACTTCCTCATTTCCTATTTGAATTCCTTTTATTCCCTTTTTTTGCCTAACTGCTCTGGCTAAAACCTCCAGGACTGTTGAGTAAGCATGGTGATAGTGGGCATCCTTGTCTTGTTCCTGGTCACAGAGGGATAGCTCTCAGTTTTTCCCTGTTGAGTGTGATGTTGGCTGTGGTTTGTCATACATGGCCTTTATTGTGTTGAGGTACTTTCTTTCTATACCCATTTTTTGAGAGTTTGTATCCTAAATGGCTGTTGGATCTTGTCAAATGCTTCCTCTGCATCTATTGACATGATCATGTGGTTTTCATTCCTCATTTTGTTAATGTGGTGTATCACATTGACTGATTTGCAGATGTTGAACCATCCCTGTGTCCCTGGTATAAATACCAATTGATCATGGTGTATGATCTTTTTGATGTATTGCTGTATTTGGGTTGCCAATATTTTGTTGAGGATTTTTGGATCTATGTTCATCAGTGATATTGGCCTGTAGGTTTCCCTTTTTGCATTGTCCTTGTCAGGCTTTGGTATCAGGGTGATGTTTGCCTTGTAGAATGTGTTAGGAAGTGTTCCATCTTCCTTAATTCTTTTGGAATAGCTTGTGAATGATAGGTATTAAATCCTCTTTGAATGCTTGGTAGAATTCACCAGGGAAGCCATTTGGTCCTGGACTTTTATTTTTTGGGATGCTTTTGATTACTTCAATCTCTTTACTTGTGATTGCTCTGTTCAGATTATCTATTTCTTCTTGATTTACCTTTGGGAGGTTGTAAGAGTATAATAATTTATCCATTTCTTGTAGATTGTCCAATTTGTTGGCGTATAGCTTTTCATAGTATTCTCTTACAATCATTTGTATTTCTGTGGTATCCATTGTAATTTCTCTCCTTTCATTCCTAATTTTATTTACCTGAGCTTTCTCTCTTTCTTTGTTCATAAGTCTGGCTAGGGATTTGTCAATTTTGTTTATTTTCTCAAAGAAACAGCTCTTTGTTTCATTGATCCTTTGTACTGTCTTTTTCATTTCAACTGCATTTATTTCTGCTCTGATTTTTATTATTTCTCTCCTTCTGCTGACTTTGGGCTTTCTTTGTTCTTCTTTTTCTAATTCAGTTAGGTGTAGTTTGAGATTGCTTATGTGGGATTTTTCTTGTTTATTAATGTGAGCCTGTATTGTGATGAACTTCCCTCTTAGTGCCACTTTTGCTGCATCCCATATGAGATGGTATGGGATGTTTTCATTTTCACTTGTCTCCAGATATTTTTTGATTTCTCCTTTAATTTCTTCAGTGATCATTGGTAGTTCAGTAGTGTGTTGTTTAGTCTCCACATCTTTCTCCCTTTCTCAGCTTTTCTCTTGCAGTTAATTTCTAGTTTCATAGCATTGTGGTTGGAAAAGATGCTTGTTGTTATTTCAATCTTCTTAAGTTTATTGAGGCTTGCCTTGTTTCCTAACATATGTTCTATCCTTGAGAATGTTCCATGTGCATATGAGAAGAATGTGTATTCTGCTATTTTCGAATGGAGTGTTCTATACATATCTATTAAGTCCATCTGGTCTAGCTTTTCATTTAATTCCACAGTTGACTTTCATCCTTGTTGACTTTCTGTCTGGATGATCTATTCATTGATATGAGTGAAGTATGGAGGTCCCCTACTATTATCGCGTTGTTGTTAAGATCTCCTTTTAGGTTTGTTAATAGTTGCTTTATGTACTTTGGTGCTCCTGTGTTGGGTGCATAGGTATTTGTAAGTGTTGTGCCTTCTCGGTGGAATGTCCCTTTGATCGTTATATACTCTCCCTCTTTGTCTCTCTTTACCTGTCTTATCTTGAAGTCTACTTTGTCTCATATAAGTATTGCAACACCTGCTTTCTTTTGTTTGCCATTAGCTTGGAATATCATCTTCCATCCCTTCACTCTGAGCCTCTGTTTGTTGTTGGAGCTGAGATGTGTTTCCTGGAGGCAGCATATTGTTGGGTTTTGTTCTTTAATCCATCTCGTGACTCTGTGTCTTTTTATTGCAGAATTCAATACATTTACATTTAGAGTGATTATTGATATATGAGGGCTTAATGCTGCCATTTTACTGTTCATTTTCCAGTTCTCCTGTATTTTCTTTGTTTCTCATCCTGTGTATTTCGGACTACCAATTTGGTTAGGTAGTTTTTTATGCTGGATTTCTTAGTTTTTTCCTTATTTATTATTATGACTCTGATTCACTTTTTTGTTTAGTGGTTATCATGAGGCTTGTATGACACATGCCGTAGATGAGATAGTCCATTTTCTGATGACCTCTTATTTCCTTAGACTAAGCTAATTCAGTCCCTTTCCTCTTCCCCTTCTAAGTTGCTTTTGTCACATCTTATTCCATCTTGTGTTGTGAGTTTGTTATTAAAATGACAAGATTATCTTTATTTTTGGTGTTTTCCTTCCCTTTATCTCTAATGTTTTACCTGAGTATTTGCTAACCTGTTCTGCTGGATAGCTCCAATTTTCTGATTTTGTCTACATATTTATTTCCTTACTCAAGGCTTTGTAACCCTTTTCCTCTCTTTTTTTTTCTTTCAGGTATGAGGGCCTTCTTGAGGGTTTCTTTTAGTAGTGGTCTTGTGGCAATGAACTCTCTTAGCTTTTGTTTATCTGGGAATGTTTTCATTTTTCCATCATATCTGAAGGATATTTTCTCTGGATACAGTATTCTTGGCTGAACGTTTCTGTCTTTCAAAGATTTTAATATATCATTCCACACTCTCCTAGCCTATAAGCTTTCTGCTGAGAAATCTGCTGAAAGCCTGATAGGGGTTCCTTTGTAAGTTATTTTCCTCTCCCTTTCTACCCTTAGTATTTTTTCTTTACCATTGACTTTTGCAAGCTTTACTACTATATGTCTTGAAGTAGGTCTCTTTACATTGACATAGTTAGGAGGTCTGATTGCTTCTTTCATGTGTATTTCCAACTCCTTCCCCAGGTTTGGCAAGTTCTCCACTATTATTTCTTTGAACAAGCTTTCTGCTCCATTCTCCTTCTCTTATCCTTCTGGGATATCTATAATCTTTATGTTACATTTCCTAATTGAGTCAGATAATTCTTGGAGACTTTCTTCACTTAATTTTAATCTTAATTCTCTCTCCTCCTCCATGGGAAGCATTTCTATATTTCTGTCCTCAATCATGCTGATTTGTTCCTTAATGTTATCAACTCTACCATTCAGGGAATCTATATTGTGCTTTATCTCATCCACTGTGTTTTTCATCTCCAATGTTTCTGATTGGTTCTGCTTTATAGTTTTAATCTCTTTTGTGAAGTAGATCTTGAACTCATTGAATTGTCTATTTGCATTGTCTTTTAATTTGTTGAGTTTTAAAATTATAGCTATTTTGAATTCTCTGTCATTTAGGTAATAGATTTCTGTATCTTCAGAATTGATTTCTGGGTACTTGTTATTTTCCTTCTGGTCTATAGATTTAATATATTTTTTCATACTGCTAGACAGCATGAATTTGTGCTTATGCATTGTGGTAGTACTTGATTGCCACTTCCACCTTTTGCCACTGGGTAGGGTTTAAGAGTTCCATATTCTGAGCCCACTGGGACCTGCAGGGACAGCTCCAAGGTGGTGGTCTGGGACGCTGGGGTGCTGGACAGTGGGGAGGAGTGTTTTCTCCTCCTGTATGATCTCTGAGGCTTCTCACTCTGCCCTTGCTATCTGCTCTCCTGGGGTGTTGGCCTGGTGAAGACACCCCCATGATAGCTAGTCTCCTCTGTGAGGAGCTTTACCCTGGGCTGTGAGGGATCTCAGAGATCTATTGTGCTCCCATGGAGATCACCGCTCCCTCCCTGCTTTCCTTCCTGCCATGTGCAATCCCTGGGTCACTATCCTTTAGAGGGGAAGAGAAGCATTCTCTTACCTTGTTCCAATTCCTCAGGGGGCAGGGCTCCAGCACCTCCACCTTCTGACATATGGCTGTGTGGGTCTCTCAGACGTCTTTCATGTTGTGTGGACGTCCTCTGTTGGAATATGAATGTCCTTTTCATTGTATCTTTGAGGGGAGAGCTTATAGGTAGAGCTCACTCCGCCGTGATGCTGACAGCACTCCCAGAGATAACTTTTTGGTTGAATTTTATCTTGTAAAAATATTTACTGAAGAAAGGTACACAATGTAGGCAAAAAAGCAGTACTCTGAAAATATTGGGTTGAAATATTTAAAAATTTCTGAGTCAAAATTTACTGTCTGTAGGGAGTGAGAATATTTTCTGACTTAAAAAATGTAATGCCTGCACAGAAAAGTTCATCAAAGGTGTCAACGTTTTAAAATATTTTGACTGTAAAATGCAACTTTGAAGATGATTAAAGGCAATTTTGTGGGGTGAAAAAAACCAACAAAACAGACAGACCAGTAAAAGCATTGTTGAATGACTACATCAGATAGAAAAATACCAATGACCCAGGATTAGACAGACATGGCTAAGAAACTGATTGAAGTATGTAAATGTATATCAAGATTACTTAATTATTCTGCTATTTTATTTTTAACTTTTCGGATAATTAATATCAAGATTTTTAAACATTTGTTTTAATGTTCAGGTATGTGCATTATTTTTTTAGCAAGAATTTTAATTTTGAGAATAGTTTTTAAATAAAGCCATTTGTCAGTCAATAAGTAAATATTTCAAAAAATGATATAATTTTAATTCTTTAGTGACCTTTCACTCTCAAAAGTCCCAGTTTGGATGATAAATTATGTAGTCACCCACAATATTGCTGTGGAACTCCAATCAGTGATTCCGTAATCAAAGAAAGCTCTTTGGTCTTCATTTTACAGATTGGTGAAAAATTGTACAATTCTATTTCTAAATAAAAATACAATGTTTATTGTATCTGTGTACCCCTTTTTTGCCTATCATTATCTTTCATTGATTAATGAACTCAGCTGGGATTAGTTTAAGTTGCATAGAATAAAATCAGATTGAAGAAATTTATTTCAATTTCCATATAAAAAGTAGCAGATGAAGCTAGGATTTGATCCAAAGTCTGAGCTTGTATACAGTTATAATGCTTTCAACTGTAAGTAAGGAAAATCCAACTACAAGTATCCCACTTAAACAACAAGGTACTTAATTCCCCAGATAATGATAAATCTGGAATTAGGATAAATTCTAAGATTGGTTGATTTAGTGGCTTAACAATCTTCCTAAGGACCCAGGTCTTTTTAATCTTTTAGCAACTTATGGTTGCAAGACAGATCAGCAACAACTAGAGAAAAAGAAGAGAGTCGTATCTTCTTTTGAATTCTATTTTATTATCAGAGAAAACTTTTCCAAGAAGTCCTCCAGCAGATTTGCCTGTAGGTCTTATCAGCCAGAATTGGGTCACCTGTCCATGACTGTATCATCACTATCAAGAGGAATGAGACATCATGATTGGCTGACAACAGTCACAGTTCACCCGTTGGGCTGCTAAAACCATTAGATGAAGGGCTGTTGGTAAAGTTGTAATAGTTGGATCAGTGGACAACATCTGAATCCAGTGATCAATCTTATCATGAGAAGAAATAAACAGACATCATGAGACATCACGTAGTTCAATCAGAAATACATAGTATGTACCACTAATGAACATGAGAGAGTGAAGCCCCAAACAAAAGTCTGATTTGCTATCAAGGAAGGAGGAGACTGCCTGTTGAGCATATAATCAACAGTATTTGCAGCAATTTGCTATCTCCAAATTTGCTATCATGTTCAATTATGTTGTGGCTTCCTTTCTTCAAATAGTGTAATGACACTATACCTGTGGGAATTTTGCTGTTAATTTCAGTTGGTAGACATGTTATCACATCATGTGAAATGAATTTTCAATGATGACATGTGCAGTTATGTCTGAATCTCTTTTCTTTTCAAAATATGCTCAATTCTCTAGGATAAATTGGATACATGCTCTACTACCATAGCGTTAATTTCAATAAGTATGGTTGAATACCTTATATATGCAAAGTAATCCATGAATTGTGGTGGGGTATAAAATGAATAAAGTATGATTTTCATCTTTAAGGATCTTAGATTACAATAAGCATAAAGATCATCATCAGCAGCTAAGCTTGTGACAATTTTGTGTAAGATTCTAAAGTCTCAAGAAGCACCTAGATCTCTTGGCCAGTGATTCTCCTAGGGAACAACTTAACCCTATGTACATAAAAATAAAAAAATTTCCAGTAGTGTATGCCCTTTTTTACATTTAAAGTAAAATCTCAATCCAAGCTTGTTTAATAAAGGTGCTATTTTAATTGGCAGTCTGTCTAGAGGAAAAGAGTTAGATCCCTTCCTCACATCATATATTAGAATGAATTCCTTATGGTTGGAAATTTAAAGAAAAGAGAAAAGATTAAAGAAAACAGTGTGAAAATTGACTTTAGTGGAGACATTTTTGAATGGAGTCAGAGCTGCCTTGCCAGAGAAACTGCCTTTCTGTCTTCAGCTTTTGACTGGGCCAAACCTCTGGACTGAGCCAAAATTGCAATTGTTTTACAGGCAGTTCTTCGAGAAGTCAGCAGGAGAATGGATATCCTGGTCACAAAGGCCAATGGTTGTGGACTTTCTGAAGATAGAATCAACAGTTGGTGATGGTTAGCCAAGATTAACTTCTGCTTCCAACTCCAATTAAAATTCTTTGTAACACAAATCTCCCTTCTTTGCCTTTAAAAGCTCCTGAGTTTGACTTCCCAGCAGGACACTATTTAGGTTTTCATCTGAATCTGTGCTCCCCAAATTGCAATTCTTTGATTCCAAATGAATACTTTGCCTCCTAAAGTGGTTTCTGTTTTTGTAGGTTGACAACAGGAAACATGGCAGAAAACAAGACGGGAAACCTAAGAGCATAAAGGAAAAGGCAGACGTAATTCCTCACGTAAAAATAGCTATCAATTAATATGATGAAAAACATCATAAATGAAGTCAAAACACAGGTGATAGTTTGAAAGAGCAAAAACAACAATCACAGCTCAAGGGTTACAGCCTTAATATCAAAAGATCCCTGTAAAGTGGTGCACACACAAGTCCTCTTTGCTCTATACAATTAGCATGTCCGGGCTTAGAAAGTTTTCGAGTCCTTGTTTAATTAGCTCAACTTGGGGAGGTCTCTACCTCTGCACATACAGAGCAGGGTAGTCTCCTATCTGGGCTGGGGTTTTTCACTACAAAATGAGTAGTTTACCTCCTTATCTCTGATATCTAAACATGTGTTTTGAACCTCGCCTATCATCGCAGCCTAGATGCAATACACATGGAATTAGACAAAATAATTGTATTCTGACTACAAAGCTGCTTTGCATAAAGTTCTCTTAAGATGTCTGATATTTGAGAAATACCTCTTTCCGTTCTTTGGTGAAGTCATCAGGGAACAGCATTTCTAGGCCATAGTATCTCATCCTAGTATCTTTTATGTTTTTCTCTCTCTTTATTGAGAGAGTTTATAATAGAAACCAGCATTTGAGTGACATTTCCATGCCATTTACAGAGCCATAATTGATTAAATAACAAATTTTTGCAATGTTAGCCAGATTCTTTATTATTAGTCAGGAGATGAATTAATTCCTACTTAAGTTTTTTCCAGGGATAAGGTTGCCTTTGCTGATGAATTCATTTTTCTTTTTAAAAAATTATTCTTTCCTGGAAACTTAAAATCAAATAGTGTCCAAATTTAGCAGTTAGTTTCTTTCAGAAATCTCGTATCAGCTAATCTCATTTATCTTTTTAGATGGTCAACCTTCAAATCTGAATTTTTTGAAAGCTAGAATTCTCAAATTTTACAATGTTTTTAATTTATAAATTCATGCAAGTCATTTTGGAAGCAGAAAGTACAAATGCCCCATCTTATATATAATGAAGCTGAGGGTCAGAAATGCTAATTGGCTGGTGTAGTTTCCTGCTAATTTACAGTTGAACCATACCCAGAGACCATGGCTCTTCTCTGACAGTATAGAACTCATCTCATGTTACTTTCTAGCTTTTTGGCCAAGTTTCCCTGAGATATTTTTTATCCAGAATCAGGCAAATTGTAGATTCTAAGATTTTATAGCAAATCCCAGTTTCCAAGTGGGTCTTTGGAATTAGTTAATTTTTAAAGGCAGTTCCTTATATGGTTTAATGCCTTTTGAAAGGTATTTACTGAGAGCAAGTAGAAATGCATTTAGGTTTCTGATTACATTTTTACTATTTAGTAATGGTCTGGCTCCATATTAGTGTGTCTTTGAACTTGAGAAACTTAAATGTAACATACATTTATAAATTATAATATATAGATTCTCACACAATATTTCTCCCAAAATAACTCATCAACCCTGTTTTGTAAATGTTTGTCGCCAGAAAAAACACCACTTGATGTATGACCAAAGGAGTACATTTCAGCTTTTTTCTTTGTGACCTCTCAGCTTCATCTCCTGTTTGACTGTCAGCCTAAGAAGTCTTGAATCTGTCAGGCGTCCTCAAGATTTTCATAATACTCAATTCAAAACAACCAATTTCTGATGATTTCCTTTTTAATGGTGCAGCATACCATATTATCTAGCCCCTGATATCTGGATTACTAGTCTCCCAAAAGCTGTTTGCAGCTACATACAGCATTAAAGCATTTGCCAAATAAAAAAAGTATTTCTGTTCTGAGGCTTACACAGAAGGAAGCCCTGCCTATCTGTAGCTGCCAAATGGGCTGACCATTTCTCCCCGATGCTCTCTACTGCAGACAAAGAATGTGAACAGGTGCACTGTTGCCTTTCCCTAAAGAAAAAGAGGCTTTTAAATGAAAGTCCATTGCCAGTCTCACTAAAATAAACATTCTTGGAAAAACATAGGCCAAATTATTGGGGGTATCTTTTTCTTAATATTGATCCCCTTGAAGTTACTGGAAACTGTGCAGAAGAATTGGGTGAGGCTGGGCAGTGGTGAAACGCTGCCAGGTTTGCAGTGAATCGTTATAACCAATCCCGACAAATGTTTCCTGGAGCTTCCGCAAATCTGGATGGCACCAGGGAGGTTGCTATGGACGGACGGTGTTTAGTTTCATCCTGTTGTGCAGGGTTATGGGTGACAGCAGGTCATGGGTTTGCGGTAGGGGCAGCAGTTGCCTCTCCACCCCCAACCCCAGCACAAGTGGTAACTTTTCAGCTGTGAGACAACTGAAAAAGGTGATCATAAAGTCTTGCCTTTTTATTTGCTCACTGTTCCAAAAAGTAGAAGCTGTCATTGCTTCTGCTTGATATTTCAAAATTTAGGTCATTTAGGTGAGAGGATGAATAATTAATACACCTGAGATATAAGTTGACCACTAGAAATCATTTAGAATACAGATTAGGAGGTAATATTGCAGAATTAGGCAAAAAGCAATAGTAAGAAAAAAAATGGAAGCTGTCCTGGCTCTAGGTAGGCAGGTTAAATTTGCAGGGTCACAGAGGTGAGCCACATTCAGGCAGGTTAGGGAGGTCAAGGCAACAACCATTCAGATATGGCAATGTGACCTTCATCCTGAGGCACAGATCCTGTGATATAGATAGTCAAATATTCTTGCCAAAAGGGAGACCAGTATGACAGCCAAAAGATAGAGGTATATAAATGGTGGAAATCAAAGTGAGACTTCATAATGAAAGCCAAGAAGGTTCTCATGAGCCCAGAATCACCCGATGTATCAGAGACAAGGGCAACTTTAATAGTGTTGTAAACCACTGCTCCAGAAAGAAATCTCTCTTGCTCTTCTGCCTGTATTGTACATAAGCCTGAGTCTGGATTTCCAGGGATAAGGACTTAGCCAGTTACTGCAATGCTACACCTCGCTCCTCACAACACTTTGAAAGCTCCTTTCATGTTACCGACATATTGGGTTCTCTAAAAACTCTGTCAGGTGATCTCTCTCTTTATCATTCACTATGGAAAATTTGAAATAGAAACAGAAGAGAGAATAGTATAAAGAGCTGATCACCCAGTTTCAACCATTACCAACATATGGCCAATTTTATTTCAACTGCAATCTTTTATATCGCCCTCCTCATGAATCATGCTGAAGCAAACCTCAGATAATATATTATTTTGTCTGTTAAAATTCAGTATGTAGTGTAAAAACTGTAAGGACTGTTTTTTTTTTTTTTTTTTGAGGAAGATTGGCCCTGAGCTAACATCCATGCCCATCTTCCTCTACTTTATGTGTGGGACACTGCCACAGCATGGCTTGATAAGCGGTACATAGGTCCCTGCCAGGGACCTGGGCTGTGAACCCTGAGCCACAGAAGCAGAGCGTGTGAACTTACCTGCTATGCCACCAGGCCAACTGAAATAAGGACTATTTTTAACATCATCACAACCCCCAAACTAACAATTATTTGTTAATATCACTAAACATCCATTCAGTATCTAAATTTCCCAGATTATCTCATAAATGTCTGTTTACAGCTGGTGTTATTTGAATCAGGTCCCAAACAAGCTCTACATTGCTTAAAGAACACATTAAGACTAATAACAATTATTCCTTCTTGTTTATTTTTTTCCCCTTGCCATTTACTTGTTGAAAAAAAACCAAGTCACTCATTTTTAGGATTTCCTACAATCTGATTTTAGCTGATTGCATTCCAGGAGGTGTTATTTACCATGTTTCTCTCATCTCCTGGATTTTCTGTGAAAGAGTATTTAAGTCTAGATCAGATTCACATTTACTTTTGTGGCAAGAACACTTCATTAGTGGTACGTACTATGTATTTCTGATTGAACCACATTGAAAGGCTCACAATGTCTGGTTATCTCTTCTTGTATAAGATTGATCGCTGGGTTCAGATGTTGTCAGATGATCCAACCATTACAACTTTACCAACAGCCCTTCATCTAATGGTTTTTAGCAGCCATTGATGATTATTGCCCACATTCATTACTTCATTAGGGTTGCAAAAGGGTTGTATTCTAATTCTATCACTTCATCTGCATGTGTTAGCTAGAATTTATCCATAAAGTAGAATATTCTTTTATGGATTATTTTTATAACCTGGAAAACAGTTTCCACAGCAAAGGCAAGGCAACTGTATGATTTTTACATTTTATTTACCTTGTTATCATTTTGAGGCAATTATTAAGCTCTCTTCCTGACTTATATATCACAAGACGGTACACACCAACCAGAGAAGTGACATAAGCAGTGGGAAAATCGGAGATGGAGACACAAGAAGACTAAGGCTCCTCATCTTGCCATTACATGGTGTGCTGCGTTTAGTTTGTGTGTGTGACATTTCTGTCACATGAGGTTTTTCTGTAGGCTAAAGAAATATTTCTAATTGTAAAGTTCGTATTTCTACAAAGAAATTTAATTCTCTTATTCTCATCATTTCTGGCATTATCAGGACCTCTGCCTCCTGCCTTCATTCATACATACATTCTTAGTTCTGATAAATGTATTTGTAGTCACACTTGCTGATCATTCTATTTCCTGTCAGTTTCTATTTTTATGGAAAAACCCACTGAAGATCTGGCTCCATTTTATGTAAATAAATTTCCTATTTTGTGTCTTTTCTCTTGCCCTCCGATTTAACCAACCCAGTAAGACTGCTGTCACTGAGTTAGCAAGCACTTATGCCTGGTAGAATAAACGATGTATTTACCTACTAATTTTTTTCACTTTGATTCTGCTTCTTATTAGTTACGAGAACTTGGGCAACTCATCTTGTCTCTCCAGCCTCAGTTCCCTCATTAGTATAACTGAGATCAATAACCCAAGATTATTCTGAAGATTAACAAGGATAATTTTTGTGAACTCATCAGTCACAGAGCCGTTCTTACCTTCTTTCAAACTGATGAGTACTTACTGAGCTCTTTTTGTGGTAAATTTTGTGTTAAGTTCTAAGCACCTGACAAATAAAACAGATATGGGTCTTGCTCTCATAGAGCTTCAGTCTAATGGTGAATGCCAACATTAAAAAATAATTGTACTTAATTCATAGGTGTTCTGCAAATGATTGCTGAATTTGACTACTTTATTTTATTGCTGATTTATTTTTTATTTCTTCTCACTTATTAGAAGCCGATGTTTAGTTCTGGCTCACTGTTGTTTTCATTGTACACGTGTTATTTTGGTTTTCTTTACTGGGTTCCAGAGAATAATGTAATACTGAGTCTTACTGTAGAACTTCCTAAGCATTAAATATGTCAGTAAAATCATGCTGGGAATCAGAGAATTTCCATTTCATTTATTTACTCATCCATTTATCAAATAGTCACTGAGACTAGAATATATAAGATGATTTCAGAGAACATAGAGACACTCAGAACAATTTATTTTATAAGGCAACAGAGGTATGTTTGACTGGGCATTATTACCTGCAAATATTTAAGATGAAAAATTTGGATCAATATGTCTGCTTTAATAAAGACACTAATAACTTGGGACAGATTGATCATACTTTTAAAAAGTAGTTTTCTTTAAAAATATAGGTAGGACTATGACATCAAGAAATGAATAGGGAACGTCATCAGCCAGAACTAGACCATGACTTCCTTGTCTATGATTTTATAAACAATGTTGTGTAGGTTTTTGTCAATCATTATCCCTACCCTCACCACTCTCTCTTTTTTCCTCACCCCTATTTCTTAATTGACAAACATATCTTTAGTTTACTTGTTCTGTTCACTCGGTAATATATTTTCTGTATTGATGAGTTATTCTACAACCTATAGCTTAAAATATCTAAGAGAGTGTGTGTGTTTAAGATACCCGTTGAGATGGTTCAGAAATCTAATTTCTGTTCCAGTGTGCAAATTGGACTCAGATCATATCTCTTAATTGAATTCTTAGCTTCATTACATTTTTTTGGGTGGTGATCAAGGAGAGTATGTCATCTCATTGATATTTTGGTTCTCTTGTTCTTTTTCATAATTTGGCTATAATTTATTTTCTCTTAATTTTGTCATACCTTTCTCATAACATTTCTTTTAACTTTTAGTTTCCATGAGTAAGGGTGTGGTCAAGTATATATTTTTTTCTCAATTTTTTCCCCCTTTTTCTGTTTAAGGCTTGTGCTTCCTGACCCCACTGATATCAGATTTGGTCAATTGATTTGCTTAGGCGAATGGAATGTGAGTGGAAGTAACATTTAAGAGCCGTCATGTATTTCTACTCTTTTCCCTCTGCTATGAGATCAAAATAAAAGTGCTCCTTCAGCCTGGGTCCTAAGATGAAGAAAGCATTGAGCAGGATCTGAGGCTGGCACAAACATAAATGACATTAGTATCATAAAAACTCAAATTTTCGGGGTCATTTGTTACTACAGCATAACCAAGCTGACTAATATAAAGGAACACAATGGTTTCATTATTGTTAAGAGGCAGGAAGATGGACTGTTCATGTAACATAGAGGAAAGAGCATATCTTTTAGAGTTAGAGAGACATGATTTGATCCAGGTTTGAATTTTATTAGTTGTAAATACTTGGGCTAGTTATTAAACTATCTGAACCTCAGTTTTTTCATCTTTAAAATAGAGATGAGCCCACATAAACTTGCTAAATTTATTGTGAAGATTAAATAACTGTATAATGTAATGCTTAGCTCAAGAATAAAATGAAAAACTGCACAATCACTCAAAATATATAGTTTGTCTTTTGCTCACCTAAACTACAAGATGGGTACTCCTGATTATCACATATTTTTCTCCAAGAGATGATTCAGGGACCTAGGCTCCTTCCTTCCATCTTGTGTCTCTACCTGTAATACATGTGTCCAAGGTTGCCTGGGAACCTTCTCCAGTCTAGTCAATCCAGAAGGGCAAAGGAATATGGATGATCTCAAGAGGGAGGTCTTTGTGGGCTAGGCGTGGAAGTGGTACACATTACTTCTGCTCACATTCCAATGGCTGGAATCCGGTGGCATGGTCACACCCAAGTACAACATAGCCTGAAATGTAGTCAACTATGTGCTTAAGAAGAAAAGGAAATAGGTTTGATGAACAGTTAGCAGTCTCTGCCACAGTGATATATGTGAAGAGCATGGACTACTAACAAGAACCGAGCAGATGCTTAATACTCACTCTTTTCTGTTTGCTCCTCGAGGTTCCTTCAAGCCTTATACAAATGTCAGAAAGAGTTTTATCTACCGGGGATCAGACACATGACATTTAAGATGGAATATATAAATCTTGCAGCCATAAAAAAATTCTTAGTTCAGGGGGTCTTTCTTGCCTGATAATTCTTGATATTCACAAAGCAACCTGCTTAGGGCAAACATCTTGGCTGTGTGACTATCAGAACAAGAGGTAATGCTAGAGGCATTCAATAAATGTTTGTTGAATGCCTAACTGAAGAAATATACCTCTCTTGACTTTATACAATATCCTCACCTAGCAAATGTTGTGCCCTTCTGTTAGGCATATGGTAAAATATGAAGGACTAAGTTGACTTCCTAGAGACTATAGCTTTGCCATTCAAGAATTCGTATTTGACTTTTATTTACAATGGAAAATTGTTGTATTTCTAACATAAACTTAAAAGAATTTACTCAAATTTTCCATTTTATTTTCACTGGTGTTGAATAATTCTTTTGGATTGTGACTTTCATGAGGCTGAAACGTGTGACAGCTACAGATATTTTCTACTGGTTGAAATCAGGATTGTAAGCGTCTTTGCAAACATGTAAAGATGGGTTTGAATCCCAGTGTTTGTTTACCTCTTCTTAGGTAGCTGACCTTGGGCAACTTACATTACATATATGGACCTCAATGATCTCATCCACAAAACAGGATGAGGATAAAGCCTAGGTTATATATTCGTAGTGAGTTTTAAATGAGATAAAACACGTAAAACAATGAATACATTTTCTGGTATAAAGCCATTGTTCAGTAAACGGTAAATTTTCTATTAATAGTAATAGTGATGATGATACTAGTAATAACGGCAAAAATAATAATAGAATAATTATAAACTAATACCAGGGACTAGTATATTTTTCTAGAGGCACACCATAGATGTGAAATAGGAGTGCTGTTTAACCATCTTTTCCTTTAAAAGCCACCCTCCTTAGAGAAGGCATACAGTGAGGTTGCAATATGCTTCCTGTAAAGCCCAGAGCAAGCTTTTGTTCTCACCTGAGTGTTTTGACATTGCGTAATTGGATAGTAAACAAATTATGTCACATGCTTGGTATGTACTTCTTAATAATTTTTAACAGCCACTAGAGGGTGCTACTTTGTTAGGAAAATAAAAACACCTCCCAACAGTAGCATTCAGTCGGCAGCGGCGACGTCTGATGTTAGGGGCCAGACCTGAGCTCTCTGCTGTGAGTATCCAGATACAATTTATTCATTTATTGTTTATGTCAGAAGTAAATAGCAATAGTTTAGGTAAGCCACAAAAGTTGATTCAAATAGAATCCTAGCCTTTTCTTTCAGTAGAGGTGTATACCAATTCTGTTATGGGAAAGCTGTTAATATTTCTTACCAAATAAAATTGTGAGGCTATGTGACTTTCTTATGAGAGATAAGCTGGCTTTATTATGTGTGTTGTGTTTTGACTGGATATCTGTTGCTTTAAGTTTGGTTTAATGATTTTCTTCTATCTTTGGTAGATTTTATTATAGGGATCAGTGAAAACAAAGATCTTCTTGTATGATTTTTGCCCTCTGAAAAATAATATTTCAGTGATCCAAAGGTCACAAAAAGATTCAGGTGGGTGAGGTGCAGATAAACGAAGTATGCGACCTTCATTTTTGTTACTCTGGGTTTAAAGTGAGCGCTCTGTCGGTGAGAGGTTGTATGAAGTGTCAGCCTCAATTATGATTAACAGCCTTCAGTCTATAGTTCATATTCTGTGGCAAGTGCATCTTTACGGAGCCAGTTATCTAAGGATGAGACCCAGTCAGCATCGGGTTAGTAAAAGATTTCTGCAGATTAACTATTGTCTTTTCAGCCAACTGTGAGGTAATGATAGAGATGGAAGAAGACTGTGAGTACTTGGGTGAGAGGAAGAAACAAACGGGGAGATCTAGAAGTGTAATTCTCCAATAGAAGTGAACTACACAAAAACTAGAGGTTCTCAGTGTATTGGTTTCTGATCCCTGATCGCAGAGCTGGCTTCCTGAGGGATTATTTTCCTACTACATCTTACTTCTGAAATACAAGAGTGAGGGAAAGGGTGTTTGATTTGACTTGCAGTAGTGAAAGGAACAACTCAAAAGTTTCAAACGAAATTGTCTGGAAGAGACCAGCTCCTTATGTCTTCTGAGCTTCTCCACAGCCAAGGCAACTGGTCACCAGTCTGAGCTGGACGTGGCGATTGAAGAGAATACAGTCAGAGGACTGGCTTATGGTGTGTGTGTATTTGTGTGTGTGTGTGTGTGTGTGCTCTCCACACGCTCACGTACACTTGATGGCAACTTTAAGAAGTCATGTCAGTTGGAGAGCTCCCTCTTACCCTACTTTAACTTGTAGTTTAATCTAGCTTTTTTTAGCTTGTTTTTCTGTTTATCTTTTGGAACGATTTTTATGAGTGATGCAGTTATTGGTAGTAGGAGGGGCCAGGAGTCAGGAGGCTCCGTTATGATTCACTGTTGAGATGTTTTCAATTTCATCCTTCAAATCCTGAACAGAGAATTCGAGACTGGCAACATTGGGATGGCACTAAAATATAAAAAATATTTTTCATCTACCTTTTTCATTAATGTAGATCATGTCTTTCTTTTTACTTAAGTTCACTTCAGGATAAGAATAGCACTTATCCGTGTTAGAGGAGTAAGGAAACTCTAATTTCTCCTTCTCAAGATGATCAGAAAGGGAATTGTCAGATCTGGGCTGAGTTTTTACTGAGAAAAATACCTCTATATTAATTTTCCAGCTTTATGAAAGCAGGGATTACAAAAAATACTGTTGTATATTGAAGAATGTAGAAGAATATTGAATACTGAAGGAAGGTGGGGGTTTTACGCCCTCTCGTTCTGATCTGCCACTTCTAGTTGTCGCTAATGCTTTACCTTAAATAAATCATGGGTGTGACGAAGCTTTGGTTGATTTTTTTTTGTTTTGTTTTTGTTTGTTTGTTTGTTTTGGGGGGGTAAGAAAGAGTAGTGTCCATTTGGTTTGTAGCAGAGAATTCTTGGGAGTGACATCTAAAAAATTCTCTAAAACTATAAAGACCAATAGAACTATTGCCATGGTCTGTGACAATGTGGTCACCAAAATGGGCTTTACTAGATTAATTGAACACTATTAGGAAAATACCCTACTTGTTTCCCCATTCCTCAATTTTCTTCAGTGTTCCAACTTCTCATTCTATACATTGCTGTCTTGCACATGACCGTTCTGAAAGTTAGAGCACGACGGCAGATGCTAAAGGTGTGGTGATGAGGGAAGTAGAAACAGACAGTTTATCTTCTCCTGCAGTGTGCAGTGTCACTGCTGACACCCTCCAGCTGTGCTTTTGCTTTTGTTTCTTTCATAACTTTTCTATGACCCAATCCCTGCTTTAAGGCACATTGTGTTCTTGGCCTGTTAAGATTAGATGCTCAAATAATTCCATGGGATACCCTTTACAGACCTAAAACTTGAGTGGATGTGAGGTTGGAAATACGTACTTGGGATTTTTATTGTTTGCTCAGATTTTCACATTTCGAAACTTGAGGGGAGCAAAGTTTTTCAGTAGCTTCCTTTGGTAGAGTGCCATGGCTCTCAAATCCTGGATCTAGGCTTCCCTTTATCACCCCACTGGACTGAATATTGTGAGAGAGTCCCCTCCTTTTGCCTTTATAAGCTTAATGAGCCCAACAAGTGACAGCCTTGGTTTCCCTGCCTGAGTTGATAACATACGTACGTATGTATGTATATGTCAGCCTTGCCCATATATGTGGGATAAGATGGATGGAGATCAAAATACCACCTTTATCCTTTATGATTGATGAAACTGATATTGGAGAATGTGACTTGGGGAAGTGACAGTAATGGCATCTTAATACCAAACTCCAGGCTAAGCTAGAGTCAGGCAGCTGGGAAGGCCCTGGCTGGAAGCCTGTCTCTGCCCCACCTGCAGGTAGGGTAGAGTGCGTATATTCTCTTAGGGCACTGGCCTCCTTGGGGATGTGGGGAAAGGAGCTGATCTAAGCCTACTTAGTTCTTCTCCCAAACTGGTGGATCAGCTGACTGATTCTAACTTTCTGGGGTGAGAAACCTTGGAAAAACCCCATCACAGAAATCTGAGGGGAGGAAAGAATGACCTCACCCTCCACCCCTTAAAATATTCTCCAGGAGTTTGTTTTCTTACTTTATGGAGCTTAATTGTCAAATCCGTGGAAGCAGGATTGTTGCAATTGGCCTGGGCGGGGGTGGGGGGTGGGGGGGAGTGGAGAGAGAATCTGCAGTCTATCAAGATAACCTTGTCCCACCATCATGAGGCTGTTGTCCTACCACTAATCTCTGACGTTTTGTGGATCTGCCAGGACACTGGTGAGAAGGACACCTTTTTCCCCTAGAAGGTTCCAAAAGGGTCCGTCTGCACTAAAGCTAAAAATTCTCTCCCAATTCCCAACCCAAATTATTATCTAGCTACATTGTCCAAGCTTATTAAAGGTTTTGCAATGATATCAAATGACCACAAGGAGCTGTTCCAATAATAACATGCCAAAAAACTAGATGTCCTGTATTTAAACATAAATCTCTGCCCACTATTAAATTCCTCAACAAAATTAAAGCACAAATTTAAATTCCCTTGATTTTACAGTTCAAATGAATTAAAACCCAGAATCAATTACTTTACCTTTGTGATTTCAAGGAAATTAGTGAAAAAAAAATCATCTTTGCCAATTTCTTATTCTGCTCCACCTCAGTAGAGAGTTCCTGATGGCCAGAGAGGGTGAATTTCCTTCAGCAGCTGCATCCTGGGTTATTTCTCATGGAAGGGGTATAGCTCCTTCACACCTTCAGAAATAGTATTAATTCATCGCCAAGTTTCCAATGCACCTAATTTTTAAAAAAAGAGTTCACAAGATTATTACAGCATGGGCCCCACTCCTACCAAACTTAGGGGGAAAAAAAATTAATCCTTAGACCCTAGAGCGGTTTTTCCAGGGAAAAGTGTTCTTCAAACTCACTATTTAGTGGTGTTAAGGATTCTAGAAGAGACTCAATGAGATCTGAGAACAGGGTAGACAGTCTTGATTTTATTCTGATCAGGATGCTACTCCATCTATTTTTCAGAATTTATGACTTTGGAAGTTGAATTCAATTGGGAGAAGTCATCTATAATATATTACCTTTGGCCCTAGAGAATTACCAGGACTTGAGAGAAAATTCAACTATGAACATGGTGTCTTTCCCTTGAAAAGAACATTTGAGACAAATGGGAAAACTGAGGAATTTGCAAAGGTTTCTACATTTTTATTTGACATGCCTTTGGGTCTTTACTGGGGGCATCCTGATGGTGATTTAGCGTGGATTCTGTCTAGTGACATGTCCCACACTCTCTCCTGTGCCATGGTGGCTGATTCCACTGCTCTTGCAATGAAATTGTAACCCTAAGATCTCTTTCTCCTTCAGAAAATTTCTTTTTCCTCTTTATCCTTACTCTAGCTGGAGAAACATCTTCAGCAGATTTCTGAATGCCTCACATTGACATTTATATTTCTTGAAGCTTATAGCCTCATGGAGGTTTTAGTGAGAACAGGTATCTCTTTATGTTCTTCAAGAAAAAGTTATCTGGGACAAAAAATTTAAAGCTAGGACCTCATGCATATGTGCTCTGAAAGCATTTGTAGAACTTAGACATTTGTGCACTTAAACACAATTCCTATACACGTTGTTAAGAAACATAGTAAAATCTACAAAAATTGTTTAACTTATTGTCCACATACAATAGATAGTTCAAGGTCATGCTGTAGCAGCCAGCTTCTGAAGGTCTCGGTGGCCCATGTGACTTTATTTAAGGCCTAGGAAGTCCTTCCTGTGTAAAAACAGCTTCTCACTGTGCAAAAATAGCGACACACCTCTGGACAAGCCTCCATAAGCTGCAGTTCCCCACCAAACGCAAAATCCTATAGTGACCCATTCCTTTAAAGTCCAAGATCTAAAGCTGCTACTTAGGCTGACTTGTTTATAAGCACACCACACAACTGTGAAAACCAGTTGCACGGTGCACTATAAGCCCCTGCAAACCACCAAAGTCAATAACAGACATAGCCTGACCTCACCCACTGCCTCAAAATTCATTGTTATTTTCACTCTCCGAATTGCACTCCATGTCTATTTCTCAGTGTTCCTGGCTCAAGGCACCGTGTCCTAACACTCTCTTGAATTGAACATCCAGACTTTGGGCAGAGGCAGAGTCTGCTCCCTAAAACATGGGATTTAAGATAACAGAACTGAATGCCTACCCTCTGTAGTTAGCTGGATCACAAGGAAGGGGCAGGCAGGAAGAACTGGGCTACTCATGTCCAGTTCTTGTCTGAAACTCACCAACCAGTAAACTCACTCATTTTTGTGAGCAAGAAGCTAGAGGTTTTTACTTCAAATCTCTCCTCCTGGAAAGTAGAGGGCTGGAGAAGTTCTGTGCTAACAGAACTTGATTGTATTTCCCCCCTGTGACCTGTGTTGATAGCCTGTTCTTGAAATCAGTTCCACTCTACAGAATGAAAAATCCAAACCAAACAAGTAAACACAAAAGACTTATATATTCTAAGTAATTGAGAAGCTCAATGGTTGAATGGCTCAACTGATGCTTCATCAATTTCAATTCCGCTGCAGGTTTCCCCAGGTGCTTTACATATGTTAGCTGTAACTGATCTCTTCAAACACTCAATGTAATGCATTTCTGGAAATGCTTGGTTAAGTCTCGTTTTCCAAAAGTAGGTTGGAAAGATTTCAAATAACACGAATGGAAAAAATAATTGAATGAAGAGGAAAATGATTCACAGTGTGCATTGATACAGGGAGGTGTAATTACAGTAAGTTAAATGAGGTAACAGTTGTGAAAGCACTTGACAAACTTGTAAAATACCATATGAAGGTAAAATTTTAGCTGTTAAATTCTGTGCAAATGGATTGCAATTTTAAGTCTACAGTTCCTATCATAAGAATTTTGGTAGGAACTTTAAAACCTAGTTCCACTCTGTCTTAGAGAAACAGAGGCCTTGAAGTGGTAAATGATTTCTCTAAGCCTTAGTCCTTGGTCACTAACTTAATGAATGGCCAAGTGGGACCAGAAGATGATTTGGTTTTCTTAATGAACAGTACCAGAAGCTGGTGTTGGCTTAGATTCATGTGAAATGCAAGCCACCAGGGTATGAGACCCTGACAAAGATGAAAACTTGACTGTAAAAAAATGTTAGTAACATTAACGCTAGATATGAAGGAAAAGAGATATATGTATTTTGGAACCTAAGAAGAATTTATTCCCCTTTTATTTTCTTTTTTATAATGTCAGGGAATTATTTCGTCAGTCATAACTTCTTAAAAACTGAAATGATAAAACAATATTATGTTCTTCTACTTCTATATAAATTTAGTGTACATAAAGATTTTATCCAGAGGAATAATTAACAACTTGTTATTTTGCCATTTTGATTAGTTCAATGCTTCATTCTCTTATGTCTTCCCGATTCAGTCTTGGGAGATTGTATGTTTCTAGGAATTTATCCATTTCTTCCAGGTTGTCCAATTCCTTGGTGTATAATTGTTCATAGTAATCTCTTATGATTCTTCATATTTCAGTTGTAATATCTTGTTTTTCATTTCTGATTTTATTTATTTGGGTCCTCTCTCTCTTTTTGTCTTGAAGAGTCTGGCTAAAGGTTTATCCATTTTGTTTATCTTTTCAAAGAATCGGCTCTTAGTTTCATTGATCTTTTCTATGGTTTCTGTAGTATGTATTTCATTTATTTCCACTCTGATCTTTATTATTTCCCTTCTTCTGCTACCTTTGGGCTTTATTTGTTCTTCTTTTTCTAGTTCCTTTAGGTGTAAGGTTAGATTTTTTATATGAGATTTTTCTTGTTTCCAGAGGTAGGCCTATATTGCTGTAAACTCCCCACTTAGAACTGCTTTTGTTACATCCCATAGATTTTGGAACATTGTGTTTCCATTTTCATTTGTCTCAAGGTTTTTTTTATTTCCTCTTTGATTTTTTCATTGTCCCATTGGTTGTTTAGTTGTGTTGTTTAGGTTCCACATGTTCATGTTCTTTCTAGTTTTCTTCTTGTAATTGAATTCTAGTTTCATATTGTTGTGGTCAGAAAATATGCTTCGTATGATGCAATCTTCTTAAATTTATTGAGATTTGTTTTGTGGCCTAATATGTGATCTGTCCTGGAGAATGTTCTATGTGTACTTGAAAAGAATATATATTCTGCTGTTTTTGAATGAAATGTTCTTTATATATCTATTAAGTCCATCTGGTCTAATGTGTCATTTAAGGTCAATGTTTCTTCATTGATTTTCTGTCTGGACGATCTATCCATTGATGTAAGTGGGGTGTTAAAGTCCCCTAGTAGTATTGTGTTACTTTCAATTTCTCCCTTTATGTCTGCTGATATTTGCTTTTGTATTAAGGTATTCCTGTGTTGGGTAGATAGATATTTACAAGTGTTATGTCCACTTGTTGGATTGATCTCTTTATTATTATGTAATGCCCCTCTTTGTCTCTTGTTACAGTCTTGGTTTTAAAGTCTATTTTGTCTGATACAAGTGTTGCTGCCCTAGCTTTCTTTTCATTTCAATTTGCATGGAATATCTTTTTCCATCTCTTCACTTTCACTCTATGTGTATCTTTAGCTCTGAAGTGAATCTCTTGCATATATATATGGATCTTGTTTTTATATTCATTCAGCTCCAAATGATTGGAGCATTTAGTCCATTTACACTTAAAGTAATTATTGAAAGGTATGTACTTATTGCCATTTTGTTGATTGTTTTCTGGTTGTTTTTGTAGTTCTTCCTTTTTCCTTTGTTCTTCTCTTGCTCTCTTCCCTTATGATTTGATGACTTTCTTTAGTGTTATGTCCTCTTCATTTATTTATTTATTTTTTATATATTGGCAACTGTGCTAACATCTGTTGTCAATCTTATTTTTCTTTCATTTTTTTTATTCTTCCATCCAAAGGCCTCCAGTACATAGTTGTGTATTCTAGTTGTGAGTGCCTCTGGTTGTGCTATGTGAGGTGCTGCCTCAGCATGGCCTGATGATCAGTGCCATGTCTGCACCCAGGATCCAAACCAGCAAAACCCTGGGCTGCCGGAGTGGAGTGCGCAAACTTGGTTGCGCAGCTGTGGGGCAGCCCCCGCATTCTCTTTATTTTTTTGTGCATATATTGTAGGTATTTTTTTTTTGTGGCTACCATGAGGTTCATATATAATAACCAATGTATATAGTAGTCTATTTAAAATTGGTGGTCACTTAAATTCCCGCATATTCTAAAAGCCCTACATTTTTACTCCCCTCCCCCATGATTTATGTTTTTGACATCATATTTTACATCTTTTTATTTTGTGTATCCCTTAACTAATTATTGTAGATATACATGATTTTACTACTTTTATCTTTTAACCTTCATATGAGCTATAAGGTGATGATTCACCAACTTAACATATGTTTGTCTTTACTAGTGAGATTGTTTTTCTTTCTTATTTCTAGTTATGGCCTTTTTGTTTTTGTTTAAAGAAGTTCCTTTAACATTTCTTGTAAAGTCAGTTCAGTAGCAATGAACTCCTTTAGTTTTTACTTGTCTGGGAAACTCTTTATCTTTCTTTCAATTCTGAAATGATAACCTTGCTGAGTAGAGTATTCTTGATTGTAAGTTTTTTCTTTCAGCACTTTGCATTTATCCTGCCACTCCCTTCTGGCTTGTAAAGTTTCTGCTGAAAAACTAGCTAATAGTCTTACGAGTATTCCTTTGTATATAACCAGTTGTTTTTTTCTTGCTGCTTTTAAGATTCTCTCTTTATCCCTTACTTTTGACACTTTAATTGTAATGTATCTTGGTGTGGGTCTCTCTGGGTTCATCTTATTTGTGACTCTCTGTGCCTCATGGACTTGGATGTCTGTTTTCTTTGGCAGGTTGGGGACATATTTAGCCATTATTTCTTCAAATAGATTTTCTCTCTCATTCTCTCTCTCCTCCTTCTGGGACCCCTATAATGCAAATGTTAGTACTCTTTATGTTATCCCAGAGGTCTCCTAAACTATCCTCATTTTTAAAAATTATTTTTACTGTTGCAGTTGTATGATTTTTACTACCCTATCTCCAGATTGTTGATCTGTTCTTCTGCATCATCTAATCTGCTATTGATTCCCTCCAGTGTATTTTCCATTTCAGTTATTTTGTTCTTCAGCTCAATTGTTTACTTTTTATATTTTCTATCTCTTTGTAAATTCTCACTGTGTTCATCCATTCTTCTCCTGAGTTCAGTGAGCATCTTTATGACCACTAATTTGAACTCTTCACTTGGTAGATTGCTTGTCTCTGTTTTGTTTAGTTCTTTTTTTTTTTTTTTGAGGTTTTATCTTATCCTTTTGGAAGGTATTGCTCTATTTGCTCATTTTCCCTAACTCTTTATGTTTGTTTCTGTGTATTAGGTAAATCAGCTATAACTCCTGGTTTTGAAGAAGTGGCCTTATGTAGAAGATGTCCTGTGGGGATCTGTAGCACAATTCCCCTAGTCTCCAAAGCCAGGTGCTCCAGGGGTGATCCCTGTGTAGGCTACATGCATTCTCCTGTTGTGTTTGGGCTGTGACTCTTGAGGTTACATGGTAGGTGAGGCTGGCCCTCAGGCAAGCTGTCTGTGAGATCCAGCTGCAACTGCTGTTGACATGCTTGTGTGTGAGGCTGGCCCCTGGGGTGGCTGTCTGCAAGTCCTGGCCACAACTGCTGTGAGTGTGCTGGTGTGCAGGTCTGGCCCCCAGGGTGGGAGCCACTTTGGGTGATGCTGGCCTGAGTGGGGCAGGTCTTCAGGGAAACACCAGGGTGAGCAGTGATAGCAAGGTAGATGGAGAATGTCAGAAATGGTGCCTGCCAGGGATGGCCAGCTAGGAAGAAGGACAGTGAAAAAATGGCACCCACTAGCAATTTCATCCCAGGAGAAAGTTCCAACAGATCCCTACTCTTCTGGCACATGCCTTAAAATTGTCAATGAATCTCCTTCACATGTGACACAGGTGCTTTTCAAACTGCTGCCTCTGTGCTGGGACTTGGAGTGAGTGAGTTTGTGCCTGTGCCCTTTAAGAGCAGAGCCTTGGTTTCCTATGGCCCTCTAGCTCTCCTGGGGATAAGCCCTGCTGGTTTTCAAAGCCAGATGTTATGGGAGCCCATATGCTTGCTGTAGGTCCCCTGGACTGGGGAGCATGATGTGGAGCTTGGACCCCTCACTCTTTAGGGAGAAGCTTGTGGTTGTGATATCCCTCCTGCTTGTGGGTGGCTGTGCCAGGGATGTGGGTCCTGACGAGACTGCATCTCCATCCCTCCTGCCTGTCTCAATGTGGCTTTTTCTTTGCTTCTTTAGTTGTGGAAAATCTGTTCTGCTAGTCTTGGGTTGTTCTTAGAGAGAGTCGTTCTATATGTAGTTGTAGTTTTGGTGTGTCTGTGGGAGGAGGTGAGTTCAGGATCTTCCTACTCCACCATCTTGATCCTTCCATCTTATGTCTTAATGAAATATCTCCTTTCAGTGAAAAAAAATTGTTTATGGGCTTACAATGTACAGTAAGTTCTGCTACGGTGCTTGTTTTGAAAATGTGAAATTGTTCCAACACAATTGATATATTAAGGAACAGTTTGAGCATGACACAAATTTTGTCTTTGCTTCTGCACAATTTTATTTGTGAGAAACTCTAGGTGAATGTCGTAAACTTCAGCCAGCTGAACCCAGATGCATAGGAATTCACACACACATACATATTTCAACCAGTTACATCAGTTCACCACACATATTATAAGCCACACTCACCCACATCTGGTGGTAGAATTTTCATGTCCATTTCAGATAACCCTCCTTCCATCACTTCATAATAACTCACAAGCTGCAACCCTTCTGCAAACTTCATCTTTTTCAAGGTAAAGTGTCATATTTATGGTATTATTTATGTATTTTGTAATCATTTCACATCTATAAAACTATGCTACCATTCTTATTAGGGTTCTTTATTTAAAAAAAAAATACGTGACTGATGAAATTTCTAAGTGTTGTGTCCCTAATCCCATTTTCTCATAAGCCCTGTGGTTTTTATTGTGTGGTTTTGCATAGCATGGTAACTTTAAGGAAAGCAGATATTATGTTATAGCAAAATTGATGGATTTTAAATTCAGTTTTTTCTTTTATTTATATTTTGAAGCAACAAGTAATAAAATTCTTTATTTTTCCTCTTTCTTCCCCCAAATCTTTTTTGACACTGCTGTTAATTTATTGCAAGATCCCTGCAAAGTGTCTGCTGGCTAGTTTCTCTGGGCAGCAAGCCCATCTGGATTTACATGGACCTGTGAAAAATTTCTTGCAAATATATACCTTTGGACATGGGCAGAAACCTACAGGAGTCTGTCTTTAGGCTCAGAGATATTAATGGACAGCAGTTATGCATCCTTGTTTTTCCATGTTCTGAATTTGAGAGGAAGTTTGACAGCTTAAAACTTCCATATTTGATATTTAATAAATATGTATATGAAATATACATAAAGAAAAAACATTTTCCCGAGGATTTTGTTTTGTGCCTCTGTCTCTGGCCAGGTGAATAATATCACATGTATGGTATATGACTTTACTGTGCTATTTATTGTTGTATTTGTCTTTAGAAACCCCTTTTTTTAACTTTAGTATAATTGATGAATAAAATTTTAAGATATTTAAAGTGCATGTCATTATGATGTGACGTACATATATGTTGTGAAAGGATTCTTCCCACATAGGTAATTAACACTCTATCACCTCACATATGTATCTTTTCTTTTTGTTTTAGAAAGCTCTTTGCCTTATCTCATTCATCATGTGCCATACCCTATGCACTGCTACAGTGCATAAAACATAAGTTATAGCACCAAATGTTTAATGATGTGAGGGAAATGTACTTGTTCATAAAAACTGAAAAGAGATGTTAATATTTATTAACTTCTTTCTATGTTCCAGGAAGTTGGCTCCCTGGTTCACTGATAATGTATCTCATTCAATCTTCACAACACCCCTCACAGTTTTTACTCTCCATTTTAACAGATGAAGAAAACAAAGCTTATGTAAGATCATTAGCTGTCCCAGTATCCATTGGTGTTAGGGTCATGTGTATTTGGGTCCTCTGATGAGTGAACACAAAGATGAGATTCGACTCGCAAGAGATTTATTGTGGGAATGCCTGTGAAAGAGACAGGCAGGAGCAGGAGAGTCTTCAGACCATGATGTAGATCTGACACCTGGAAAGGAGAGGAAAGGAAGGGAGTTTTGCTAGGAAGAGCCTCAAACTGCGTGGAGTTCCGAGAAAGTCTCAGCCAGGCTGGTGCCTCAGGGAATCCCTGAAGAAAAGATGCCCATTAGAGGAGTCCTGTGTTGGGTAGAAATGGCCCACCATACTCTGCCATTGATTGGGAGCGACCCAAGCAAAGCATGGACTCTGTGAGCTCCAAGTTGGATCCAAAGGTGTGGACAGCATGAGGCTGCCAGTCAACTGCAATCCCATGAGCAGGTTCCCCTGAAGGGAGGTCTGAGCAGTGCACTCTATGACCCCCCACAGTCAGAATTCAAGACTAGATCTGCCAGAGTCTAAAGTTCTTTTTTATATGGGTAATACACAGGGTTAGTGGCAGGGCTTGTTTCCCACCAATCCAAATAAGACCTTTAATCACCTCCAAATAATATAACCTAAGTAAAATTTGTGGGTTTCATATGCAGACACCGCTTCAGGATAAGTTTCTAAGTCTCCTAGCTTTCATCAGCTTGCTTCATCTAAGTCCCTCCTGAAGAGAAATTTTGTAGCTGCCACTTAAGAGCCAAGGGCAGAGAAGCAATTTTCTAAAGCAGTGGGTCTCATCTTGACAGCACATTAGAATCAGGGCAAGGGGATGGTTAACCTTTCCTATGGCCAGTCTGCAGCTCCAACCAATTAGATTAGAATCTCCTGGGGTAGAGCCTAGGAAGCTGCATTTTTTAAAGGTTCCTGGGTGATTCAATGTGCCTTCAAGGTTGAGAGCTACTGTTGTAAAGGATGTATGCCTGAAATAAAAGAAGCGTTATATCTTTGAACATTTTTCTGAGTACCTATCTCTCCACCAGTCCCACTCCTGCCCACCACAGGGAGTTACCTAACTAGTTCAAGAATGTTCTCAGAGGCCACATAGCTTAAAAATTTTTTTTGTCTTTGTGACAGGAATCCTGTGCAAGATTTTTTATACCTAATTTACATTTGCAGTCACATTTCTGATTTCACCATGCTTTAATTTGAGCACATCTGTATAGTTTTAATAAAATGAAAGTTATGATATAAATTCTAACAAGGAATCCTGGTTTCCTGGCTACTGTCAGAAATGTGGCCTTTGGAAGTTTCCAGAACTCGAGACAATTCTGGAGGTAGAAGCAGTGAGAAAGCTTTCTATCTTCACGTGGGAAGGAATATGGCCGTATTTTCCTAAAATCTGAAAGGCATACAGTTAGGAAGAGAGTTAGCATGGACTGGACTGAATAGAGAGTTCAGACTGGGTGTGCTTTATTTGTAATCTTAGTTTTATCTTAAATGAATATCAATGAAAGTAAGATGTTCGTTGTAAAACTTTGGAAAAAGACAATCTAGATAGACGAAAATAATATATTTTGTATTAATATTCGTTATTTGTTCAGAAATCTAAGCTGGTCAATATATTTGCCTCTAACGAGCTCTAAACTTGTTAGATTAGGGTAGATTGATCAATGTGTAGCCATGAGTACCTGATCTCCATTGCGGTATTAATTTTTCTCTGTCATCGAGAAATAACAAAAACAGAAAACCCACCAGAATATCTACTCATCTGCTGTGGCAGACCAAGAGTGGAAGTACAGCAGTGGAAACTCCCAGAAATAGGCAATAAGGGGGTGCATGCTCTGTAGAAAAGTTAAAAATATAATAAGACTAACTTTGAAAATTGATTTCCTAAGTTATCACCATTAATTGGCAACTCTAAAACAACATCAGTGGTAAAATATTCCTCCCTAAAAAAAATGTATATTTTCTTGGTTTGAATTTTAAATTTCAAATTATCACTTTTTTTGGTCATTTAATAAGCATTGTATTCTGCATTCTGCATTGTGTTCTCCATAGAATATTCCCGTTTATACAGATGGCCCCTGACATACTTGAAACCAGCTACCTACCTTATTTCCAGCGTTGGTTGTATAGGTTTGGTCTGCTTCTAGTTTGCTTGGGGCATAGTTTGTCTCCAGTCCCTGTGATAATACATAGTCCTACATTTAAACAGTAGATTAAAAATAAATGCTGGTGGCATGGCAAGTGTAAGTAAGATGAACTAGAACTTCCATTATTTTAATTGTGTCATTCTATGTGACAATTGAGAGTTTTCATTTGTGCTTAAAGTTTAAACAGTGAAATAGTGAAGACCAAGAGATTTAATATTTTTGTTTGCTAAGTGCAAATTTTAGTTCTTACATGAAATATTTTATTGAATTCAAATAATGTCCTTACCATTGAAATTTTACTCTTCTTTTTTATATTTTTTAATTGCTTTGAAACTAAAGAACTAATCAAGGAAATAAAACATTGCATCAGTATGATTTAGTAGGTTTAGACATTTTTGTTTTATTAAAATTTACTTTAAAAAGACTGGCATAAAGATATATACACAAAATTTAATGAAGAAAAAAATTCACTATCTTTATATCTTTCCTTGCTATTATATTCTATTTCATGATTATTACTGAAAGTAATTTTGCTGTATAGAGTAGGGGAGTGTGGGAAATGATCTGCTCCCAGTGTCCAATGATCCAGGTACACACTGCTCAACTGCTTTTGCAAACAGCTTGAAAGTCACTGTAATGGACCCCATACTTTTTCGTTCACTGTGTCGGTTTTCCCCTTTTCTCCATTCCTTCCTCTTCATTTGCTTACTCCTAGCACCCGATCTCCTAGGGCAGGAAATGTCTCCAAGAAAATGTAGAAAGAATTCACTAATTATATTTACAGTTCTGGTTTTCCTGTGCTGTCGGGAAAGGCTTAAAGTAATCTTGCCTCAGACCTGGTCAAGGATTAGCTGAGAAAGCCTGAAGAAGTCTATGGGATTGATTTGTCCAATGCTGAAGGAAGTGGGGCGAGTTTTCCACTGAGAAAGGTAATCTGATTTGGGCTGTCTGAAGGAGATTGGGTAGATTTAATGGTCACTATATACTATGAGTTTTGTTCATCAGAAATATTCAAACGTTTAATTGCTCTTTAGTTGGTAAGCAAAGCTGACAACTTCTTTTTGAAGGTGCATGGTTGAGGGAGAAAGAAAAAATGGGTCTCCATAGATTTAGGGTATTAAAGCATGGAAATGGGAGAAGTATGACGTTGGAGGAGTCATTGCACACCTGTACTCCTACTTCCAAATAGAAGGACAACAAAGCACTCTTGGAGAGATACAAAGGCAGGACATAGTAATGAACAGACTTGGAGTTGGTGTTCCGGGTTCTCATTTCATTTCTGTACTAAATAACTGCATGAATAGGACAATCCATCTACAATCTGTGGAGGCACTGGGTAATAGAGTGTATACAAGCCACCCTTCCAAGCTGCTTATAATAGTGTCTTAAAGATTAACTTGAGCTTGAACTATATTCCAAAAAGGTATGCTGTTTCCTTTGGTATTTGCCAACAAGAAATAATTCTTGAAATCATGCTGATCTTACACAAAAGTAAAATAGAGGGGAGTATCTTCAACTGAAACATATGACTTTAGGACTCATGCTTACAACACATTCCAAATGGAAATAGCTAGTATTGTTAACATGATCAGTATTACATTAACAATAATATGTATTTTAATTTATTGCATTTTGTTTATTTAGCTATCCTTCAAACACACAAACAGTTAAGAGAACATATCAAGTACCCGTGTACCTAATGCTCAGTTTTACACAAGTATGGTTTTTGCCAGAGCTCTTTTGAAGAAATAAAACGATGGTCACTGTTGAATCCCTGCTAACTTCTTCCTGATCCTGTTTTCTCTCTCTTTTTCTGTAGGGGTAAACACCATCCTGCATTTTGTGGTTGTCATCGTCATGTAGGATGGAGATCACTGTCTGCTTCCAGATCCAAGCCCAGTAGACCATGGCTTTAGCTCTGCTCGCTGCTTTGCATTTCAAGTCCATAGAAATTATATTAGGCACCTGTTAGGCATTTCAGACACTTCAGATCTTCTTGTCATAACTTGTCTTTGGGACCTTTGACTAGTCGTTTTAGCCACTGCTGCATTGACCAACTCTCTTTGGAGAAGCCAAACAACCCTCAAGCAGGTGCAACTAAATAGCACTCAGCGTGCACTTTCTCACCTCTTGCCCCTCGGCTCCTTTTTGAAGACAGGCAGGTGAGGCATGGTCCTGAGCACGTACAACCCAGAAGAGTGTGTGAGAGGGGTGGAGGAGGGAGAGTTAAAGGCTGTGTAGTAAAGCTTTAACCAATGGGAGACGGCAGCCTGCAAATAAATTCTTCCTTTCTTCCATGGGTTGGGAAGTCATTTATAGAGCCTCTCAGAAGACAGCCTTATGAGATGATCCATCAGTTATGCTTAATGCCTTAAACTGGTTTTTCTTTTTCCCTGTCTCATTTCTCTTTTCCTTCATTTCTGCTCTGTGGGACGGTACTACCTAATAAAGCAGTAAGCCTTTGCCCAAGGCCATGCATTCTTGGGAGGCCGGGTTAAAACAGAGATATTTATCTCATTCCAGTTCTGCCTCTTTGGCTTTATCTGCTCATATTTTATCTATCATTGCTCTGTGTTTAGAGTAGAGGTGGTATATCTTACTGTTTCATCTTGACCAGAAGTCATTGGTTCTATCTTTGCTGTTTTTCTTGATGAAAAAATGAGCATTACTTTCATATTCACCAAGAAATCTTTAGTGTTAGTTATTCATACATTTCCTATTACAAATAAAGCAGTATGAACAAACTTTTAGCAAAGAGTTTGACTTAGAAGAGGAATATGATGAACATTAATTCCATTCCTGCACCTTTTTCTAAAATGTTATTCCCAAAGGTCCCAGAACTTGGGCAAACTTTCCTATGCTTTGTACCTACTTATATCACTACAGATACCTCATGTTGGATTTTTTTTTCTATATCTCTCTTTCTCCCAAGACTGTAAACTTGAGAGCAGGAATTGTGTCTCATTCATCTTTGCAAACAGCGTAGTGCCTGGCCCAACTGGCTCTGAGTTAATGGATGTGGAATAGATCTGACATTTGGTGTGTACATAAATAAACAAACATAAACATTTTGGATATTTATATACAATTCTCACGATTTCTTCCCTGAATATAGAAAACTCTCAGTAGATTGTTGGCAGTTCCCTGTTTTGATGGCATGTGTGTTTCCTGCTGCTAAGTGCAGCTGTTTGAGCAAATGTATTCGCTCATGTGAAAGTTCATCTGGAAAAGGGAATACTTTGCAAATAGCATAGTTCCAGTAATTTAAGACATACTTGTAATGAGGATTCTATAATATCATGAGACATGTGTCTCATTAGCAATAAAAGCTATTAATGTCACTCTTCTTAATGAAGGATTGAAATAGTATCCCTCATTAGAATGGAAAGGACAAGAGTGATGCAGTCAACATTGTGGATGGAGAGTTGGTGAACGATTGGATGTTGGGGATAGGAAAAAAGCTGCAATCCAAAATGTTCGAAGATTTAAAATTTGGATAATATGAAAAGATAATTATGTCATTTTATGAGACAGTGCAATAGGAGAAAAGAAAGTAAATGAGCTTGGTTTTTAACTGACTTTAATATTAAAGAATATCCATTCTTTTAAGAATCAATTCATTCAATTTGTATTGACCAACTGTTATTAGCAGGCATTGTGGTAAGCTCTGAGCACAGGAATGATATTGTCTGTCAGGCATCCCCTTAAAGAACTTTATGTCAACAAATTTTCAGGTGACTCAAATGCAAATGTAATAAGAATTCTGTTAGATGAAATAATATGAATTAAAAATTCACATTATTTAATTGGCAATGATGGTACAAAATTAAAGGATGAAATTTAATAAAAATAAATTTGTGGGAAAAGTCCTTGGTATTTATTAATAGTATGACATAGCTATCCCTCAAAATCAAGTATATTCTTAGCTATATTCATACAAATGTACAATAAAACAAGGAATGCAGTCTATGTTTGTAAAATGAATAGACGCATGAATGATAATCCATTGTAAACTTTTTAGGTCACGTCTAGGGCATTGTGTTCAATTTCAGGTGCTACATTTTAAGATCTAGTCAACCAGGTGGGTTTAATTCTATGTTATGTGAAGAAGCATTAAAGGACCTAGTCTCAATTAGGAGAAACATTGCTTTGAAGTGTTTGGCCTCACTGCCCAATGCCAGTGTCAAAACTGAGGCCATTTAGGTAGAGTACTGGGAAAGAAGACTTGACACATTATAAAATGTAACAGCATAATAATTGGAGCTATCGTGTGCGAATGAGAGCTGTTTACGCCAAGGCTGGATGAAGGGGAAGTAGCAGAAGGCAGTCCTGTTAACAAGACATGGACTTTACTTATGGCTTGCCTAAGGTTTGCAGATGTGTGCTCACACCCTAGTGGCCAATCATCTCTTCATTCTAATTCTAAAGGAGAAAGAAAGAAAGAAAGTTTTATATATATATATATATATATATATATATATATATATATATATATATATATATATTTATTTATCAACTTAAAGACTAAAGCAGGAGGAAGTAGATCCATAAAATGACTTTGTGCTCCCGTGCTCTGGGCACTTTTTGTCAGTTGTGCTGTGGGTGATATTCTCATAGAAGAAGAAATAAAGAGAATATTAATTTACAAAATTGATTTGAGAAAACGTTATCGTGGATGCCTACAGATGAAAAGGTCACATTTAAAGATTCTTCTATCCTAGGATGTTAAAAAAAAACAACCCAGAATTCCTTTAATAAGAGTCTATTAGGAGAACACGGTGGTATGCACATTTTCACTTTTTGTTATCCAGTTGAATTTGCAAAGCTAAATAAATCATTGTCTGTGGGCAGGTACCACTGATGTTGCAATTGTTCATAATTATTCATTCATCTATTCATCCATTTATTTATCAAACATTTACTAAGGGGTTACTAAAGACCAGGAAGTAAGGAATAAAAACAAAAGGTTATGGTTTCAACATAGCCAAAATTTCAGTAAGGGGGACCGGAATTTAATGATTGTTATGCGATGTGGCAGCTCATCTATTAGAGGCAGTGGTGGCCCTAAAGAGGAGGTCAACTCTGCATGTGTCTGAGGGCAATTTACTGAATTACTCTTGAAGAATGAAGTTCAGATGGAGGATGGAGGGGAGGACATTTCAGTATAAGAGAGCAATATGTGAAAATGTACCAAGATATAATACACTACAATCAAAGTGTTTTCAGGGTTCTGAAAGTAATTCAATATAACAACAACAACGATACCTAACAATTATTTTGTGCTTATTATGTCCAAGGTACCAGTCTAAACATGTTATATGTATTAAATAACCTAATCTTCATAGGAATATGGAGTAATCTGGCTCCAAAATCTTCACCTTCAACTCTCATATTTTGTACTTTCTTGAAGAGAAGGCTTGAGTTGATTGACTGTTGTTTTTGATGGTGTGGGCGATTAGATACCTTAAAACAAAGTGAAACTAGGAACCCAGGGATATAGCTGGAATATTTACATGCTGCTTCTAGGAGGGTAAAAAAAAAAAAGAACTTTGGAAATGAGTTTCCTCTTATCTTGTAAAATTGCAATGGTTCATCCCTAGTTTAAACAGAACAATTTCATTCCTGTATATATTCCCTAGAGAAACTCTTGAACATGTGCTCCAGTAGACAGACAGAAGGGTGTTCGTGGAGCCTGATTATAATGGCAAACACACCAAAAAACCAACACCCAAATGTCCATTACCACAGTACATCAGCAGTAGCAGTAGGATAGACAGAAGCATTGCAGTAAATGTACGTAATAGATTACTACAGCAGTAAAAATGAATGAGTTTTAGAGTTAACGTGGATGAGTCTCAGGAAGATTATAGTAAAAAAAATTGTACATTTCAGAATACCTAAATAACACATTTGCGTAAAATTCAAAATATGCTAAAATAAACAACATATTGCTTAGAGAGAGAGAAAATAGGCTGGGCGAAAAACCCAATCAGTCAGTCAATTAATCAGCTATCTGTGGGATTCTAACAAAAGTTGTAACATTCATATCTTTAGAGTCACAGAAGGAGAATAGGAAGAAGGTGGGATTGAAAGAATACCCAAAGTTGTAATGGCTGAAACTTTCCAAATTTGGCAAGAGACATAAACCAATGGATTCAAGGGCCTGAGTGAATCCCCAAAGCATAAAACCAAAGACATCCACTACAAGACACATGATAATTAAACTTTTGAAGACTAAACACAATGAAAAATCTTGAAAGTAGTCAAAGTAAAATGACGCCATATCTATAGGGAAAAAAAAAAACAATTAAAATCACAGTGGATTTCTCATCACAAACCATACAGGCCAGAAGGAAGTGACATAATGTTTTTCAAGTGGTGAAAGAAAAGAAATTTCAAGCCAGGATTTTATACTCAGTAAAAAAAAATTCCCTCTGAATGAAGAAGAAATCAAGGCATTCTCAGATGAAGGAAAACTAAGAGGATTTGTCACCAGCAGACCTACCTTGAAAGAATGGCTTAAATAAGTTCTTTAAAGAGAAAGGAAATGATAAAAGAAGGAACTATGGAAGATTATAAAGGAATAAAGAACATTATAAGCAAGACTATTGCTAAGTACAATAGATTTTTATTCTCCTCTTGAATTTTCTAAATTATGTTTACAATTAAAGCAAAAACTATAACACTGTCTCATGTGATTCTAAATGTATATATAGGAAATATTTAAAATAATTATAAGGAGAATAAATAAAGGAATGTAAAGATAGATAAAGTTTCCATACTTTTGCTTGAACTGATAAAATGACACCACCAGTAGACTGTGGTAAGTTATGCATAAATAACATAATATGTAGAACAATCAGCAAAAAAGCTATATAAAAAGACAAACTCAAAAACACTATGGCTAAATCAGAATAGAATTCTAAAAAAGTGTTGAAATAACTAGCAGAAATCTAGGAAAAAAGAAACAGTGAAATGAAAAACAGAGAGAAGAGTCAATAAAAAATAAAATGATAGACTTAATCCCTAAGAGGGCAATAATTATGTTAAATGTAAATGATCTAAATATACAAATTAAAAGACAGAGATTAGTAGAATGGATTTAAAAATGACAAAAGTATATATTGTTTCACTTAAAAAATATGATACAGGAAGGTTGAAAGTAAAAGGACAGAAAAAGACATTATGAAAACAATCAAAGGAAAGCAGTAATGGTAATGACTGCATTAATATCAGTTAAAACAGACTTCAAAGCAAAGAAAATTGTTAGAAACAGAGAGTCAATCCACTGAAAGATGTATCGATGCTAGACATGCATGTACCCACCAGCAGAGCTGCAAATTAGGTGGAGCAAAAACTGATAGAATTGAAAGGAGAAACAGACAACTTCACTATTATGGTTGTCAACTTCAGGACCCCTCTCTCAATGATTGATAGAGAACATAAGATAAAGTCAGCAAAGATGTAGGAGACCATCAACACCATCACCTAATAGAATGCTCTATCCAACAATAGCAGAATACGCATTCTTTTCAAGTGTTCATGGAATCTCTACTAAGATAGACCATAACTTGGGCCAGAAACAAACTTAAACAAATTTGAAATAATTGAAATAATGCAGAGGGTGTTCTCTAACCACAATGAAACCAAAGTATAAATCAATAATGGAAAAATGTGAGAATAAAAGAAAAATTTCCAAACACTTGGAAACTAAATAATACACATCTAAATAATCCATGGGTCAAAGAGGAAGTCTCAAGGGAGGTAAAAAATAAACCAAAGTGAATGAAAATGAAAATGTAGCATATTAAACTTTGTGGGCACAGCTAAAGCAGTGCCAAAAAGGAAATTTATAGCACTAAATGCACACATTAGAAAAGGGGAAAAGCCTCAAATCAAAAATTTAAGGTCTCCTCTCAAGAACCTAGAAAAAGAGCAAAATAAACCCAAAACGAGTAGAAGGAATAAAAAAACAATGATAAGAGCAGAAATCATTGAAATTAGAAGTGGGAAAATGAAAGAGAAAGCCCATGAAAATAAAAGCTGATTCAATAAAATTGATAAACACCTAGCAAGACTAACAAAGAAAGAAGAAAGTCAACACAAGTTACTAATATCAGGAATGAATAGGAAGGGAAAAGTCAGGTTATGATGATACTTTATGATGAAGTCAGAGACACAAGAGAATACTAAGGAACTGCAGTCCATGTCCATGGACAGCCAGATGCTGTAGCAGCATTTGTTAAATGGCAGTATGTCCTCCACTGAGTTTCTTTTGTATCTTTGTAAAAAATCAGTTGGATGTATTTCTGTGCATTTATTTTTGTGTCTTTGTTCTTTGACTTTCAGTCCTCTTGATTTTTTCTTGGTACTCACTATCCTGAAATTAAATTAATTTCCCACAGATAGAAATGGTTATAAACATAAATACAAAGGTTGGTAAAGGAAAATATCTACCTTTGGAAAACATAGGTGATTTATTTTCTATGCTCTGTTTTCTGTTTCCCTTGCTAAGTCTTATGTAAAATGCCTTTTAGATAGAGAGGATCTCATACTCCTTGTTTAATACAGAATACTAATTCTATAACAAGCTTTGAATGTTGGTCATATGGCTGTTAGACATCAAATGACACATCACTCTTTCTAGAGAGGCCTCTGATAGTTTAGAATAGTTAATCCTCATGGGCCATAAATCAGATGACCTCTAGGGAAAAGGAGAAGCACTAGAGATATTTCACCCTCCATCTAAAGCTAGGAGGCCTGACAGTTCCCTGGCACACTCAACTCACATGTTCTTCAGTAGGAATGCTATCTGAACTATGTTCAATGAATGTGCAAGAATAACATTCTACATGTGAAGGCATTCAGAAGCCTTACCTTTAACCCAGAGCTTCTTCCTCTCATTCCCAAAGAATGACTCGTTTCCCTGCCTGAAAGTAAAAAACGTAAGTACTTTTTGAAACCAGTTTTTTTTTAAAAGCTATTTTCAAATGTTTTTCTTTAAAGGGCCTAAGCCATTTTGCAAATAGACAAGATGGAAAACATGTTTGGACCAGATTGACAGATGACATAAAATTTCCTGAGGGATTCATTTTTATGTTTGGTTGCTACCAATTAAATTACCTGAACATTTTAGCCAAGGGATTTCATGCCCTGAATTTTAATGTTTGCTGGTGCATTATAGATCATGACTGGAGAGTCCTTTGCTGTTTTCCCTTGTGGTGAATGCCCACACACGGAAGAGGAATCATGCGGATTAACTCTCTCTCTTAGGTTGAAGAGGGGGCTTCAACAGTAAGATAACGTTACCTTTCATAGTTTGTCATTAATTCTTCATCTCAGTCTTTCTTTGTAAGTTTAGAAGACTTCACTTCTTAGTTTTGTCCATCTCTGATATCAGTACATATTCTTTGCTTCAACTACTGCAGTTGGAAGGGACCACACAAATAGCCATAGCTTCTCTGAGCGTTGACAGACACTAGTAAGTAAATCAGATGGTATTGATTTTATGTCCCCAGGGTGCATAATCACAGACTGCTCCTCTTAGCCTAAATTACTTGGATGGTGTTGTAAATACAGATTATTGGCTAAAGGAGAGTCCAGCTGAGAGTATGGATAACTTGGCACAAATTTGTCACCACTGCCAGAAAAACAGCAAAAGATAGCTATTTAATATCCATATTGAGCAGTAGTATCACTTATCTCATAAAGCAAATGATTATCTTTTACGTTCCCCAAATCAATGTTTGATTTTTTTCCCCCCAAAGTTAAAGAGAAATGTGTTGTACTGTAGGTATGTATACTGCTAAATTAGTTTTCAGATATAAGGTCATTTCTAACAAAACAAGTAAAAATCCTGAGTTCTTAAAGATGAAGTTAATTTGGTTTTAAATTTCTTATACTAACGTGGCTATTTTTCTGCAGAGCTTGGACTTGACTAAAGGATGTTTGAGTTTTTAACAATGCAATATGAGTGAGTGAGTCTATATAATGATGCATTTTGTACCCTACATAGAAAGCCGTTAATAAAAACACTCACAAACTTTTATTGAGTGCCTATCCTAAGCAAAAAACAGTGTTTATTGGTGGTAGGGGGAGGGGGTTGTGTGTTACAGCAGCCCTCCCTCAATAGCCAAATGCAGGAGAGGCAAAACAGTGAGGTTTTTAAGCTTTGTCCTTGGCTCCTGTCTTACAGTGTTATCTCTTGGTCACCTGGAGGCTTGATCTCTTGATGTGCCCAAGATCTGGGTGGTTTATATTCTTGCACCCACACAGTCATCATCGAAAGCTACCCGTCCTGTGCCCTATCTCACCGGAGAGTTTCCTCACTATCCAAAATGGCAGCCAGCTACTCTGATTAAAGAAGGTGTGTACACAAGTCTTTCTATGCTTACTCTGTTTTATCTATATTTTACAAGTCCCTTTTGGGGAGAAAAACAAACCCAGGGATTAGTGGCAACATAGGAATTTCAGGTGTTGTCGAAGACATGTAGATTGGTGATTCCATGTGCCTTTCCTCATATCATACTTTACAGATAGCTGCCTGCATTTTCATAGGGTTCCATACATACATGACAAATAGACATTTTTTTTTCCAGCAGATTTTTATTGCAACAATTAAGGTCACAATCCTGAAATTTAAAAAAGCATGAAAAGTGTTAAATCTAGCAAATACTTATTTAATTCTTTTTTTTTGGCAGTTCTGTAAGTGGGGTAAATAATATTACAGTAGAAACGCATATGTGGTAGGTTGTACTTTACAATTAGACCCTCAGTTTTGTGGAATATTTGTTAGCATACTGGCAATTCATTTTCTTTTTTTTAAAATTGGAGTTATTTTTAAAATTTGGAATAGTTCAGTTGTTATTTCTACATAGACATTGTACAAATCTCACTCAACTTACACATCATTGAAATGAAAAAATGGAAAAAAACAAGCACACACACAAACGATAACAACAATGACAAAAGAAGCATCAGCAAAAATTTAACTCAGAGTATATAGTGATCAGCTTCCCAGACTTCCAATCCCAAGCTGGTCCTCTCACTGATGCCCATCCTTGCTACACTGCTTTCTCATTGACAAGATCACCTTCTGCACCTTTCTGAAAAACTTTTCTCAGTGTGTTCAACTTATTGCTCACCAGGTCTGCAAAGCAGATGGCAGGTCTGCATTTAACCACACTCTGGAAAGCCCTTTTTTTCTCTTTTTTTGGTATCAACTCAATGGTTTTATCTTATTAGTGAAACAGCATGGAGTGCCTCTTAACTACAAGGAAGTGTTAACCCAGTTTAATTATGTTTCCTATTCGGAAAGCAGATTCTGGAGTTTTAACCTACAGCTTTGTGAGGGGCTTCAACTTAATGGATGCTTGTGACTGCGATATATAAATTTCTTATTTTCCATGAAATGTTGTATATAATGTAAGTCTCCAAGGAATGCAAGCCCTTCAGTGAGTCATATTTGCTTTCTTCTCTGTCTGATTAAAATGAAAGTCAAAGAGCATGAAAATAAACATGTCCAGACAAATATACTATCCAATTTAGGAGAAAATTAGGCTAAGAAATATAAAGAAATACTTCTCATCTACAATATTTTCATCACCTTTCTGCAGTTACCAACAGTTTTTTAAAAACTTGTTTCCTTTGTGGTAATATAATACTATTCCAATGATCCTTTATTTATAGTCAGCTTAGAACCTTCATAGATGTGAACGGAGCTATGTTCCAGAGCAAGTTGTTGTAGTTCTGCTCACTATCAGCAAATAGCATTAGCAGTGGTCTCTAGTCATTTAGTGTTGGCTGTGTGTTGTTGGTCACGATAAGGCATTATTCAAAAACTGGTGCCCCTTGGCCTGTAAACTGTCTTTATTTTGCAATTCAGTGGTTTTTAAAAACATTTTTATTCAATTTGCTTTTAGGTGAACATGCACTTTTTAGGTTTGCTATAAACTCCAGAAATCCCTTTTATGTATAGCCTATTTATTTTAAATGCCTATACCTGGCTGGCATTTAATGGGATTTAAGTTTGTCACATTGGCTGTATAAGTGCTCACGAGAAGAGAGATAAATGGCAAAAACTGAAAGAGGCAAAAAAAATAAAAAAGATAAACGTTGCATGTAAATATACAATATAAGATGAATCATTTCACAGTAGACATAATTAGGAAGAACAGGAAGTGATCATTGATTCTTTGTGAAAAGTGCTGGGCCTATGCAATTGATAACAGGAAAAGCGGTTGACAAAATGGAAAATCTTTGATTGTAAAGCTGGACGATCAGCATCAAAGTTGAATGTTTATTAGCTTAATGTGCATTCAGAAGATGGCTAGGAGTTCGTTGGAATAATGAAAAGCCAAGCATGGTGAAAGTGAGGTTGATGAGATTATTGCTGCAAGCTCTGGCTAGTTCTGTAGGTTCCAGGCCTATTAGAATCTGCACAACATCAAAGTGCGCAGAGAGGCTGCAAGTGCTGATAACGTAATTTCTGAGAGGGAGAGTTCTTCACCCAATGAAGATGAAATTGGTCTATTTTGGGGAATAGATGGCAATAGGAGGTATATAATGAGATGGCGAGTAACATGAAGGATTTTAAAACTTTGAAGGACCAATGCAAACTTCCACTGGGAGAATGCATCCTGGGATTGCAAATGTAAGCCTCTTTTATTTCAAACAGCTTTTCAGACTGGGACTATTTCTTAGTTCATAGAGCTTTGTGCAGAGAGCTAGAGGAATAGAAGATTTGTCCATTGCCGTAAACCTAGTGATATCATACATGAAAGCAAAAATGAACATCCACGACTTAAATCTTAAGAATGGTGTGGTTATGTTTTTGGTATGGGTTAAAAACTTATTTTTAATTTTTTAAATTGTGTTAAATGTATGTAACATAAAATTTACCATTTTAACCATTTTTAAGTGTACAATTCTGTAGCTTAAGAACATTTACATTATTGTGCAACAATTACCACCATCCATTTCCAGAACTTTCTCGTCTTCCCCAATGGAAACTCTGTACCCATTGTACACTAACTCCCATTCCTCCGTCCCCCTGCCAGCCCCTGGCAACCACCATTCTACTTTCTGTCTCTATGACTTTGACTGTTCTAGGTACCTCATACAAGTGGAATTATACAATATTCGCTCTTTACGGCTGGATTATTTCACTGAGCATAATATTTTATAGATTCATCCATGTCGTAGCATGTGATAGAATTTCCTTCCTTTCTAAGGCTGAATAATATTCCAATGTATGTATATATAACATTTGGTTTATCCATTCATCTGTTGATGGGCACTTGGGTTACTTCTACTTTTTGGCTATTGTGTATAATTCTGCTATGAACATGAGTGTCAAATATCTATTTGAGTCTCTGCCTTCAATTCTTTGGGGTGTATACCCAGCAGTGAATTGCTAGATCAAGTGGTAACACTATTTTTAATTTTTTAAGGAATGACCATACGGTTTTCCACAGTGGCCATATCATTTTATATTCCCACCAGCAATGTACAAGTTTCCAATTTCTGCACATCCTCATCAGCACTTGTTATTTTCTGTTTTTTTGATAATAGCTATCCTAATGGGTGTGAAGTGGTATCTCACTTTAGTTTTAATTTGTATTTCCCTAGTAATTGGTGACATTGAACATTTTTTCATTCACTTATTAGCCATTTGTATATCTTCTTTGTAGAAACATCTGTTCAACTCCTTTTACTCATTTTTGAGTTGGATCTTTTTGTTTTTGTTGTTAAGTTGTAGGAATTTTTCGTTTTATCTGGATATCCTTCATCAGATATCTGATTTGCAAATATTTTATCCAATTCCGTTGGGTGCCTCATCACTCTGTTGATAGTGGCCTTTGATGCGCAAGAGTTTATAATTTTGATGTAGTTTATTTATCTATTTCTTCTTTTGTTTCCTGTGCTTTTGGTGTCATCTCCAGGAAATCATCACCAAATCCAATACCATGAAGATTTTCCCATTTGTTTTCTTCTCAGAGTTTTATAGTTTTATTTCTTACTTTTAGGTCTTTGATCCATTTTGAGTTAATTTTTGTAAATGGTGTAATGTGGTGTTCAACTTCATTCTATTTTGCATGTGGATGTCTAGATTTTCCAACAGCATTTGCTGAATAATTTTCATTTTTTTAAAGGAAAATTCTGATTTATATCATGTCCTTTGGTCTATAATGAACGTTTGCCACTTTTTTCCTGTAAATTTAATGTGAAAAGAGCTTAGCACATCCACCGCAGGAATGTCTGCATAGACACACAGACACACAGATACACGCACAGACATACACATCAATAAACATAAACCCCAAGAGGTGTGTTTGCATGAAATCCCACTAGGCTGCTTGGGAAAATTATAGCAAAATAAGACATCCTGGGACATTCAGGCACCATTGAATTTTAGAGAAAGACTTATAACACTTCAAGAAAAGCAAAAGTAATTCCTTGCCTTATGGTTTCAGTATATTTTTACAATTATAAGAGAAAATAGTTATTTAATCAATCACAATATTCTTCACGGTATTCTTTAAATACAATGGCCATGTATAATGTAATAGCATAAGTCTGACCAACACTGACTCTGATGCACACATTTTATGAATGAATGTGTAATTTATTTAAAATAAATTCATGATAATTGTATCTTTGACAGTTTTTCTCAAATAATTTCACATATACTTTTGATTAAAATTTTTATCATAAGAAAATAATCTAGTTATAAGTAAATATTTTGATAGATTGGATATACTGTAAAAGTTTTCCAAATGTAATCATCTTCCAGTAAAAAAACTCAGACAAAATCTAATCAGATCTACTACTATTTTGGTTTCTTGTGGCAGCCGAAATTTGTAGACTTAGTCATTCACTTTTTAAAAATTTTTATTTGCTGTGAATTTGTTTTATAATCGAATATACTCAAAACATTTAAATGGTTTAATAGAAAAAATATCACAGTCATATAACAGAAATGTTTCTTTTCTGACTTTATGAAATTATAAGCAATTAATTCCTATTTCAAGAGAGATGGATTGTGAGTTTTGAATCTAAAGGGCTAAAAACAGCTATAAATGAAGAATGTGATATACATTTACCTTTATTTGGAGTCAAATTCTGGAAAAAATAGAACAAGCCTATACAATTTCACAGTTTGGCTTTCAGGCTTTGTGTCAGTTTTCCTCCATTTTTATGACATATAAAATGACTTGTGAATAATAAAATATTATATAGAATATTAGTCAATCAAGAGGATTAAACCATTCAAATACAATATTTAGGATGAATATTTAGGTTGAGAAGTCAACTTAAGGGTTCAGGAAAAGATGAACAAAAAATATTTCGAAGATTCTTCACCAGCATCTGCTAGCAGCCATTAGCTTCTCTTTATTTTTAGCCGGTATTTGCTGTCCTACATCATTTAAATGTTATATTGTTGAATATTTCTAGCAGAATGGAATAGTCAATTGCTTTCGATAAGAATAGCACTTGATATTTGTCAAGTTTCAGTCCTGTTTCTTTATTATTTCTCAAAACGTTAAAACATGTTTATTTAATGTTTGGTTATTTTGTTGTTTGTACAAAGCCTTGATTGAATTATAACAATTTCTAATTTCAGTTTTAAGCTCATAAATGAATGCAGAAATGAAACTCCACACAAGTTATAAGCCAGCACTAGACTGTGTCTAGCATAAGCAAGGAATTTGACGAACATCTATATGCCAGGCATGGTGTTAAGTCCTCGGGGTATAACAACGAGAATGGGGAACTTAAGGGATATAGACAAGAAAGTGGCCAGTTAAAACATATTTTAATATGTTATTAAAGTTCTTGAAAAAGTTTTTGAGGCTGTCTCTTATATTTCTTAATGTTTGACCGGAGTCATATCCATATCCATCATGTATTGAATGGTAAAGAACAATTTTTGACTCTAAAAAATTAAAGTCAAAGTTTGTAAAGGGAAAATTTCTTTTTTTTTGATTCTTTTTCTTTCCTTTATTTTCTATTTGGTTATTTATTATTTTATTGAGGTCATAATAGTTTATAACACTGTGAAATTTCAGTTGTACATTATTATTTGTCAGTTACCATACATATGTGCCCCTTTACCCCTTTTGCCCCACTTCCCATATTGTAACCACTAATCTGTTGTCTTTGTCCATGTGTTTATCTTCCACATATGAGTGAAATCACACGGTGTTTGTGTTTCTCTGTCTGGCTTATTTTGCTTAACATAATACCCTGAGGGTCCATCCTTGTTGTTGCAAATGGGACAATTTTGTCTTTTTCTGGCTGAGTAGTATTCCATTGTATATGTATATACCACATCTTCTTTATCCAGTCATCAGTCAATGGGCACTTGGGTTGCTTCCATGTCTTGGCTATTGTGAATAATGCTGCAATGAAAGTAGGGATGCATAATTCTCTTTGAATTGTTCATATCAACTTCTTTGGATAAATACTCAGTAGTAGGATAGCTGAGTCATATGATGTTCCTATCCTTAATTTTTTGAGAAATCTCCATGTTTTTTTTCCATAGTGGCTGCACTAGCTTGCATTCCCACGAGCGGTGTATGAGGGTTCACTTTTCTCCACAACCTCTCCAACATTTGCTATTTTTTGTCTTGGTGATTATAGCCTTTCTAACAGGTGTAAGGTGACATGTCAATGTAGTTTTGATTTGCATTCCCTTGATGATTGGTGATGTTGAACATCTTTCCATGTGTTTATTGTCAGTCTGTATGTCTTCTTTGGAAAAATGTTTGTTCATATCCTCTGCCCATTTTCTGATTGGGTTGTGTGTTTCTTTATTGTTGAGTTGTGTGAGCTCTGTATATTTTGGAGATTAATCCCTTATCAGATACATGATTTGCAAATATTTTCTCCCATTTGGTGGGTTGTCTTTTCATTTTGTTCATGGTTTCCTTTGCCTTGCAGAAGATTTTTAGTCTGATGAAGTCGTATTTGTTTATTTTTTCTTTTGTTTCCCTTGCCTAAGTAGACATGGTATATTCAAAAAGACTCTTCTAAGACCAATGTCAAAGAGTGTACTACCTATATTTTCTTCTGGGATTTTTATGGTTTCGCATATTAACTTCAAGTCTTTAATCCATTTTGCGTTAATTTTTGTGTATGACGAAAGATAATGGTCTGCTTTCATTCTTTTGCCTGTGGCTGTCCAGTTTTCCCAACACCATTTATTGAAGAGACTTTCCTTTCTCCATTTTATGTTCTTAGCTCCTTTGTCAAAGGTTATCTGTCCATAGATGTGTGGTTTTGTTTCTGGGCTTTCAATTCTGTTCCATTGATCTGTGTGTCTGCTTTTGTACAAGTAAGTGCTGTTTTGATTACTTTAGCTTTGTAGTGTATTCTGAAGTCAGGGATTGTGATGCCTCCAGGTTTGTTCTTTTTTCTTAGGATTGCTTTAACTATTTGGGGTCTTTTGTTGCCCCATATGAAGTTTAGGATTCTTTGTTCTATTTCTGTGATGAATGTCAGTGAGATTCTGATTGGCATTGCATGGAATCTGTAGTTTGCTTTAGGTAATATGGACTTTTTTTTTTGAGGAAGATCAGCCCTGAGCTAACATCTGCTGCCAATCCTCCTCTTTTTGCTGAGGAAGACTGGCCCAGAGCTAACATCCATGCCCATCTTCCTCTACGTTATATGTGGGACACCTACCACAGCACGGCTTGCCAAGCAATGCCATGTCCACACCTGGGTGAACCCCGGGCTGCCGAAGCAGAACATGTTCACTTAACCACTGCGCCACCTGGACAGCCCCAATATGGACATTTTAACTATGTTTATTCTTCTAATCTGTTAGGATGAAATATCTTTCCATTTCTTTATGTCATCTTTGATGTCTTTCAAAGTGTCTTATAGTTTTCATTGTATAGGTCTTTCACCTCCTTGGTTAAATTTATTCTTAGATATTTTATTCTTTTCATTGCAATTGTAAGTGGGATTGTATTCTTGAATTCTCTTTCTCTTAGTTCATTATTAGAGTATAGAAATGCAACCAATTTTCGTAAGTTGATTTTCCCTGCAACTTCTCTGTAGTTGTTATTATTTCTAATAGTTTTCCCATGGATTCTTAAGGGTTTTCTATATATAAAATCACGTCATCTGCACACAGTGAGAATTTCACTTCTGCACTGCCAATTAGGATACCTTTAGTTCTTTTCCTTTCCTAATTGCTCTAGCCAGAACCTCTGGTATTATGTTGAATAGGAATGGCAAGAGTGGGCACACTTGTTGTGTTCCTGTTCTCAGAGGGATGGCTTTCAGTTTTTCCCCACTGAATATGATGTTGGCTGTGGGTTTGTCATACATAGCCTTTATTACGTTGAGGTATTTTCCTTCTATACTCATTTTATTGAGAGTCTTTGTCATAAACGGATGTTAGATCTCGTCTAATGCTTTCTCTGTATCTACTGAGAGGATCATGTGATTTTTATTCCTCATTTTGTTAATCTGGTGTATCACATTGATTGATTTGTGGATGTTGAACCATCCCTGTGTCCCTGGTATAAATCACTTGATCATGGTACATGATCCTTTTAATGCATTGCTGTGTTTGGTTTACCAGCATTTGGTTGAGGATTTTTGCATCTATGCTCATCAGTGATATTGGCCTGTAATTTTCCTTCTTTGTGTTGTCCTTGTCTGGCTTTGGGATGAGGGTGATGTTGGCCTCATAGAATGACTTAGGAAGGGGTCCATCTTCTTAAATTTTTTGGAAGAGTTTGAGAAATATAGGTTTTAAGTCTTCTTTGAATGGTAGGATTCTCCAGAGAAGCAATCTGGTCCTGGACCTTTACTTTTTGGGAGTTTTTTGATCACTGTTTTGATCACTTTACTTGTGATTGGTCTATTCAGATTCTCTATTTCTTGATTCAGTTTTGAGAGATTATATGAGTCTAAGAATTTATCCATTTCTTCTAGATTGTCCAATTTGTTGGCATATTGTCTTTCATAGTATTCTCTTAAAATCCTTGGTATTTTTGTGTATCCATTGTACTTTCTCCTCTTTCATTTCTAGTTTTATTTATTTGAGCCTTCTCTCTTTCTTTCTTAGTGAGTCTGGCTGAGGGTTTGTCAAATCTTTTTCTCTTGTCAAAGCACACTCTTAGTTTCATTGATTGTTTCTACTGTTTTTTTTTGGTTTCTATTTCATTTATTTCTGCTGTAATTTTTATTATTTTCCTCCTTCTTCTACTTTCAGCTCTATTTGTTCTTCTTTTTCTAATTCTCTTAGGTATAGGTTAAGATAACTTATTTGAGATTTTTCCTGTTTATTAAGGTGGGCCTGTATTGTAATAATTTACCTCTTAGGACCGCTTTTGCTGCATTCCATATGAGTGGCTATGGTGTATTTTCATTTTCATTTGTCTCCAGATATTTTTTGATTTTTCCTTTAATTTTTCAATGACCCGTTTGTTGTTCAATAGCATGGTGTTTAGTCTCCACCTATTTGTCACTTTCCCAGCTTTTTTCTTGTAGTTGGTTTCTAGGTTCATAGCATTATGTTGGAAAAGATGCATGATATGATTTCAATATTCTTAAATTTATTGAGACTTGCCTTGTTTCTCAACATATGATCTATCTTTAAGAATGGTCCGTGTGCACTTGAGAAGAATGTGTATTCTGCTGTTTTTGAATGGAGTGTTCTATCTATATCTGTTAATTCCATCTGTTCTAGTTTTTTGTTTAATTCCTCTATTTCCTTATTAACTTTCTGTCTGGATGATCTATCCACTGATGTAAGTGGGGCGTTGTGTTCCCCTACTATTATTGTATTGCTGTTAATGTCCCCTTTTAGGTGTGTTAATAGTTGCTTTATGTACTTTGGTGCTCCCATGTTAGATGCATATATAAGTGTTATGTCCTCTTGGTGGAGTGTCCCTTTTATCATTATATACCGCCTCTCTTTGTCTCTCATTGCCTATTTTATCTCAAAGTATACTTTGTCTGATATAAGTATGGCAACACCTGGTTTCTTTTGTTTGTCATTAGCTTGGAGTATCATCTTCCATCCCTTCACTCTGAGCCTGTGTTTGTCTTTAGAGCTGAGGTGTGTTTCCTGAAGGCAGCATATTGTTGGGTCTTGGTATTTAATCCATCCAGTCACTCTGTGTTCTGATGGGGAATTCTCTCCATTTACATTTAAAGCGATTATTGATATATGAGCACTTAATACTGCCATTGTATCTCTTGTTTTATAGTTATTCTCTATCTGTGTCTCTATTCTGTTATTTTGTTTATTGTTTATCATGAGGTTTGTATAAAAGATCTCATAGATGAGGTAGTCCATTTTATGATAGCCTCTTATTTCCTTAGTCTAAGTAGGTTCCATTGCTTTCCTCCTACATGTCTAAGTTATTGTTGTCACAACTTATTGCATTTTGTGTTGTGAATTTGTGATTAAAATGAAGTGATTATAGTTATTGTTGATGCTTTTCTTCCCTTTATCTTTAATGTCATAATTGTTTGCTAACCTGTTCGATAGAAAGCTGCAATTTTCTGATTTTGTCTGTCTATTTATCTCCTTGCTCAAGGCTTTGTAAACCCTTTCTCTCTTTTTTTTTTTTTCAGGTATGAAGTTCTTATCATTTCTTGTAGGGGCAGTCTTGTGGTGATAAACTCCCTCAGCTTTTGTTTATCTGGGAAAGTTTTATTTCTCCATCATATCTGAAGGATATTTTCATTGGATAGAGTATTCTTGGCTGAAAGCTTTTGTCTTTCAGAATTTTGAATATATCATTCCACTCTCTCCTAGCCTGTAAGGTTTCTGCTGAGAAATCTGCTGATCTGTAGATTATTTTCTTCTGCCTTGTTGCCCTTAATATTCTTTTTTTGTCATTGACATTTGCTGGTTTTACTACTATATGCTTTGGAGAAGGTCTTTTTACATTGTTGTAATTAGAAGTTCTATTAGCTTCATTTGCTTGTAATGCCACCTCTTTCCCCAGATTTGTGCAGTTTTCAGCTTTTATTTCTTTGAACAAGCTCTCTGCTCCTTTTGACTTTTCTTCTCCCTCTGGAATACCTTTAATCTTTGTGTTGCATTTCATAATTAGGTTGAGTATTTCTTGGATAATTTCTTCATTTCTTTTAAGTCTTAGCTCTGTTTCCTCCTCTATCTGAAGCATTTCTGTATTTCTGTCACCCAAATTGCTAATTCTGTCCTCCATAAAATCAACTTTGTTATTGAAAGACTCCAGATTTTCCTAAATCTCATTCATTGTATTTTTCATCTCCAATATTTCTCATTTTTCTTTATAGTTTCGATCTCTTTTGAGATGAATTCCCTCTGTTCATTAATTTTATTCCTGACTTCATTGAATTGTCTTTCTGAGTTTTCTTGTAATTCATTGAATTTTTATTGTGATAGGTCTTTTGAATTCTCTGTCATTTAGATTGCAAATTTCTGTGACTTCAGGATTGATTTCTGGGTTCTATTTATTTTCCTCCTGGTCTGGAGTTTTAATATACTTCTTCAGGCTATTTGATGGGGTGGATTTGTGCCATCGAATAGTGGTCGTATCTGGTCACAGATTCCACCTGCCACCACTGGGGGGAGGCAGGAGCTGTGTATTCTTAGTTCATTGCAATTCCTGGCAGCTGTGGCTGTCCTTTGGTAGCTGTGCTGGCAGGGTCTTTCTGTGTTTATCCAATGGCCACTGCTGCTTTTCACACATAGGTGTGCAGGTGCTCTGGTGGGGGACCCATGCTCTGGTCAACTGGCCAAACTGTTGCACCAGGTGGTGGAAGGGGTGCTTTCTTTTGTGTGCATGATCCCAGGGGTGCTCCCACTCTGCACTCGCTGTCTTCCCTCCTGGGCTGCTTTGCTTGGTGAGGACACCTGTGCAATTCCTTAGCCCCCTCAGTATGGAGCATTCCCACCAGCTTGGAGGCAACTCCAAGAGTGAAGGCATTCCTGGAGAGGACTGCCCCTTCCCCCCTCTCCTCTCAGAGCCACACATGGTCCTGTGCCCTAGATCACTACCATTTGGGGAGGGGGAGGAGATCTCCTTACCTCCTCCCACTGCCCCCTGGGGGGTCCAGCACCTCCACCTGCAGACGTATGGCTGCATGGATCTTTCAGACGTCTATTGTGTTGTGTTCATGTCCTCTGTTGGTTTATGAGTGTCCTTTTCATTATATCTTATGTAGGAGAGTCTAAGGGGAGAGCTCATCCTGCCATTATGCTGATGTCACTCTCTGTTCTTTCATTTTTTAGTGAGATTACATGTCTGTCCTTGATTAAGTGAGTTTTGCTAGAGAGCTGTGTTTGATTATTGGTAGGGAGGTCATTTGTTTTGTAATGTGGTAGAAGATTCTTGTAATTCTTTAAGATACTGATTTTAGCTAGTTTTTAGTAGTTTTCCTTTGTACCTTTCAGGAGTACAAGAAAAATAAAATGGAGTACTTAAAAATTCCTTCTACTTCCCAGTAATTACATTGCCAACCTGGGTTCACAATTTAAAGAAAGAATTGAAGACTAGAATAAGTCAAGGATCAGCTTGTTTTGTTTTCTTTACAATATGTAAAGTTTTTCCTAGTTTTACTCTAGGATTCTTTCACATAAAAAGCTAAATCTGGATAACATAACAGCAAATACAAGCATATAACAAAAAATTGTTTTTGAATCCTAGAAAGTAATCCAATTACTTTAATTAGAAGATGTATTTGAATTTTAAAAATTCAGAGCAATGAAATTATGAACTAGTGTTTCTAGATCTCATAACTGAGGCTATGCAACAAGATAGAATTCTGGATTATAAATTTAGAGATTATGCAGTCTGATTTAGAGATTATAAATTTCTAGTTGTGCTACAGAAAGATGGTGTGATCTTGTTATACTGCAATTGAGTCATTTATAAAATACAGATGACAATACCTACTGTGGCTGTAAAAATGAAAATAAATAGGACAGTCAATTCTTGATCATTAAGACATTACCGACTTTGGGGAATTTACCTGTTCTTTTATTTCATTTTCATTTAACCTACACTACCCATCTTTTGACCATTTTTCCATTTGTTCTTGATTATATCAGGGTGGTCATTAACAAAAAGAAATAGATCCTAAATCTTTTTTCTCTTCTTGTTTTTATCTGTTTTTGTGTAGGTTTTCAAAAAGCAGTGATTAAATTAAGATTTTCAGTTGTTGATTGAACAACAGTGTTGTTCAGTTTGTTGTTGATTGAAGCAACATTGTTGGGCTGCTACTTGGGGCTGTGCAAAGGGCAACGTGAGAGGGAATGGACCCAAGTTAGTTGAAGAACCCAGTTAGATGCTTCCTGCATCTTCTAGAGATGAAGACTTTTCTTGCTTTATTGGTTTGGAAATTTATGCATTCAATTTCTTTTATTTTAGTGATTATTTTTACATGTACATTTAACAAATTAAAAGGTGAGTCAAGAGCTTTACTCTTCTCCCAAACAAGGTAAGGATACTAACTGCTTTAACTCTGACCTTCCATCTTGCAACTTTGGTGCTATTGTTGACTATTTTAGTTGCACCCTATTTTCTGACCCCTATCATCAGTGATTATTATCACTATTTTAACAATTAATGTTTATTTAAGTTTCCAATATATTTAGCAATTTCTTTGTTCACTCTTGGTTCTGCATCCCAAGCCTTCCTTCTTGGTTCAGTTTTCTTATTTCTGGGCTATACATTTAGTAATCATTTCAGCAAAGTTCTGCAAGTGGTAAATATTTTAGACTTATTATGCAGGAAAATATTTTGGTTTCTCTTTTACCTGTGAATGATAGTTTAGCTGAATATAGTTAGCAGTTATTTTTCCTCAGCACTTTGAAATTGTCTTCTGGAAAGTAATATTACTTATGGTTTGTTGTCAATAAAGTTATTTCTTTGCAGATAATTTGTATTTTCTCTCAGATATTTCTAAGATGTTCTCTTTGTCTTTGATGCTCTACATTTCACTTGTACTCTTAGTACTCTTGGAGGTGCTCATTCTATAGCCCATGCCACTTAAATAGTCTTTCATATTTCTCATCTTTTTGTCCCTTTGGTTTGTATTCCATGTAAATTACTTTAAATCCATTCCAATTCACTATTTTTTCCAGCTATATATATAGTCAACTCTTCAACCTATTCATTGAATTATTTATTTCAATAACTCTAGTTTTCACTTCTAGCATGAAAATTTTTTTCAAATTTATTGTTTTTTCTGCCCTTTTGTTCTTATCTTTTATAGATTACTATATTCAGTTTTGGTGTGCACATTCCACATTGTTTTAGGTGACTCCTTCAAAGAGTTTAATTTTCTTTTTTTTTTTTTTTAAAGATTTTATTTTTTCCTTTTTCTCCCCAAAGGTCCCCGGTACATAGTTGTATATTCTTTGTTGTGGGTCCTTCTAGTTGTGGCATGTGGGACGCCGCCTCAGCGTGGTTTGATGAGCAGTGTCATGTCCGCACCCAGTATTCAAACCAACGAAACACTGGGCCGCCTGCAGCGGAGCGCGCGAACTTAACCGCTCGGCCACGGGGCCAGCCCCAAAGAGTTTTATTTTCTTTTGTGACTTGTCATCTTTTGAGCTAGCTTTCATGAGAAGCTGTTTTTCCTGGGAATAAAGAGTGTTCTGCACTATGGAAGTGTGCCTTGGTTGTTTCAATTATGCTCCTTTAGAGGCCCTAACTGCATTGCAGATAAATTCACCCTGATGTCTCACAGACACTTAATATTTAATTTCTCCAAAAAGACCTCATCATCTCCTCCACCCCAGACTTTCTTCTCATGTGTATTTTCTTTCTCAATGAAGAGTACTGTATTAGTTTGCTAGGGCTGCCCATAATAAAGCTGCACATATTGGGTGGATTCAGCAACAGAAATTAATTTTCTCACAATTCTGAAGGCTAGAAGTCCAAGATCAAGGTGTCAACAGGGTTGATTCTTCTGAGGCCTCTCTTATAAAGTATCCCAACTCTATGTTGCAGTTGCTTATTTACTTGCTGTATAACCTATAATGGCTCTATTTTGGAAACTCCATTAGAACATGGATTATTCGTATGCAGTTCACAGTTGTGTCAGTAGTGTCTAACCCATAGTAGGCTCCTAATAAATATTGATACTTGGTATACTCCATATCATTGTTATGAAATAGTAGACTAAATGATACCTTATTTTTCTGACCATCTTATTTAAAAGTCCAACCCTACTATCCTTCCTTGCTTTATTTTTATAGAAGTCTCCTTATCTGATTTTATAGCTACAGATAGATTGATTGATTATCTCTCTCTGAAAGTATAGAGCTTATACTCTAGACTAAGCGTAGATGAGAACTGAAGAGTCTACTTATGTTTTTACATGTTGTATGATCAAAGAAATTTTATACAAACTAATTTCTGGCTTCATACATTTCAAACCTTGGTACCTTCAAAATGACGTGTTCATATCACTATACTATTTCTGGGCCCACACCTTGTGTCATGATGCCAGGTGAGTTGGCAAAGAGTGATGGGAGCATTCCTAGAAGCCATCTATACACTGAGTAGCTAGCAATAACTCAACCATACATAGGCATGACTGAAGCACATATATATGTCCTACTACTTCTAAACAAAATCTGTCTTCAAATTTCTCCTTAACTTCATCTCCCAAAATGCCTGTGAACTCTCCAGTGCCACCTAATATTATGAGAAGTTAGAATGGAAAGAGACAGTGGCCTTAACTAATTGTAGTTAATTTTTAAAATTTTACTTGCAAGTTTTACAAAACATATAACCATGTGAACACATTGCTAGGGGTCCTGGAAGGGTCTGTGCAAATGAGGGTCCTTGAAGCTTAGCTTCATTCTTTTCAAGATAAATAAGCTACTGAAGGCAAAGCTGCCCTGGTTGAGGTGGGGATATGGGTGGGATTGTAGGCAGGAGACAGGCCTAGTGAAATCCACTAATTTCTCCCTTCCTATTCCTGGAAGACTCTGGGAAACCTCCAAGGTATCTCTGATCACAGATGAAAACAAATATCCTATTCCTTCCTACTTTTCAGTGTCCTTTCCTTGAATATATAGCTTAAGAACTAGAGTTGCAGTAGGGAACATTAATTTTTCAAATATGGAGAGGAAGCACAATTACTTTCAGTAGAAAAACTCTTTCATATTTTTAAGACTGGTCCTGTCATATATTATCAAAAGGAGAACTCAAATCTCTACTCCCGATCTGGTGGAAAACAGCCAGACTTTCAAGATCATATCAAAACAAAGCAGCAAAGACCCTCCTTTGAAAGGGAAATGATGAATCTGTGCAGAGAGCTGCTGTGAAGGCAGTGAGGGGTAGTGCAATCAGGCTGTGATTAGAGGTATATTACCTCTGTCTACTGAGCCATCAAGCCAGCAGGAGTGATAAGGTTGCACGATATAAATGCCTGCCCATATGAATACAATTTGGTAAGTAGTGCATGAAAGTTTCCAGCCATATCCAAGTAATATCATTCAAGAAGAGATCATTTCAAGACTCTGCATGCATGCTATAGGCCCCTTAACATGGAAACTGTTTTCAGATTCAGTGATGTTCAGCCTCCTGCTGCGACCTCGCAGGCACACAGAGAAAGGATTTGGAATGCAGCTATCATCCAAGGTTCTTTTGTAACCAAACTGTGGCAGGTGGTTTTGTAGCTTAATCCCTGAAAAGAGAATCTCTGCCTTTTTATTTTTAATGGAAACTGTAGTCAAATATTTAAGGTTGACAGAAATGAAGCACAAACATACGATTAGTTTATATAGTGTAGAAAAGTGAACTTAGTCCTTGGTGCCAGGATGGGGGAGCCAAAGAAGTATTTTCCAAGAACTGAGAAATTTAAATTGTCTTCTGAGAGCTAAGCTAATCAAGTCCAAATCTAATAGATGTGATTATAAGAGCAAATACGTGGCCAATGAGTAAGGGAACAACTAAAACACCAATAAAGGTGAACTGGACAGAGCCATTTATAGGAGAAAGGATGGGAATGAGATAGCACTGGGGAGAGGAAACCTCATCAGTGATTTCCTGCTCAGTATGGAGAACATGAGACAGTGATGAGCCTTGGATGCACTGAGGTAGGACACTCAGAAAAGCCAATGTTGACAGTGCCCATTTAAGCACTATCCAGTGGAGAGAATGGCTTGGCCAAGAAGATATGTGTCTCTCAAGATAAGCTCCATGAGAGCAGGAACTCTGCATTTCTTGTTTACTGGCACATAGTAGGCCCCTACTAAATACATGTTGAATGAATTTGTGAAGAAATAAGGGTGCCAAGTCTATCCTTTACTTGAGAGCTGTGTCTTATCAACTAACTTTCTTGTTCCACACCTGTGCTTGCAAAGCAAATTTATGATAACTTGTATTCCCATGTAGCTTGTTTATAGGGAAAAAGATTCTGATTTGTTCAAATTGTCATTCTAGTATCTGAGAGCTTAGTTAGTGTGGTCTGCTCCTGAGAACCTGATTATTCTCATTTGTGGTCACAAGTTCAGGTATCTCTCCTGCACAGTTTATGCCTGCAATGACTTTATCATGGAAAACTATCACCTTGGGAATGTTTTGTTGGTGGTTGTTGGTCTGAGGTGAAATTCCATTTCATTGGCACCTTCTTAGAATGCGCAAGATGTATCATTAATGTTAGGTTTTTGGAGACCTTTTATTGTTTTTAAAGATATGGGATTTAGGACTACAGGGAATATTTTCATTTTGTGTTCATTAGCGGTAAATCACTTCCTAAGTAGAATCAGTTATGTCATTGCCACAGGACCATGGGAGAGGTTGTTTGAGGCTGCTTTCTACAACATAGAAAGCTTAAGAATTTTAAAAGTTGTGGTAGATCCTATTTGTTATTCCTCTGCTTATTAAAAAAAAAAAAAAAGAAATCCTTCATCATTACTTTATGTTAAAGATGTGGTACAAATATCAAATCAGGACTAATAAGCAGGCTAGCAAAATGACCAAGGCAGGAAAGTGTCACTATTAGAAAGGAAACCACTGCTTCTGATCATGATTGTACCACCAGAGTGGAAAGATTATGTTACTGGTCTCACTAATCACATTCGCCAAAATGCTCACAACAGAATTTCTGTGGGCTGGTGGTGCTTGGAAAATTGGCATCAGTAGCAGAGAATATTAATGCCTCTTGCCTTATACAGGGTATTGTAATTAGAGAATATGCAAGGTGACACATTATCTTGGTGGACATCAAAGGTTATTATCGTATCATTGCTCAAGTGTAAAAACATTGTTAAGATTGCTGTCATGATTTTATTTTTTTCCCGTTGCAAGTTAACAACCTTTGGCTAAAGGACACTTCATTTCCTCCTGTTATAGAAATTCAGGCTCGAATATTTTTATCTGCAGTACATTTTGAAGGCCACTTTTCTAGTTCATATTCAGTTGATGTGTAGATATATAGTTTCTCATGCTGTAGCTTGTCGATGTGTTTATAAATTAATTTGAGCATCTCAACTATGTTTGAATTCATTCATATAATTCAGAACAAAGATACTTAGTAATTTAGACTGAAGAAAGTAAATATAGTTGAACTCTGGGATAGGTAAAGAACCTCTGAATCAAAAAAATGACATGAGTAGTATAGCCATTTAATAAACATTTATTCATGAGTTTAGCATGGCTCACCTACTTCTAACTCAGAATAATAAATGCAATGATGTTTTTTAGTTATTATTTTTATCAGTTAATTTTATTTTTAAAATAAGATATGTTTACTTTCATTGAAATGCACATTATAATTCATAAATTTGACAAATGTATCCTCCTTTGCAAGCACACTTTTATCAAGATATAGAACATTTAAGGTTTGTTCCATTGTGAATAAAACTGCTGAGAACAATTGTATATAAATCTTTTTGTGTACATATGTTTTTATTCTATTGGTAAATACTTAACAATGGAATTACTGAGTCATAGGGTGGGAAGATGTTTAACTTTCCAAGAAATTGATAAACAGTTTTCCAACATTATTGCCCATTTTATATTTCCACCAGCAATGTATAAGTGTTCCGGGGGCACCACATCAGGGTCAGCATTTGGCACTGTAAGTCTTTGTTTTTTTCCTCATTCTAGTGGGTGTGTGATGATGTCTCATTGTGCTTTTACTTCGCATTTCCTTGATAACTAATCCTCTTGAACATACTCTCATGTGCCTATTGTCTATTAATATAACTTCTGTTGTGAAGTGTCTGTACAAATATTTTGCCCATCTTTATTTAGGAAAAATGGAAGTTTATCACTGAAGTTTTCTATCACTTCACAGGAAGAGGTATAAGGTCATCATAAGTTTAAAATTAGTATTGTAGTCTCTAAAACAACTAATTGAATAACAAAGAAGTAAAGCTAAAAAACCAAGGGAGGAAATAAAGTGGGATAATAAACTATACTTTCTTAGTACAAAAGACAGGAAAAGAAACAAAGAACAGATGGAACAAATGGAAAAGGCATAGCAAGATAATGGACTTAAGCCCAACCATATCAATCACTTGCGTCGTTAATTATTTATTTTGTCCTATTTTCTCTTTCTGAAAGTAAAATTACATGTATATTAATCTTCTTGATATGTTTCCACAGATCACTGAGTCTATGTGTAATGTTTTAAATCTTTTTTTCTTGGTTTTCTGATTCCTCCCTCTTCTGTGTGTCCTCCAGATTATCAGCTGTGCTCAAAACACCTCACGAGCCCTTCTCGGCCAAGCCTTACGTTCTCCCCTGCTTGTGCACAGCTTAAAATACAGCTAAAGGCTCAGGATGACTACGCCCGTGCCTACATCTCCTTTTCTGGGCTGCAACATAATCTTAAGTGATTTCTTTTTAATCTCTTTTTAAATATTTTGAGGATAAGCAAGAGATAGAAGAAGGAGTATCAGAAGAATTTCGCATAGATAGAGAGAAACAAAGGAGTCACAAAATGATTAGGATTGCAGTGGAAAACAACAATTTTAACCCAGTGTTTGTGGTTTGTTTTAATTTTTTGTTATTCAGCCTCAATTCTTACAGAAGTGGAATTTACTGATACTGAGTACTGAAATTCAGGAGCATGTGCTGGTACAGCAATATGGTTGTTAAAACGTTGAGCACTTCCATATAGGATAGTATATAGCTGCTGCCTTCAAGCCCCATGCTGCCCCAGCCACCCCAGCCCCTCAGCCCAGAACTATCTATCCCTACCTATAATTCATCAATTTAAGAGTTAAGATCTGGCTTAACAGTGGACTACGGGGACCTATTCCTCGCTACATTTGGTGTGTTATGCCATACTGTCAGTGGTTGAATATTTCTAAGAGCATTGTTACTTAAGTTGGTTGTGATTAAGTTTCTCCAAATTCGGAAAAGGATGTTAAGCTTTCAGCTGATTGGAAAAACACAATAGCTGCAGTCCAGGTCTTTGTCAGAGCGTATTATCTTGATTTTACTGCCATGGAATACTTTTTGGAAGTTGAGACTAGCCATCTTCTTAGCCTCAGGATTAAATGAGTGATATACAATCCCCCATTAAACATCCCTGAATTAAGCCAGATTGTCAGAGATGTGTATTTTAGAGTGAATTGTTTTATCCTCCTCTTGAATTGCTTTTACTAAATCGCCGTTGGTAGTGTACTATTGGTCTGTACTGAAAGATGTTTTAAGAAATAACATTCAGAGTTCACTTTCTATCAAGATGTCTTCTTTATAAGACTTCAGGGGAGAAACTTGTCCCAGCGTTTGATATGGTGGGATAATTTTGCTTCTTGACAGTTACCGTTTGTTTTTATGTAAGAAAAACTATGTATTGAATAACTAATCGTGTTTCTCTTACTGGATCAATCATTAACAATCTCAGAAGCAAATTTGCTTTCCACTTTTAACAATTTTAAAAAAATCTTGTATGGCAGATATTTTTACAGACTTCCTCAGATCGTTTTTAAACAAGGGTGAGTACAATCAAGTGAGTAAAATATACAAATGAAACATAGTACACTTTCTATTAAAATTTTCTCTTATATCCACGGAGCTGGGACCTAACAGCTAACCTGCAAGAGCGGGAGGTGCCCGGATTCCGTGAAGTTTCACTGTTAACAGAGGCCTGCATGTTGGGTGTCACTGATTCAAAGATGCACATCTTTTCCACATTTTATAGTGAAAAATCTAAATGCATTTTATAATCAATAGTATCTATACTAGAGGGAACATGATATTATATCTGCTTGTGGATGGTAAGGAAAAAGGGAGAGGTTGCCTTCATTTTCTCTTCATGAACTAACTGAAGCCTTGCCTTTGTATTATGCATCCCAGATTTTGTCCCTTTTTCCCCATCCTGTTTGTCTGGTAAACTTGATGCACTTTTCAAAGCTAAGTGCGAATATCACCTTCTCCAGGAGGCCTTCCTTGATCTCTCAGTTCAGGTTAGGCTACTTATTTATGCTTTCAAGCATCCAGAGCCTCTTCGCTGCACTTGCCAGACTCTTTTGTATTGTTTGTCCAGGTGTTTGAGATGCAGTATAGCAGAATGGTTAAGCACTTGGCCTCTGGAGGTGGACACTTTTGGATTTAATTTTACTGTCACCAGCTCTTGGGCAAGTTGTTTAAACTCTCTGTTCCTCAGTTTGTTCATCTGTTGAATGGAATCATCATGGTAATCTATCTAATGGGATTATTTCAAGGATGAAATGAGTAAGCGCATTGAGAACTGTGTCTCCTTCTCTTCCTCCTTCTTTCCTTCTTGCTATTGTTACTGTTGTCATCCACAGCAGAATGTGAGCTCTGGAGGCAGGAACTGCCTAAATCTTGTTGAAGTCTTTAATTTCTAATTTCCCAGGGTCTTCAAGAATGCTTGATCCTTACTAGATGTTTACAAACAAATGAAGTCTTGTATTAAATGTGAATTTTGGGTGACATGTCATAGTTTACTGAAAACTGAACTATGTTTGTGAAAGTGCTTTAAGAAATTGAGCTAGTGTAATTATCATATCCTTCTAGATGAGATAAAATCATTCCCTTTATTGGAAAGGATTCATTTACTTATTTAATAAACATTGAGTGCCCACTCTGTGTCAGATACTGTCCCAGATACTTGGGAATGCAGAGGTGAAAAACAACCTCTGCCTTCAAGAAACTAATTTTCTAGTGTAGAGAAATGATAGCTTATGGTTTTTTTTAACTGGACATTTGATTTGCTAGGAAGTTTATTATTCCATAAATTTATTTTATTTCTCAGAGTTAGTATGGTGGTACTGAGCATATTAATTTTTCCCCAAAAGTTAAGAAGTTACCTATTTCCTTATTTATTCTTTGATGCATTAAAAAATTGGAATTGAGCGTCTAGCTGTTGATGGGCATTTTCTTTAGATTGTCTGAAAACCATTCATGGTGTTGGATATTGTCTTTGAAAAACCTCTTGCATTTCTTGACTTCTTTTAGTTAGTTATGTTTGATCTTGCTTAGAGCCACTGCAAGTCGTTACATTGAAATTTGGGCCCTCAGTCTCGCGATTTTCCATTGATATCCATTTAGCTCAATTGCTCAGAACATAAGACTAGCTCATTAAAATAAACCCAGTGCTCTGTGTTCATGTTGTGCTTCTAAAATAGCAGTAGCTAGGAATACTTTTGTTTGCTCTTTTTTTTTTTTTTTGAATAAAGTCCTTGGGCACCATTGACTTGTATGGTGCAAGATGTTTTCTTAAGAGATATTCTTCCAGTCTTCCTTTCACAAGAATTTCCTTCGTACGCTGTAGTACCTACTCCCAAGTTCGCTGATGTAGTTTCTCCTATGGTACTTATCTCCAGGGATGAGTCCTCCAAAATGTTATGAGTGCTGCATACCGATCCATAATTCTGGAGCAAGATTCCACCTCCTGAATGTAATTATCATTTATGGTCTTGCCGGTTTCACTTCTTTCTGCTTATTTGTCCATCTGGCATTATCTCTCAAGCCTTTACCGTTTATGAATCATTGGCAATATTCACACCCAATTGTTTATGACTCTCTAGGAATCTTTGCCAGATTTCTGAGCATTTAAAGGCTATTTTCCTATTTTATGTTCTCTCGTTTTAACGGGGACAGTTGGTACATATGCTCCTTTATACTGTAATTTCAAAAATGGATGCCAGGTCCCATGTTTAAATCATTTACACATGTAGCCTCTCGTTCTAAAAACTCACAAATTAAGACAGTTCAGGGGGCTGCTTTTGACAAGCACGGACATCAAGTTTAAACAATGTGAGCTTGTCTAGATGAGACATTCGAGTGAATAAAAGTCCAGTTCTGTAGGAAGATTGGGAATGTTCATTCTCTTTAGAAAAATTATACTTTGCAAAGATTTCTTCATTATTTTCAATAGTGATAAGAACAGAGGCTCTGCCCCTCACTAGCTATGTGATCTTAGGTAAGATATTAACAGCTTGAAACGTTTCCCCATTTGTAAATGTTTATGTCTATGAGGTTCTCTCTTCAGTACTATCAGGAATTCTTTTCATGGAATTTGTTCCTGAAGAATGTTTTTATTGGTTAGAAGTAGCTTAAAAGATACTTGCATAAAAGATGAATTTATGGAAGAGCTGTGACTAATATATATTTTTTCAGATATAGGAATACTTATACAAAATTACCTCATGTTGTTTTGGGGGTGTGAGGTTAGCAAAGAATTATTACTCTGAGTATATGAAGAGAGCCTATAATTTAACAAGAAGTAATACCCTGTTAGTATAAAAATGCTAAAGATATGAACAAACAATTCATGTGCACACACACAAATACATAAAAAATTACAATTTGGTTAAAAACATGGGTAAAAAATGTCCATTCTTGAGGATGGCCCCGTGGCCTAGAGGTTAAGTTCAGTGCGCTCGGCATTGGTGGCTCAGGTTCAGGTCCCAGGCTTAGACCAACACCACTCATTGGTGGCTGTGCTATGGCAGTGATCCACATACAAAATAGAGGAAGATCATCATAGATGTTAGCTCAGTGATAATCTTCCTCAAGCAAAAAGATGAAGATTCGCTCAGGGCCAATCTTCTTCACCAATAAAAAAAAAAACCTAATATATTTCTAATACATTATGAACCTACAGGGTTTTTTTCCTCCCCAAATCCCCCCAGTACATAGTTGTATGTTTTAGTTGTGGGTCCTTGTAGTTGTGATATGTGGGACTCTGCCTCAACATGGACTGATGAGTGGTACCATGTCTGCGCCCAGGATCTGAACTGGTGAAACCCTGGGCTACCGGAGCGGAGCATGTGAACTTAACCACTTGGCCATGGGGCCAACCCCTGAACCTACAATTTATTTCTAGAAATTTATTCTGCATAACAAGAAAACCCTACATATATATATATATATATATGTATATATATATATATATATATATATATATATATATGAAATACAGGTACATATACATATTAATTGAATGTTGTCATTAACTGTGGAAAAAATAATATAAACATCCATCAATAAGATACATAGTCATCCCTGGGTATCAGGGTGATTGGTTCCAGGACCATGCATATAACAAAATCCATTGTTGTTCAAGTCCCTTATGTAAAATGGCATAGTATTTGCATATAACCTGTGCACATTCTCCCTTATACTTTAAATCATCTCTAGATTACTGATAATACCTAATGCAATGTAAGTGCTATGTAAATAGTTCTTATACTGTATTGTGTAGGGAATAACAACAAGAAAAAATCTGCACATGTTCAGTACAGACACAGCCATGGTAGGCCTTTCAATCCATGGTTGGTTGAAACCCGTGGAGGATGAACTGTGGATATGGAGGGCTGACTGTACAGTATATTTATCATGTTACCAACAAAACTGCCCCTCCCTTGGCTTCCCCCATTTCAGTTAAGGGGAACTTGCTCAGGTGAAAACGTGAGATTATTCTTGTTTCTTCTCTTTCCTTCAACCTCTACATAGGTCAATCCCCAAGTCCACGTCTTGATATCCCAGGCTGAGATCCTTTCTTTTGTAATATGTTAGGGAAAAGCTGTAACTTAGTAAAAGAACACTAACTTTGGTGTGAGAGCCCCTGAATTCACTGATTACTGGCTATCAGTACTTGAGCAAGCTGCTTGGCTGCTCCAAAACCTCACTTTTCTCATGTGTGAAACAGGGATATTATATACGTCCTTCCAACTTTGCAGAGTTGCTTTGAGGCCGAAACAAGGCGGTGACTATGAATGTGCTGTATATGCTTCTGTCCCATATGCATCTTCACTTCTACTCACTTGTGGCTACACTGGCTGCGATGAGGAGGGGGCAGTGGCTAACAGGGCCAGGTGTTTGTGTGCAACTGTCAACTACCTTTTGCCTCTGTTAGGATGGAGATGGGCCCCTAGTGGGAGAATTTTACAGGGGGAAGGGTGAAAAGATTAAATAAACAGAATAAGCAAAGGGAATAACGTATAACATCACTTAACAATAAAATGGCTTTAAGTTAATAGCATCAGAAAAGTTACAAGAAGGAGTATATATGTTTGTACACGTGTGCACACGTGAGAGTCAGTCATCAGCTCAGAGAGAAGGAATATGAGCAGAGAGGCTAGATATAACAACTTACTTCTTTTTGTATGCTCAACTAGTGTAAATAATTCTCTTTTCAGGGCTACAGGATTTTTTAAATACCAAGTTTGGACTTTGGGTGATAACCTTATTCCTTGAAAGTAGCTTAGGAGAGACTTTTCTATAAGGGATAAAAACACGGAAGATGGAGCTCTAGCTAATATACTTATTTACCATCTGAAATAAATAGTTACAGTAAATTACCTCCCACTGTTTTCATAACTTGGTTGTTATTCTTATATTTGGATTTTAATACATTTTGAGCCATCTTATAAGGCCTGTTCTTTTTTTGTTTCAATTATTTTATTGAGATCATATTGGTTTTCAACATTGTGTAATTTCAAGTGTACAATATTATTTATCAGTTTCTGTATAGACTGCATCATGCTCACCATCAGTAGTCTAATTTTTATCCATTACCATACATATGTGGCCCTTTACTGCTTTAGCCCAGTCCTCCACCCACTTCCCCTCTGGTAACCACTATTCCACTATTCTGTTCTCTTTGTCCATGTGTTTATCTTCCAAATATGAGTGAAATCATGCAGTATTTGTCTTTTTCTCTCTGGCTTATTTCACTTAACATCATACCCTCAAGGTCTATCCATGTTGTTGCAAATGGGACGATACCACGTTTTTTTGTGGCTGAGTAGGATAGCATTGTGCATATATATATATATATATGACATCTCTTTATCCAATCATCAGTTGATGGGCACTTGGGTTGCTTCCACATCTTTGCTGTTGTGGATAATGCTGGGATGAATACAGGGGTGCATAACTCTCTTTGGATTGTTGATGTCAAGTTCTTTGGATAAATACTGAGTAGTGGGATAGCTGGATCGTATTGTATGGTATTTCTATTTTTAATTTTTTGATAAATCTCTGTACTGCTTTCCATAGTGACTGCACCAGTTTGCATTCCCACCAACATATATGAGGGTTCCTTTTTCTCCACATCCTCTCCAACATTTGTCGTATTTTGTCTTGGTAATTATAACCATTCTGACTGGTGTAAGGTGATATCTCATTGTAGTCTTGATTTACGTTTCCTTAATAATTAGTGATGTTGAACATCTTTTCATATTCCTGTTGGCCATCTGTGTATCTTCTTTGGAAAAACGTCTGTTCATATCCTCTGCCTATTTTTTGATAAGGTTGTTTGTTTTTTTGTTGTTGAGTTGTATGTGTTCTTTATATAGTTTGGAAATTCACCCCTTGTTGGATATATGATTTGCAAATATTTTCTCCCAGTTGGTGCGTTGTCTTTTCATTTTGTTCATGGTTTCCTTTGCCTTGCAGAAGCTCTTTATTCTGATGAAGTCCCATTTGTCAATTATTTCTTTTGTTTCTCTTGCCTGAGGACACATGGTATTTGAAAAGATACTGCTAAGACCATTGTCAACAAGTGTACTGTCTATATATTCTTCTAGGACTTTTATGGTTTAAAGTCTTACATTCAAGTCTCTAATCCATTTTGACTTAATTTTTGTGTATGGTGCAAGACAATGCCCTACTTTCATTCTTTGCCTGTGGCTGTCCAGTTTTCCCAACATGGTTTGTTGAAGAGACTTTCCATTCTCCTTTGAATGTTCTTGGCTCCATTGTCAAAGATTAACTGTACATCATGTGTAGGCTTATTTCTGGGCTTTTGATTCTGTTCCATTGATCTGTGAGTCTGTTTTTGTGCCAGTACCATGCTGTTTTGGTTACTATAGCTTTGTAGTATATTTTGAAGTCAGGGATTGTGATGCCTCCAGTTTTGTTCTTTTTTCTCAGGATTGCTTTAGCTATTTGGGATCTTTTGTTGCCACATATGAATTTTCAGATTCTTTGCTCTGTTTTGGTGAAGAATTTCATTGGGATTCTGATTGAGATTGCATTGGAATCTGTAGATTTATTTGGGTAGTATGGACATTTTAGCTATGTTTATTATTCAGACCCATGTGCATGGAGTATCTTTCCATTTCTTTGTATCTTCAATTTCTTTCAATAATGTCTTATAGTTTTTGATGTATAGGTCTTTCACCTCTTTGGTTAAGTTTATTCCTAGATATTTTATTCTTTTTGTTGCAATTGTAAATGAGATTGTATTCTTGACTTCTCTTTCTGCTCGTTTGTTATGAGTATATAGAAATGCAACTTATTTTTATAAGTCGATTTTGGACCCTGCAACTTTACTGTAGTTGTTGATTATTTCTAATAGTTTTCCAACGGATTCTTTAGGGTTTTCTATAAGTACAGTCATGTTGTCTGCAAACAGCAAGAGTTTCACTTATTCCTTTCCAATTTGGATAGCCTTTATTTCTTTTTCTTGCCTAATTGCTCTGGCCAAACTCTCCAGTACTATGTTGAATAGGAGTGGTGAGAGTGGGCACTCTTGTCTTGTTCCTGTTCTCAGAGGGATGGCTTTCAGTTTTTCACTGTTAAGCACGATGTTGGCTGTGGTTTGTCATACATGGCCTTTATTATCTTGAGGTACTTACCTTATATACCAATTTTATTGAGAGTTTTTGTTATAAATGGATGCTGGATCTTGTCAAATGCTTTCTATGCATCTTTTTAGATGATCGAGTGATTTTTATTCTTCATTTTGTTACTGTGGTATATCACATTGATTGATTTGCAGATGTCAAACCATCCCTGCATCCCTGGTGTAAATCCCACTTATTCATGATGCATGATCCTTTAATGTGTTGCTGTATTCGGTATTTTGCTGAGGATTTTTGCATCAATGTTCATCAGTGATATTGGCCTGTAATTTTCCTTCTTTGTGTTGTCCTTGTCTGATTTTGGTATCAGGTGATGTTAGCCTCATAGAATGAGTTAGGAAGGGTTCCATCTTCTTCAATTTTTTGGAAGAGTTTGAGAAGGATAGCTTTTAAATCTCCTCTGAATGTTTGGTAGAATTTTCCTGAGAATTCATCTAGTCTTGGACTTTTATTTTTTGGGAGGTTTTTGCTTACTGTTTCAATCTCTTTATTTGTGATTGGTTTATTCAGATTCTCTATTTCTTCTTGATTCAGTTTTGGGTGGTTGTATGAGTCTAAGAATTTATACATTTCTTCTAGATTGTCCAATTTGTAAGCATATAGTTTTTCAGAGTATTCTCTTATAATCATTTGTATTCCTGTGATATCTGTTGTAATTTCTCCAATTTCATTTCTAATTTTATTTATTTGAGCCTTCTCTCTTTTTTTTGGTGAGTCTGGTAAGGATTTGTTAATTTTGTCTCTCTTCTCTAAGAACAAGCTCTTAGTTTCATTGATCCTTTCTACTTTTTTTTGGTCTATATTTCATTTATTTTTGCTCTAATTTTTATTATTTCCCTCCTTCTGCTGACTTTGGCCTTTGTTTGTTATTCTTTTTCTAGTTTTTAGGGGTCATTTAAGGTTGCTTATTTGAGATTTTTCTTGTTTGTTGTGGTGAGCCTGTATTGCTATGAATTTCCCTCTTAAAACCACTTTTGCCACACCCCAAGAGTTGATATGCTGTATTTTCATTCATCTCCAGGTATTTTTTAATTTCTCCTTTGATTTCTTCATTTATCCAATGATTATTCAATAGCATGTCATTTAGTGTCCACATATTTGTGACTTTCCCAGGTTTTTTATGGAAGTTGATTTCCAGTTTCATAGCATTGTGGTTAGAAAAGATGCTTGATAAGATTTCAGTCTTCTTAAATATATTGAAGCTTCCCTTGTTTCCCAATATATGACCTATCTTTGAGAAAGTTCCATGTGCACTGGAGAAGAATGTGTGTTCTGCTATTTTTCGATGGAATGCTCTATATGTATCTATTAAGTCCATCTGATCAAGTGTTTCATTTAAATCCACTATTTCCTTGTTGACTTTTTGCCTGGATGATCTATCTATTGATATAAGTGGAGTGTTGAGGTCCACTACTGTTATCATGTTGCTGTTAATTTCTCCTTTTAGGTGTGTTAACAGTTGCTTTATATACTTTCGTTCTCCTGTGTTAGATGCATATGTATTTATAAATGTTATGTTCTCTTGGTGGGGAGTGCCTTTTATCATTATATACTGCCCTTCTTTGTCTCTCATTGTCGTTTTTATCTTGCAGTCTGCTTTGTCTGATATAAGTATGGCAACACCTGCTTTCTTTTGCTTGGAGTATCATCTTCCATCTCTTCACTCTGAGGCTATGTTTATCTTTAGAGCTGAGATGTGTTTCCTGGAGGCAACATATTGTGGGGTCTTGGTTTTTAATCCATCTGGCTACTGTTTGTCTTTTGATTGGAGATTTCAATCCATCTCCTTTTAGAGTGATCATTGATTTATGAGGGCTTAATACAGCCATTTTATCTCTTGTTTTCTGGTTGCTCTATATTTCCATTGTTTTTCTTTTTTTGTATTTCTGACTGGCTTTTATTTTTGCGAGTTTTCTGTTGTTTTCTCTTTTTTATGAATTGTGGCTTTGCTCTGATTTCTTGTCTAGTGGTTACCATGAGGCTTGTATAAAAGATCTCATGGATGAGATAGTCCATTTTCTGATAGCCTCTTATCTCCCTTAGTCTAAGGAGGTTGCACCCTGTCCTCTTCCTCTTGTGAGTTATTGATGTCCCAAATTATTCTGTTTTGTATTGTGAGTTTGTGACTAAGTTGAAGTGTTTGTACTTACTTTGATGCTTTCTTTACCTTTGTCTTTTAAGTTATAATTAAGTATTTACTTCCTTGTTCTGAAAGAGAGCTGTAGTCTTCTGATTTTGTCTGTTTGTTTATCTCCTTGCTCAAAACTTTGTAAACCTTTGGCTTTTTGTTTCAAGTATGAGTGCTTCCTTCATCATTTCTTGTAAGGGAGGTCTAGCAGCAATGAACTCCCTCAGCTTTTGTCTATCTGGGAAAGCTTTTATTTCTCCATCATCTGTGAAAGATAGTTTCACTGGGTAGAGTATTCTTGGCTGAAAGTTTTTGTCTTTCAGTATTTTGAACATACATTCCATTCTCTCCTAGCCTGCAAGATTTCTGCTGAGAAATCCACTGAAAGCCTGATGGGGTTCTTTTGTAGGTTATTTTCTTCTGCTTTGCTGCCCTTAATATTTTTTCTTTATTATTGACTTTTGCCAGTTATACTATTATATGCCTTGGTGAAGGTCTTTTAGCATTGATGTAATTAGAAGTTCTATTGGTTTCATGTATTTATAAGTCTGGTTACTTCCCCAGGTTTGGGAAGTTCTCAGCCATAATTTCTTTGAACAAGTTTTCTGCTCCTTTTACCCTCCCTTCTCCCTCTGGAATACTTATAATCCTTATGCTTCTTTTCCTAATTGAGTTGGATATTTCTCAAAGAATTCCTTCATTTTTTAAAAATCTTAGTTCTCTCTCCTCCTCCACTTGAAGCATTTCTATATTTATGTCCTCTAAATCCCTGATCCTTTCTTCCATAATGTCAACTCTATTTTTTGTGGATTCTAGATTATTTTTTATCTCATTAATTTTGTTCTTCATATCCAGAATTTCTGCTTTTTTTTTTTTTATAGTTTCAATCTCTTTGGTGATGTATTCCTTCTTCTCATTGGTTTTATTCCTGAGCTCATTGAACTGTCTTTCTGAGTCTTCTTGTAAGTCGTTGAGTTTCTTTATGACAACTATTTTGAATTCTTATTTAGATTGTAAATTTCTGTGACTTCAAGGTTGGTTTCTGGAGAAGTGTCATTTTCCTTCTGCTCTGAATTGTTACTGTATTTTCTCACAGAGTTTGATGAACAAATCTTTTGCTGGCACATTTCTGGTAGTATCAGGTCACAGATTCCACCTGCTACCACTGGGGGGGAAGCAAGAGCTGTGTTTCTGGTCCAGCCCCATCTGCTAGAGGTTGTGGGTGTACTATGGGCACTTGCACCACCTGGAAATGTGTTCCCCAAGGTGCATAGATCTGCTGCCACCTCTTCTTGTGGTCATGCCTGGCTGCTGTGCTTGGTAAACAGGGCTTCCTCACAGGGTCTGAGCCTGGGCCACTCCTTGGGACCACAGCAGCATGATGGGCTCTCCCGTCAGCTGGGAAGGTGTCCATGCATGATCTCAGGACTGCTGCAGCCCCCTCCCAGAATCACACTGAAGCATGTTCTCACTTCTGGGGCCAGAGTGGTACTACGGGTGCTTGCACAGGCCAGGAGAACATTCATCTGGGCACTTAGATTTGCTGCCTCCTCTTCTTACATTTGTGCAGGCTGCTGTGCTTTGTCGGTGGGGCTTCCTTATGGGGTCCAAGCCTGGGCCACTCCTTGGGACCACAGCGGCATGGTGGGCTCTCCCACTGGCAGAGAATGTGATCACACATGGGCTGATCTTCCTCTTCCTGCAGTCACCCTGAGGTGCGTTCCCACTTTGGGAGCTTCAGTGGTACTATGGACACTCATGCTGCCCAGGAAAGCATTCATGTGCATGCCCAGGACTGCTGGGGAAGGGCAGGGAACTGCTCACCTGTCTGCACCACTTCCCAGAGTGCCAGTCCATCTACCTTCAGATGTATCGTTGTATGGGTCTCTCAGGCATCCTGTTGTGCTGTTTGGGTATCCTCCATTCAGTCAATGAATGTCCATTTAATTGTAGTTCAAGGGGGAGAGATAAAGGGAACAGTTCACTCCACCATGTTGCTGGCATCACTCCCATAAGACCTGTTCTTTAACACCATTGGAAGACATATGACCCTCTTTTTTTTTTTTTTCTATTGCTGTATAGTATCTTGATAAAGATTCCTTCTAGATGTTTCAGAATTTTTTTAAACAGAATTTTCAATTTTTGTGAAACATCACATAATAGCTTTAATTATCTATATTTTTCAAATAGAAAAGATGTCCAATTAAGTAAGTGGATTGACTAAGTTTATTTAGCAAGAAAATCAATATATAAAAATATAAGACCAGATATACTGAATAAAGTGTGGTATTGGCCCAATTGGTTTCCCCCTAACTCTATATTCCTATTTTCACTGAGCTCACATAAAATGGAGGCTGCAAGCAAAAACACAGTGTGTCTAAATGCAGTTGTCATAGTGGCTTAACAAGTTTGATTAGCTCCATTAGCAGGAATGCCCTGCAGGGAACTTTAGATAAAAAACATTAAAAACTTGGATTGCAAACAAACTCTTAGTCCTACCTGGACCTGGTTGCCCATTTAGAAATTGATTGTCTCAAATAATTGGATTTACTGGGGTTACTGTATCAATATCATATCAGAACTCTGCTTCTTTCTTTTTAGATACATGTAATAGACTTCCACTGCCTATGTTGCTATTCCATTTTGATGGAATAATCTGGATTCCCACTGAAAGCACTGTTTGGCAATGTGAAAATTGTTATAAGGCACTGGATATAGCCAATTGGATTCTGTCTTATTTTTATTATTAGCTGAGTTAGTAACAAGTTTCCAGAAAAAGAAATAAAATATCTCTGCTTTTACGGCAAAAAAAAGCCTATGGCATAGGGCTTTTATGGCATAGGGCTGTATTCTGATTCTCTATTGGTTGTATTTTTAAAAAGTCAATGCTTTATAGGTTAATGTTCTTTATACAGAAGTCAAAAATAATCAGATTGCCTTTGGAGAAGAAGCGGCATTGCCTTCCGTGTACCATTCTCAGGTAAAAACATTCCAGAGATTTTACAGATTGTAACTTCAGATTTACAAGTGATGTTTAAAAATTATTTCCCTATAAAAGTCTGTTTGATTTATAGAGTTAAAGTGATCCTCCACGGATTCAATCTGAGATTTTCCCTTGGTCTTCAACATTCAGATTTCTCATTATACTAGTGGCAAATAATAACATCTCTTTCATGGGATTCTTGGATGAACTAAATTAAATGAATGTATGTTAATCACCTGGAACAGAATACTCAATACTTAAAAAAATGGAAAGGTATGCCCAGTTAGCCCTTTTTCCTGACATTGAACCAATTCTCCATTCATGACAAAGTATCTTTCATACCACAAATCCATATTACTATAAATTTGCAAAGCAGTCTTCATTAGGCAATGTTGTTGGAGGCTTCTAAGTAATCCAAATAAATTAAACTACAGATTATCCTCTTTTCCACATGCTTATTTGTTCACTCATTTGTTTATTCCTTCCTTTCTTCCAGTGCAGGAAAAATGGAAGATTAGTTGGGCATGAATATTTTCTAAAAAGCTTATAGCCTTTCCCAGTTAGTAGATTGCTTCTGCTTAAGTGTTCACTGACACCCTTCTTTGTAGTAGACATCATCAACTTACCAGCTAGAACAGAAAGACTTGTGTTATTTTAAGGGAAAGGTAAGGCAAAATGTAGTGAACTTCACTGGATGTTATTCATGTTACGTGTCATGACCCAGAGGAGAGAGAGTACATTCTTTATTGTTTCCCCTCAGTGTTTTATGTATTCCAAATATGTCTGCTCCTGAAAGTCTGATCTTAGTTAATTTCCACGAGTTTTCTAAGTACCACAGTCCCCACCAATTTGTGCAGTTCATTTCTATAACATGTGGGTTCTCTGGCTTCTGTGACTTAGCTCATTTGTTCCCCTGCCTTTGATGCTCTCCTCCCTTCTCCTCCTTCCTGATTGTAGAATTACAAGACAAATCTCTGTTCCTCCCAAGGACATTTCTGCCCACACAAGATGCAAAGAGTCTACCTCTCCTCTGAACTTCTATGGCAGTGAAGACTGTGCCATTTCTTTGTGACGTGTTATTTACTACCTCATATTGCTAGTGTCCTCCTCATAGTTTGAATTCATCATCTTTCACACCAAATCTGCTTCTCTTCCATGGTTCCTACCACAGTGAGTGGCCAAACCATCCAAACAGGTGTTCAAGCACAAACTCAGCATCATCTGTGACTCTCTCATCTGCCTCCTTGACACATAGGCACAAAGTCCTATGCCATCTCAATACCTCTGTCCTCTACCTCTTCTTGACGTCTTTTCTTAGCTCGGAGTCTGATCATCTCTTGCCTGGATTACAGCTATAGATTTCTACAACTGCTTGGATTCCAGCACTGTTCACATTTAATCCAATCTCCCACATGCAGCCAGAATGATATTTGCTAAAATGCAAATGTGACCTTTTTACTTTCCTGCTTAAAACTTTTCAATGATTTTGAATGCTTTGAAAATAAAGTCTAAATTTCCTAGTACGGCACACAAAACCCTTCATCATTTAGCCTCTACTTAGCTTTATATCTGGGGACTGTTTCCTCTTTCTGCTCTAAGCTTCTGCCATACTGACATTAACACAGATATTGCCTATGTTGGCGAATATGGAATGGGATGTTTTCTGCTGTCTTGGAATTTCTGCTAAAGCCTCAAGTTAAGGGCGGTAGGTAATAGGTATTTATAATTTCTAAAGAGAGCTGCTAAATATTTCTATAGAACTTTCTAAAACATAACAATGTAGGATTGTGACTATCATTTTCCATAACCTACCTCCAATCTATACAAGAGAAAATTACAAACTCAAAAGACAGTTCATGGGAAAGTAGAATTACTAGTGGTAGATGGCGCTGTGGTATTTCCCCTCCTCTCTCCGTGGAAAGCAGAGGGACATCTTCTCCAAGACGTGTGAGGAGTCATCAAGAGTATCACTTACGGAGGCTAGAGGCGTCAAAGAGGGGAACCCACATCTCACAACTTTGTTCAATGTTTACTATTCTGTGGCATTGCCAGCTTGGGCTCTGGTATGTACTGGAGCAGAGAGTTGAGAGAAGTCTTGGGAGAATTTTCCCCAGTCATTGGAAACATATGTGAACATGAAGCCTGGTAATAACATTACCCTGATGAGTTTGAAGGGCAGGAGGCTGACTGAAGTACTAACATGAAGGAGACAAGGAAATAGCTGGTAGAAGAAGCAATTTTTAGAGCTAGGATGTGGGAGTTCCCCATGGGCCAAGTGCTATGGAGGAAGCACTCAACTCTTGCAGGGGTGAGGGGAATCTGGCTATATGCTCTGCATGAGAGCGTACTCCCAGGGGCAGGAGCTTGAGGGGGTTTGCGAAAGATCAGTAAAGGAAGTGTCTCTTCTTTGGAATGAATGCAGTCCAGAGGTCCCTGCAGAGGCCATGGGGGTCTCTAAAGAACATCCAAGAATCTCATGAAACAACCAGCGTTTGAATGCTCCACATAATGGAGGGCCTGATATGCAGCTGGGTCAGCCAAGAGAGAACTACAAGAACACTTGCCAAATAAGAAGACCTCTGCCCTCCGTCTTCTAATCCCTCGTCCCCTGATTCCCTACCTTGGGGAAGCTTGGAGGGAGGGGGAGAAGACAGAGCAGGAGGAATGAAGAAACAACCAAACTCCCTGCGGGTCTGGGAGGCTCGAGCTGGGAGAGGAGAGGACTCGTGAATGGGACGTGCTGAACTCATTCCTTCAGTAAACATTTACTGAGCATTTGTTTTATGCCTGCCACTGTTCTAGGTACAGGGAATACAGCAGCGAATAAAACATGGGAAGATCTTTGCCTTTACAGACCTTGTAATCTAACAGAGGGAGAGAAATGAACAAATTAAAACAGTAAACGCAAATTAAATATGTAGGCGATATGTGCCATGGAAAAAAAGAGTTGGAAAGGGAAAGGACACGTTGGGAGGGGCAGAGTATTGAATGTGGAAGAGATGAGAAATGTTTCTCAGTCAATAAAGACAACCTGATTCGCTGAGGATTAGGTATGGGGTCTGAGAGACAGGGCAGACTAGCGTGATATTTGACCTGAGTAACTGAAAGATGGAACTATTGTCAACTGAGAAGGGCTGGACTGTAGGAGGAGCAGGTTGTGATCAGGTTAATTTTGTGATGCCCGTTAGACGTCCAAGTGCAGATGTCCTGCAGGCAGTTGCAGTTCAAGGGGGAGATTGAGGCTAGAGATGGAAATGTCAAAGTGGTTGGTGTGGGTGTCAGTTAAAGCCACGAGACTGAATAAGACTGAAGTTTTGACTTATGTGGCTCTGGAATGTTTACTATCTGAAACTGAAACTATTCTTACAGCTGAAAATGACTGAACAGCTTTGAGAATGACCCAGGATGGCATCACGGCACTGGGTGTGGGGAAGATCCGAAGGAGCGTGTTAAACTCAGCACTAGGAGAAAAATAATGTTTCCTGTTTGCACCCCATCAAATGCAGCTCATTCAGCAAACCAGTTACACTCGGAATGTTCATTGCTCTCTTCAATCCTCCCGCGTTTACGTGTGACTTTCCCTGCCAGATATTCCCTGCCCTTTTTTACCTTTGCGTGGAGAGATAATGTGCCATTTTATGGGAAAGATTTTCTTACTCTGTTGTGATTGAATTAGTTTCCTTCCTCTGAGGAAGACCCTTCCCCTTTATCATAGTTTACTTGTTCTTAGTCCTTTTCTAAAATGTAAACTCCTTTGGGGCAGGGCCTCTCTGGTGTTAACTTCTCTGTCTCTGGTGTCTGGTATAGGATCCGTGCCTAGTAGATGCCCAATAATTCATTATTCAGTGTAAGCAAGCAGGTTACGGGCAGAGGCCACGCTTTATACGTTGCACCATTTTCTGTGTTGCTTGGGTTATTTGTATCACACTTCTGAATAAGTCTGTGAGGGTCAGTGTTGTATAAGGGGTGCTGCTGGTCTGTTTTTGCTCACAACGGCTATCAGACACTTGATAGACAGGCAGAGTCCTGATCCCTATAAATACTGGTGAGTTTCTTTATCTCTAAACTTTATGAAGATGATAAAAGGATTCATTGATAATGACTGAACTTATGTTTTGGAATGAAAACTGTATACAATTTACTATACATTTATCATATGTATAAATGTACAATGCCTCGAATCCTGTACTTAGATATTTCGCGCTAACAACAATAAATATCGCCCAAGTTAACAGCTTCCTTCTGGTCTGCACTCTCCTTTTCCTCATGTTTCTAATGATGCTGATGTTCACTTGTGGCGTTACCGTCCTGTAGGTTCGGTGCTGGGATCGTCATCATTTATCATTAGGTGTAGCTGAATATTACAGAAAACCTAAAATAACAGCTACTTAGAGAACATAGTTGTTTATTTTTCTCTATTGCAAAATAAATCCAGAGATAGATAGTACAGGGTGAATTTGGTGGCTTCATAGACACTAGGGACTCTGGCGTTTTCTGTTTCTGCTCCTCCATGTGCCTAGAATGTGTCTCCAACTTCAAGGTCACCTCATAGTCTGAGGAGGTTTTTGATGTACCCACCATCATGTCCAAATTATAGACCACAGGAAGGAGGAAAAAAGGAATGATAACAGGGACGTTCCTTCTAAAGGAGGCAGCTGCCTTGACTCAGCCTTCCCAGGAGTACCACTCAGTACTTCTGCTTGCATTTGATCTTCACAACCGAGGCACATGGCAACTGTCTGCTCCAAGAGAGGCTGGGAAATGCTGTCTTTTAGCTAAAACTGGGGTTCTATTATTGAAAAAAAAGGAGATTGGCAGCACCTGGAGAATACAGTCTCTACCATGGCTGTTTTCTGTGTCAGGATTTCCTATTTATCACTTTCTCCCTAATTTTACTCCATGTTCCTCTTAAGTACAAAATCTTTACTTATTGATTTCCACAAATGCCACACTTCTCTCTATATGCTCTGAAATCCTGGCTGGCTGGTTGGTTTGTTCGCAGAGGAATAGCTGTTGTTGGTTTGCCTGACCTTGTTGCTCTCTTTCTAACCTCCATGCTGTCCTACATCTGTGTTCTCAGAGCCAGCTGCATTCTCTTTGGAGGGCTGGGACAAAGGGCAGGACTTTATTTTGCTTCCTTTCAGTTAAAATAGTCACTTTCTTGTCAGAGTCTGAGCTGAAAATTGAGCCTCAGCTTTGTGCATTTTGATACTTCCTGTAGCCAAGGGATGGGTGGGCCAGGGGTCTCATTTTGTCCTGAGTTGGCGGCAGATGGTTGCTCATTAGTATCAGTGCTCTTTCTCGCTGCTTCTCTTTCCTGAGTGGGCCCCCTCTTCCCTCCCTGCTGCTTCCCTTCTGGCACATCTGGACACAGTCCCTTCAGTAGTTGCTGCTGCATCCATGAAGTTTCCCTTAGAAAGGCAAGCCCTCGATGCTCTATGATACTCAAAGATTTGGGTAACTGTGTTGAATTCCAATGTAGATGGTGGCAAATGGAAACTCTATTATGATCAAGACTTTTCCATGGTCAAGGGAGGACTATCCAAGACATTCAGTCTTTCAGAGGGTGACCCTCTCTACTGCTCCTGTGTGTTAGGTTCTTTCTATATGAGAATACCTTTACTCTGAACGCCTTTGAAGAAATCTACTCTCCTAACCACAGGGACTAGTGTCACACCAGAGTCTATTCCCATCCTGCTTCCCCCAGCAGTTTATTTCTCCTTGTCTGAGTTACTCAGAAAAGAATAACATGCAAGAGAGTTCATTGCCACCCATGACATTCCAAGTCCCACAGAATGATCTAGAGTAGATGCTTTAAGTTTCCCCCCAGTATGAATTTATTCTGTTGATTATCTGGTACATAATTGTTCCCCCTCTTCCAGACATACACACACATGCACACCCACACATGCACATACACACACCCCTCTACCAAAGACAAACAGTCTGAGTCTACCCGTAAGGTGGTAAGAAATTACCTGGGATTTTCACGCCCCAACTAGATTCACTGAAGAGGCCTTTGGAGAACTTTACCACTGGGAGCCATGTGCCCATTTTTCATTCTGGCACAGGGTTGCCATGTGTTTCAATATTGAGCGCATTGGAAGAAATCCATGTTTGTGCTGCCTCAGAGGCCCAGCCAATTGTTCCTTTTGTTGATTTTGTGGCACACCTGTTTGGAAGTGAAGGCGTATTGATCTAAATTAGGTCGACTTGACTACTCTTGAAAGAGGTGGTTTGGGAAAGTTTTGTTTTCCTTCAGAGCTTAGAAAGTAGAATGTAAGCAGTTAAAGACCTCAAATGGGGGAGCTAGGATTGAATTATTACAAATAGGTTAGCCATCCTATAGATTTATTTGCATTGTTGGGAAACATTTTATTCACACCACAAAGTAACATCTTGATAAAGTAAAAACTTGACATATAGTTAACTTTTCTAGTTTGAAAAACTAGACTTTATTTTTTAGAGCCGTTTTAGGTTCAAGGGAAAGTTGAGCAGAAAGTACCATTTCCCATATATCCCCTGTATGGTTAACATTTAAGGTGAAATATTAATTCCTGTTCCTGTCACCAAATTATAATGAAAATCCCTTCATTGTTGGATTTTAACACTCTTGAAGTTAACTTACTAGTGGCCACTGGGGATAGTCATTAATTTCTAGGACATAGAATGGCTTCAACATGCGAGTATTCTCTTTCCCAACATATATATTATTTGGTAACTCATAAAGCTGTTTTTGAATTGAAACAATGCACCCATAATTTACATGGAAATGGATTCATTCAAATGCAATACCTTTATTTATGTGATGAGTGAATGCTTTTAAGTGAAAGTAATTTCGTTATCTGTAAATTGTTATACCTCAGTTAAAATAATTGGGGATGCAATGAACGGGAATATTACGACTGCTGTTGTGCAAGGCACTTGTTGCCTGGGTCCCTTTTGAAATAGTGACTATAACCTTAATACTGCTTTAGCTATCTAAATAAAAGCTAATAGAGAACCCGCTCTGCTACTACAAAAGGTACTTATGCTGATGATTTTTCAGGAGACGTCCTAGAGTTGCCATTTATCACTAGGAAGTAAATGCTAGTGCCTGTGCTCCTTAGTGAGTTCTAAAGCTTAGACTGAGAGCCCAGAAACTTCCATTCCACCAGTTTATCATGCGTGGGACGACGAGTTTTCTTTAGGGAACAGATTTTTAAGTCTGAGTGGTGACTTGGTATTTTTCATACTTTTCTCCTAGAAGTTTCTAATTCTCTTGAGTGTTATATTGTGCTTATGTGACTGAGGAGAGGAATATACATGAAGATTATTTTAAAAAATATTCTGCCTCATTATTTTTTGTGCTCATTTTTTCCCTTTGGGCTCTTATATTAAATTTTCTGGACTTCATATATATAAATTGAAATACTTTTCTTTCTTTCTCTACCCTTTCTAAAATCATCATAAGGATTCTTCTCATATCCCTTAAATGCTATCTTCTTAGAAAAAGAAACCTAGCCTAAATTGTCAGATACATTTTTCATAATATTTGCTTGGAGTGGAGAATGCTTTGACAAGTCTAAGAATTTTGCAGAATGTGGCACATTCTTTCTAGCCCTTATTTCAACAATTCACTCACCAGCTCTATACTGAAGAACGAGTTTGCCAGGCACTGTTCCAGGACCGGTAAGATCAGTGAGAGAGATATGGTTGAGGCCTGAAAGAGCTTACAGTCTAATGGGGAGACGGATTTGTGAATCAACTATTATAGTACTGTGGGATGAAGGCTATGATAGAGGCATGCTCAACAACAACACAAATCAGATGGGAGCAAGAAGGATTCTGGAAGGTTCCAGAAGTAGACTGCCTTTGAGTTGAATCTGGAAAGTGTAAGTAGGAATTAGCTTGAAAACAAGAAGGAAAAAGGCATTTGAGTGGAGGAGAGTCTGAACTGGTATAAATGTGTAAAGAATTACAAATCCATTGATGTGGGACTAAGGAGAAGAAGTACGTGGAGGAGTGATGGAAGAAGTTAGAATAGGTAGGTGCCTGGTCATGAAGAGCTTTGCGTGTAAGTGAAGAATTTTGAACTCTAATGTGAAGATCACAGGGACATACAAGAGGATTTTTAACCAGAGGAGAGAAATAGAGAAATGATGTTTACATTTTAGGAACATCATTCTGGCAGCAATTAGGAGGAGCAGTGGAAGCAGGCCCAACTGAGGGAATACCATCTAATTATGATGCGGCTGCCGTATCCAGTGGAGAAGAGATGAGGACTTTAATTAAGGCAGTGATGGTGGCGAGTAGAGAGAAGGGACAGATTAAAGAGACATTAAAGTAATGTCTCTAGTATATCTTCATATCACTGGATGGACAAGTAGGTTGGTGATGCTAGTCCACAAGATAGGAATTGCAGGAAAAAACCAAGGCTTTGGGGTAAAGATGATGTTTTGTTTTGGAGATGTTATGGTAAAAGTGACTACGGCATATCCGCAGTGAAGACATCTACTCTGAAATTGAATACATGCGTCTGAAGCTGGTAGACAGTTATGAGCTAAAGATATGGATTGGGGAGTCATCAGTCTCTATGTGGATATTGAAGCTTTGGTGTCAATGAAGAAACAAGACTTTTGGTAAATCTTGACATTTATGAGGTTTGTGGGAGATGATCTCATGTAAGATACTGAAAATAAATGGCTGTTAGCACATTACAGTCATGCATAGCTTAACAACAAGTATACATTCTGAGACATGAGTCATTAGGTTATTTCATCCTTGTGCAAACGTCATAGAGTGTACCTACACAAACCTAGGTGGTCTAGCCTACTACACACCTAGATTATATGGTACTAATCTTATGGGACCGCCATTATATATGCTGTCCATTGTTGACCAAAATGTCCTTATGCAGTGCATGACTGTATTTCATACATCCACATTATCTTTGTACACTTACCTCAAAAATGGTAAGCTCTCAATAGGGTTTTGAGGGAAAAAGTAAGGAAAGGAAGAGGGAGGGTGGAAAGAAGAAAAGTTGGGTGAAGACTGGCATCTTTAGAGTAAAACACTTTGCAAAGCTATGACAACCAAAGAGAACATAGGGTAACACATTCGATGCTTTTTCTGTAAACCTTGGGATCAAATCTGATTTACTTTAGGAATGTCTACAGGTACTTCAAATCATCTTCATTGATTTTTTTAGATAATTTTTTTCTAGAGTTTGCATACAGATCCATTTTAGGGTAGTCTTTCAGCCTCTGCTGGGGCAGACCTCCTTCCCTGGGCCACACGTGAAAAGGCCCAGGCAACTGGAGACCTTTGGGAATCACACTGAATTTTCAGAATTATTTGCCTGTGTTTGTTCTACTTGGCATAAACCTGTAAGCCTACTATTGACCAGGAACTGAACCCGACCCTAAAAAAGCAAAAGGACAGGGTGACATTTGTGCCATAATATTCACATTAACCCTGCCAGGCTCCACAGTGATTTGTCCAGGGCTTTGGGTATAAGGCAGAATACAAGGAAGAATCCAAATTCAAGACAGGTGGAAATGTTTATTTAAGAAGCTTGTAGTTCCAGCCTCAGTATATAACACTTGACCCCACAGTGGACAAGAGAAGCCATCTTCTTGCTACAACAGAAATATGAATTTGTAAGTGTAGCTCAAATAGCCCATTATTTCTGCCCCTCCCTAAACCCTTTTAATTTACATGGATGTCCTCAAATCTCAGCTAGCATTTTCTGACTTTCTTTGTACATACCTCTCACGACTCTTTTTTATGTCCTTAAAGACAAACAATCTGTCCATATTATTACTTTCTTGTGGGTGGGAAATTCTTATCATGTTTATGAATTGAGCCATATTGGGCATAATCTAGAATCTTTCCAAATAATGTGTAGATCTAGTTATTGCTTTTACTCTTCAGGGTTTTTTTCTTCTTTTTTTGGTGGTTGTTAACATTTATAAATAAACTTGTAAAACTTTCCAGCACTTCCTCAGCAAAATTATGAGAAAGCATGATTAGCTGTGCACTGCTAAGATGGGTTGTCTTGATAAGAAGAAATAGCAGAATAAAAAGAAGGTAATTAAAGTAGTGGTCATAATTTTAGGCAAGACAACTGAGAGAAGACATGCAGGAGGTGGAAATGGTTCAGTGGAAACAAAAGCTCCAGGCTAGTAATTGGAAAGTGGCATTTACTTTTGCTTCTGAATTTAATCCCATCAGACAGTCTCCTGTGAAAAACTGTCCAGTAAGCTGTCAGCCACCGACTTTATCCGGAGATCTCACTGGGTTAGGCTTGCCTTCCTTTTTATGATCAGCAGATAGAATGTTCAATTAACCGTGGAGCTAATATTATAGAAAAAAATCATCCAACGATTAGATGACTCCCTTGAGCCCTAATAAAACAACAATGATGAGTGGCCAGGCAGCACACACATCTCAAGTTCTTTGGAACTCAGGGATAGGAATAGTAGGAGTGGGCGCCTCTGTTCCCCTTGTACTTTGGGGCAACAAACAGATATAGCAGCGCCAGACATCAGACTCCAAGAGAGGAAGCCTGGTTGTGAGTTTATAAACTGCCCGCTTGGGGGAAACCAGCCCCGTCCTGGCGTGATCAGGGGCACAATAAAGGATCACGTGGCAGAAATTGGTCCCTCATCCTGTCTTTCCATCTTAACACCAAGTTGGGAGAATGCCAGCCTTTTTGCAGGCCTAATCAGAGGATGGGGCCCCAGCCTTGTGGGGACAGTTCTATGCTGGGTGGCCCATGGGCCTGATCTGCCAGCTTAGCGTTCTGTGGGGATTGCCTTTAGCACCTGGCTCCAGCTGTTTCTTTGGTTCTCAACAACTTGCTCTCCGAGCGACCAGCCTGTGGCAATCAGTCTTGGACAAATTAACCCTTCCTTCTTATGTCTGCTCCTACGTCTCTGTAAGTACTCAAAAGACTGAACAACAGGTATCAGGAGGAAAAAAATCCTTGGAACATCCCAGACCCTTCCAGGTGGTACTGAGAGCCACAATGAGACTGCCTTACAATAAGAGAGGCTTGATTTTCAAAGAAATTTCACATTGGTTTAAAAAATCCTCCTTTATTAAAGTGTTTGTATTTTTCAGTTTTTAGCACCAGCTCCTCAAGAGCCCAAGTTGTTCGCAAATCCATTCGCTAAACAATTTAAAGTGTATATAATTAACAGTAAAAGGATACTTACTAAGTGCCAGGCATGTAATTGGGCCACTGTCGTTACGTGTATGTTATGGATAAGAAAATCAAAACCAAGAAGTTAACAAGCTTACCCAAGGTAACGTAGCTAATAAGCGGTCATGTTGAGATTCAAGATCAAGTAGATATACGTGGATCTAGAGCTTACCAAAACCATGGCTTGTGAAAATACAAAGGCCCACACCTAGGTTTATGCTAATTTTCAGGGGTCTTACATTGCAATGGCTTTTTACCTCCTCCTGATTCCTATAACATGTTATTTCATGTTGACCCACACCTGAAACTTGCATCTCTTTGCGTTTTACCCCAAATCACCCACACTGAACATTGATTAATGAATAGAATTTACTGAGGATTTCATGGAGGAGTTAGAGAAGGGGTTTACTGTGACACAGATTATTTTAATTGTCAACACCGGTGTTACCATTTAAAAAATATCCACCCCTTGCCTTGGCACTGTGATGAACTACTCATCTCAGCCCTTCTTGCCCTCTTGGCCTGTCTTTTCTTTTCCTTTCTGTCCTTTCTGCAAGTCTCTTTCAGGAGTAAGTAAGCAAGCAAGAAAAAAACTAAACGAAAGGAAACTCTTTTTTGAAAAAAATTTTTTTTAAACGAAGCAACTCTTCTTCCTCTGAAACTCAGGTGTCAGCCAAAGCCGAGGCTCTCAATATCCTGTTTTCTAACCCAAGTAGTTATGGGTGTGTCCACCTTCCCTTCTCTCCTTCCCCCAAAGCATTCACACTGGGAGATGAGAACAAACTTTCTAATTTTATGATGGGTAGATGGAGTTCTCAATTCATTGCAGAGTGTGAGCTCTGACACCTTACACCAAGCTTCTCCTCTCCACGGCTGCCTACACTGCTCTGCCCTATCTCAAAGCATTTCAGACCGAAAAGGTCAGGAAGGAGAAGAGAAAGAGGAAGGAAGGGGAAGGAAGGAAAGGGGGAATGGATCCAGAAGGAGTCTGCTTTTTTCACTTCCTATTTTGGGAGACTTACTTTGCCTATGGACTTCTGAAATGCAAATTAAAGATTTCTTCTCCTTAAAAATGCCTGTCCTCGTTCACTCCCTTTAAACTCCTAATCCCCACATGCTTTTCATTTCCTTTAACTCAGATAATGGCCTCAAAAAATCCAAAAGCAAAGATACGTGTTTTAGAATAAAAAAGTGGTTAAGTAGAAGAACAGATGATCAGATCTATATTTTAGGAAGAGATAAAATATAACCTTCCTTTAATTCAGATTATTCATGAATTTCAAGATATTATAGCACATTGAGGCTGCTATTATTAGCAATAATTATTAATGTTTCAGATATATTTAGAAGTATGGATTAATAAATCTTTCTAGTTACTAGTATGAAGGATAATAGAATCCAGGATCCCAATATATGTGACTTCTCTGGAAGGATTCACCCTATTCCTGACAAAATCAAATGGCTGGCTATCACTTCAAACTGGTATTTAAAAAAAAAGAAGCTGACAATCAGACTCTCCAACACATAGACAAGGGAACAGCACACTTTGCTGAAAGAAATGCAAATGGATCCCATTGTCTTTAAGAGAGAAGACAACACAGAATAAGAAGGACATTTTGGCGCTTTTTTATACAGATGTTCTTTTTCTGTGGAGGAAAACGTTTTTTGTGGTGAATTATACTGATGTGTCTGTTTTGCTGAAGTCTTACTTTAGTATATGTGATTTAATTTTGGTCAAGATGAGGACATTTCTTAAAATCTCTTTTGAAGCCTATGCTAATCCTGTTTTTTAAAATGGCCTTTTATAAAAAGGCAGATAAGTATATTATGATGTCTACATTCTAATTATTATTATTTTAAAAATTGAAATTAGGATATTCCTGCTGAGTAGCCCTCCATTATAGTAAGTCTTATTAAGAAGAATTCTACATGATATTAGTGAAAAACTATTACCCAAAACATAAAAACTACATATAACAAAATCTTCAATCCTAATTTCCAGTACTAACATTTTGGGCAATCCATTGTGTCTTTGCACATGTTCTTTTGAGAAGGCTCTTTTCCTATCCTTCTCATGGCCTGCTTCTTCCCCTTCATTAGGTCTTCAAGAGCAGATAATCAACCTTGCTTGAGTGAGGATATCCATGAGCTGAGTCTTCAAGGATAAGTAGGAATGTATCAGGGGTGTAAGGTGGTAAAGTATGAGACATCCTGTGGTTGGAGTGTAGTGTGTGTATATCTGTGCACAGGTAAGTGAGTTAAAGATTGAACTATAAAGGCAGGCAGGCATCAGTCAGACACAATCCGTCAAACACAATTCAGCTGTGTTTTGTCAAGGGCAAATAGGCTGGGGAAAATGACTTGAATTTTAGAACAAACAGTCTGAAGGCAGTATGGAAGGTTGATCATAGGAGAGGGTGGAGCAAGACTAGAAACAGAGGTAATTGTTAGTATGTTATAATAATGCTATGGAGAAGAAATTATAGGAAACTACGTCATGACAATAAAAGTGGAGAGAGTAGAGTGGGGCTACAGATGAAATAGATACAAGTAATTTCACTGAGATAAGTTGACGCGATGAATATGGGTCTTAGCGGGAGAAAATGGAAGACAAAAGAGATTATTTTCTAGTGTTATTTTTGGTGTTATTTCTATTTCTGGTGTTACTTCTAGACTTTGATAAGTAAATAGATTGTAGTATGATTTTTCAAAGTGAGAAGTGTAGGCATGTTACTGAATTTTAGAGGAAAGATTTTCAATCAAGATATGTATAATTTGAGTTTGAGGTGCTGTGAAAAATTGAGATAGATCACTGATTTTCAAAACATGGAGACTATAAGACCCTTTCAAAGGGTCGATGAGGTCAAAATCATTTTCATAATAATACTAGGACATTATTACCTTTTTCACTATGTTGATATTTGCATTGATAGTGAAAAGCAATTGTGGGTAAAATTGCTGGTGCCTTAGCATGAATAAAGGGTGCTTACTAAGGCAGTGGTGCCAAGCTGTAGGACTGTTGTTATTATGGTCTTTACTGCCACGCACTTGCAGCTTAAAAAAAGCCCAGTTACCTTTAAGAATGTCTTTGATGAAGCACTAAAAATTATTTAATTTTGACCCTTTGGTACACATCCTTTTATATTCCATTTAGTAAAATAGCAAGTATACTCATTGAATTACAAAGTTTATCTCGGGGAGAATCACTTGTGTTTGAATTATGAGCCAAACTAGCCACTTTTTTTTCATGGAATATAATTTTTGCTTAAAAGTAAACTGACAGAAAAACTATAATTATTCAGAATTGAGTCTTTGGCACTTATGTTCTTGAAAAGGAATGAAGTGAGCTGTCACTTTGAGAAAAATAACTGATAGTATTTGTTGCTAATGATTAAATGTGAGCTTTCAAGCAAAAATGAGAATTTTGAAAAATTTGTGTTTATTGCCATGAGTTTGATGGCTTCCCAATACTTAAAGGTTTTTCTAATGATATAAGTTATAACACTAAAAATGTAGTTTAAAAAAAATATTGTATAATAAAATGTGCTGGCATTTGAAAGTTCTGTATAACTAAGTGACTGAATATTCTTAAATGACCAATCTATAATGTTACAAAATCATGCAAGATAGACCAATAGATTTGCAGCTAATGATTATTTCAATACTTCTGTCAAGTCTACTGATGAGCCTCTCAATGGAATTCTTTTTTTTTTATTGCAGTAACGTTGGATTATAACATTATATAGCTTTCAGATGTACATTGTAATATATTTCAAATTCTGTGTAGATTATATCATGTTCACCACACAAAAATTAATTATAGTCCATCACCTCACATGTGAACCTAATCACCCCTTTTGCCCTCCACCCTGCCCCCTTCCCCTCTGATAACCACCAATCTAATCTCCGTTGCTATGTGTCTGTTTGTCATTGTTTTTATCTTCTACTTATGAGTGAGATCATATGGTATTTGACATTCTCCCTCTGACTTATTTCACTTTGCATAATACCATCAAGGTCTATCCATGTTGTCACAAATGGCTGGATTTCATCACTTCTTATGGCTGAGTAGTAGTCCATTGTGTATATATACCACATCTTCTTTATCCATTCGTCCCTTGATGGGCACCTAGGTTGCTTCCAAGTCTTGGCTATTGTGTATAATGCTGCAATGAACATAGGGGTGCATGTATCTTTATGCCTTTGCATTTTCAAGTTCTTTGGATAAATACCCAGCAGTGGGATAGTCGGATCATATGGTAGATCTATCCTTAATTTTCTGAGGATACTCCATACTGCTTTCCATAGTGGCTGCACCAGTTTGCACTCCCACCAGCAGTGTACAAGGGTTCCCTTCTCTCAACATCCTCTCCAACATTTATCATTTCCTGTCTTGTTAATTATAGCCATTCTGACTGGAGTAAGGTGATACCTCATTGTAGTTTTGATTTGCATTTCCCTGATAGCTAATGATGTTGAGCATCTTTTCATATGCCTGTTGGCTATCTGTATATCTTCTTTGGAGAAATCTCTGTTCAGATCTTTTGCCCATTTTTTAATTGGGTTGTTGGTTTTTTTGTTGTTGAGATGTATGAGTTCTTTGTATAGTTTGGATATTAACCTTTTGTCTGATATATAGTTTGCAAACATCTTCTCCCAAATGTTAGATTGTCTTTTTGTTTTGTTGATGGTTTCCTTTGCTGTGCAGAAGCTTTTTAGTTTGATATAGTCCCATTTGTTCACGTTTTCTTTTGTTTCCCTTGCCCGGTCAGACAGTGTACTTGAAAATATGCTGCTAAGACTGATGGCAAAGAGTGTACTGCCTATGTTTTCTTCTAGAAGTTTCATGGTTTCGGGTCTTACATTCAAGACTTTAATCCATTTTGAGCTGATTTTTGTGCATGGTGTAACGTAACGGTCTACTTTCATTCTTTTGCATGTGGCTGTCCAGTTTCCTCAACACCATTTATTGAAAAGACTCTCCTTTCTCTATTGTATGCTCTTGGCTCCCTTGTCGAATATTAGCTGTCCATAAATGTGCAGGTTTATTTCTGGGCTCTCAATTCTGTTCCAATGATCTGTGTGTCTGCTTTTGTGCCAGTACCGTGCTGTTTTGTTTACTATGGCTTTCTAGTATATTTTGAAATCAGGGAGTGTGATACCTCCAGATTTGTTCTTTTTTCTCAGGAATCCTTTGGCTATTTGGGATCTTTTGTTGTTCCATATAAATTTTAGAATTCTTTGTTCTATTTCTGTGAAAAATGTTGTTGGAACTTTGATAGGGGTTGCATTGACTCTATAGATTGCTTTATGAAGTATGGACATTTTAACTATGTTAATTCTTCCAATCCAACAGCATGGAATATCTTTCCATTTCTTTGTGTCTACTTCAATTTCTTCCATCAATGTTTTGTAGTTTTCGGTATACAGATCTTTCACCTCTTTGGTTAAGTTTATTCCTAGGTATTTTATTCTTTTTCTTGCAATTGTAAATGGGGTTGTGTTCTTAATTTCTCTTTCCGCTCCTTCATTGTTAGTGTATAGAAATATAAGCGATTTTTGTATGTTGATTTTGTATCCTGCGACTTGACTGTATTCATTTATTATTTCTAAAAGGTTTTTAGTGGATTCTTTAGGGTTTTCTGTGTATAAAATCATGTCGTCTGCAAAGAGTGACAGTTTCACTTCTTCGTTTCCAGTATGGATCCCTTTTATTTCTTTTTCTTGCCTGATTGCTCTGGCTAGGACTTCCAATACTATGTTAAATAAGAGTGATGACAGTGGACATCCTAGTCCGGTTCCTGTTCTTAGAGGGATAGCTTTCAGTCTTTCTCCATTGAGAATGATATTTGTTGCGGGTTTGTCATATATGGCCTTTATTATGTTGAGGTATTTTCCTTCTATGCCCATTTTATTTACAGTTATTATCATAAACGGATGCTGTATCTTGTCAAATGCTTTCTCTGCATCTATTGAGATGATCATGTGATTTTTATTCTTCATTTTGTTAATGTGGTGTATCACGTTGATAGATTTGTGGATATTGAACCATCCCTGCATCCCTGGAATGAAACCCACTTGATCATGATGTATGTTCTTTTTAATGTATTGTTATATTTGATTTGCTAGTATTTTGTTGAGGATTTTTGCATCGATGTTCATGAGTGATATTGGCCTGTAATTTTCTTTTTTTGTGTTGTCCTTGTCTAGTTTCAGTATAGGATAATATTGGCTTCATAGAATGAGTTATTAAGCCTCCCCTCCTCTTCAACCTTTTGGAAGAGTTTCAGAAGGATAGATATTAAGTATTCTTTGAATGTTTGATAGACTTCACCAGGGAAGCCATCTGGTCCTGGACTTTTATTTTTTGGGATGTTTTTGTTTACTGTTTCAATCTCCTTACTGATGATTGGTCTATTCAAATTCTCTACTTCTTCTTGGTCCAATTTTGGAAAGTTGTATGTTTCTAAGAACTTATCCATTTCTTCTAGATTATCCAATTTGTTGGCATCTAAGTTTTCATAGTATTCTCTTATTATCTTTTGTATTTCTGAGTTGTCCATTGTAATTTCTCCTCTTTCATTTCTGATTTTATTTATTTGATTCTTCTCTCTTTTTTTCTTGGCGAGTCTATCTAGGGTTTGTCCATTTTGTTTATCTTTTCAAAGAACCAGCTCTTGGTTTCATTGATTTTTTCTATTGTTTTTTAGTCTCTATTTATTTTTGCTCTGATTTTTGTTATTTCCTTCCTTCTGCTGATTTTGGGCTTTGTTTATTCTTCTTTTTCCAGTACCTTTAGATGCACTGTTAGATTGTTTATTTGGGATTTCTCTTGTCTGTTGAGGTAGGCCTGAATTACTATAAAGTTCCCTCTTAGAACTGCTATTGCTGTATCCCATAGATTTTGGCATGTTGTATTTTCATTTTCATTTGTCTCCAGGAATTTTTTGATTTCTCCTTCAGTTTATTCATTGATCCAGTTGTTCAGTAGGATTTTGTTTAATTTCCACATTTTTGTGGCTTTTCTGGTTTCTTCCTGTAGTTGATTTCTAGTTTCATACCTTTGTGGTCAGCAAAGATGCATGGTATTATTTTGATCTTCTTAAATTTATTGAGACTTGTTTTGTGCCCTAGTATGTGATCAATCCTTGAGAATGTTCCATGTGCATTTGAAAAGAATGTGTATTCTGTTGTTTTTGGATGGAATGTTCTATATATATCCACTAAGTCCATCTGATCCAATGTGTCATTTAAGGCCAGTATTTCCTTATCAATCTTCTGTTTGGAAGATCTATCCATTGGTGTAGGTGGAGTGTTAAAGTCCCCTACTATTATTGTGTTACTGTCTATTTCTCCTTTTATGTCTGTTAATAATTGCTTTATATATTTAGGTGCTCCTATGTTGAGTACATAGATATTTACAAGTGTTATATCTTCTTGTTGGATTGTTCCCTTTATCATTATGTAGGGCCTTTCTTTGTCTCTTGTTACAGTTTTTTGTTTTAAAGTCTATTTTGTCTGATATAAGTATTGTTACCCCTGCTTTCTTTTCTTTGCCATTTGCATGGAATATCTTTTTCCATCCTTTCACTTTCAGTTTGTGAGTGTCTTTACATCTGAAGTGTGTCTCTTGTAGGTAGCATATATATGGGTCTTGTTTTTCTATCCAGTTGGCCATGCTATGCCTTTTGATTGGAGCATTTAGTTCATTGACATTTAAAGTAGCTATTGATAAATATGTATTTATTGCCAATTTGCTACTTTTTTCTGGGTGTTTTAGTATTTCTTCTCTCTTCCTTTCTTTTTCTCTTGTTCTCTTCCCTTGTGGTTTGATGGCTTTATTTAGCAATATTTTTTATTCCTTTTGTCTTACTTATTTGCTTACTTATTATAGGTTTCTGATTTGTGATTACCATGAGGACCCTATATAATATTCTATGTATGTAACAGTCTATATTGAGTTGATAGACTCTTTAGCTTAACCTCTTTCTAAAAGCTCTACTTTTTCGCTCCCCTCCTCCCACATTTTATCTTTTTGAAATCATATCTAATCTCTTGTTTTGTGTATGTCTATCCATTACCCTCTTAGCATTAAAATAGTTAATTTTAGTACTTTTGTCTATTAACCTTCATATTATCTTCACAGGTGGTTGATCTGCTACCTTTACTATATTTTTACCTTTACCAGTGATTTCTTTGCCTTTTTTTTCATTTTTTTTCTTTTTGATAGTTTTTTTATCCCTATTTGTGGTCATCAATTTCCCAATTAAATAAGTCCCTTCAGCATTTCTTGCAGACTTGGTATATTGGTGATAAACTCCTTTAATTTTTGCTTGTCTGGGAAGCTGTTTATCTCTCCTTCCATTCTGAATGACAACCTTGATGGATAGAGTATTCTTGGCTGGATTTTCTTCCTTTTAGCACTTTAAATATGTGATGCCATTCTCTTCTCACTGGTAGGGTTTTGGCTGAGAAGTTTGCTGGTAGCCTTATAGGCTTTCCTTTGTATGTCACTTGTTGCCTTTCTCTTGCTGCTTTTAGGATTCTCTCTTTATCTTTAACTTTGGACATTTAATTATAATTTGTCTTGGTGTGGGCCTCTTTGGGCTTATCTTGTTTGGAGCTCTCTGTGCTTCCTGTACTTGGATGTCTGTTTCCTTCCTTAGGTTAGGGAAATTTTCAGCTATTATTTCTTCAAATAAATTTTCTGCCCCTTCATCTCTCTCTTCTCCTTCTGGGACACCTATAATACGAATGTTAGTGCACTTGTTATTGTCCCAGAGTTCTCTTAGACTGTTCTCATTCTGACTAATTCTTTTTTCTTTTTTCTGTTCAGCTTGGGTGATTTCCTCTAGTATTTCGTCTAGTTTGCTGATCCATTCTTCTGTATCCTCTCCTCTGCTGTTGAGTCCCTCTAGTGAATTTTTCATTTCCAGTATAGTATTCTTCATTTCTGATTGGTTCTTTTTTATATTTTCCAGTTCTTTGTTGATGAGCTCACCCTGTTTATCCAGTCTTCTCCCAATATCTGTGATCATCCTTATGAGATTTTATTTTAACTCTTTGTCAGGTAGGTCACTTATTTCTGTTTCATTTAGTCCTTTTTCTTGGGTTTTGTTCTGTTTGCTTGCTTGGAATGTATTCCTTTGTCTCCTCATTTTGCCTGTTTCTCTGTACTTATTTCTATGTATTAGGTGAGTCAGCTATGTCTCCTGATCTAGGAGAAGTGGCCTTATGTAAGAAATGCCTTTTGAGGCCCAGCAGTGTGCTTCCCTCTCGTTACCAGTCCAAATGATCCAGGAGTGACCCCTTTGTGGGCTACTTGTGTCCTTCTGCTGTGGCAGGGTTGCTCTTAATGCAGGTACCCAGGGAGTCTAGTCTTTCCTTCCCTGGCCAACTGTTTGTAAATCTGGTTTGGGGTGCCTCAGCACCATTGACGACAAGGCCTAAGCACACTCCTGTTTCAGTTTTCCTGTTAATTGTGTAGGTACCCAGTGTAGCTGGTTGCTAGGCTCAGGGGCTTACAGTTGCTGTAGGCCTCAGGCCTACAAGGCTGTTGTCAGTTCTCCTAGGAGTACAGCTGAGTGGGACTGGCCCTAGGCAAGGGAGCTCTCAATTGTTTCAGGCTTTAGAAGATGAGGCCGATCCATTTTATGGCTATATGTGAAGCACAGGTCTTCTGCTGCTGATAAGCCTCACCTCCCACAGGACCACACACACCATCAACACAGTCCTGGTCTGTGCACACTTCCCAACCCCCTGGAGTGTACCCCTACACCCCACTGCAGAGGCCCCACCTCTCCACCAATGCCCCCCACAATTCACCTGGTCCTCACACAGGCCCTGCCCCACAGAGGTGGACACACTCTCTTGCCTGTAGGGGATCAAGGCACCCAGTCAATGCAGGCCGACAAGTAGTCTGAGGGCTTACTGTTGGGCAGGGCAGGTGCCTAGGGTGGGCTACCTGCCCTGGCTGAACTGGGTTAAATCTGTGCTCTAGTGGGTGTCGCAGACCCCTGGGCTAACAGGCCAGGGGAAGAACCTCAATGGCATCCACTGAGGTCTGCATCAGCATGCCTGGACTAGGTCAGAACAATGGCCCCCACCAATGTCTCAGTCTCCGGAGAGGTCCCTCCTCTCACAGAGATGCCCCCAGAGCCCACCAGGTGAGTCTCTTTTCACCAAAGGACTGTCAGCCTTCTCTCTGGTGATTTTAGGTTGCTGAGATGGGTGAGTTTGTGTGGGGGCCCTTTAAGACCTGGGCCTTTTTGGCTTTCATCTGATAGCTTTTCTGGGGTTATCCCTGCTGCAGTTAATAGCCAGTGAAACCAGAGAGTAAAACCTTCGTCTCAGTTGTGCTGAGTCTGAAGGATGCTTATAGCAGTATTGGCCCCGGCTCCGGACCTCACTCCTCCAGGGAGGGCTGCGTACCTTAGGGTGGCTCCTGCGTGGCTGGCTGAGAACCTCCCCTGGTCCTGAAGGTGGCTTATTTCCTCTCCAGCCGGAATGTATACCTCTTCCGCCTTAGTCAGGACTGTCCCTTGTTGTAGGGATTCTTTTTATCCGGTTTTCAGTTTTCTATCCAGGGTAATTTCTCCAAAAATAGTTGTAACCTGGTTGTGTTCAGAGTCTGCTTATGCTGTCATCTTGACAAGATCCTCAATGGAATTCTTTATCTCTGATATTGTGGGGTTTTTGTTTGGTTTTTTGTTTGTTTGTTTTTTGGTGAGAAAGATTGTCCCTGAGCTAACATCTCTGCCAATCTTCCTCTATTTTGTACGTGGGATGCTGTCACAGTACGGTTTGATGAGTAGTCCATAGGTCCAAACCCAAGAACCACAGGGTGCCAAAGTGGAGCTTTGGCTTAACCACAAACTTAACCACTATGCCACTGGGTTGGCCCCTATTGTGTTTTTTTAGTAAATTCAAAAATTTTCATTTGATTCTTTCTTATAGTTTCTACCCCTCTGCTAAAGTTCATATATTCATGCATACTATTTACCATTTCGTTAGATCCTTTAGCATATGCACCATAGTTATTTTAAAGTCTCTTGTCTGATAGTTCCAATATCTGAGTCATCAGATTCTGGTTCTGTTAATTGTTTTAACTTTTGAAAATGAACTATTTTTCTTTTAACTTTTGAAAACAATTCACTGTTTTCTCTCTGTGTGTCCTGTAATTTTTGCATTAAATGCTGGACAGTATGTATAGAACAGTAGAGATTGAGATCAATAGTATTTTTGCTGAAAAATAAGCATTTTTTTTGCAGGACTCCTAATGTGAGGGCTTGAGTCAACTTAGTAAGGATTGATCTGGATTTGGTATTTGCCATTGCTATTATTATCTTCAGTGTACCATGGTCTTCAAACTTCTCTGGTATTGAGCTGCCTTTGCCTTCAGTTTAGTGTGGGGACTGACGTGCCAGCATATTTTTCTGTGTTTGTGCTCCACCTTCAGCTTTCAGGTGTCCTTGCCTGCCTGCACCACAGAAGGGATCTCTCCATGCTCTTGCTGGTTACTCAGTGCAAGGCTTGTAGTGGAGGTAATAAGTTTCTCTGTTGTCTTAGTCTAGCCTCGGTCTTATGAAAGGATTGTGTACCTGGATCACAGAGACGGGGTTTTCCCAGTATTCCTGCCCCTCCTCCATGTGGAAGTGAACTCAGTCTTATCTTTGTGGCTCATCTTGGGTAGGAATTTTGCTCTGAACCCAAGCAATATCAGGCTTCTTCCTGCTATGTGTATCGGTTCCTGGTTTCTTGCCCCTCTCCGGGGAGAGAGCTTTTCCTTCTGTCCTTCCCTCACATGCAGTGTACCATTGCCTGTGCTGTGGGAGCCCCAGAAGATTAAGGCTTTTGTTTCCCAAGAAAGAAGGGTCTGGGGAAGCAAGCAGGAATTCACATCTTTTCCCCCAGCAGCAGCTGACCACCTCCTGCAGTCCTGCACCATTGAGGTTGCTTCTTTTTGAATTCCTGCCTTGCCTCGTTCCTTCATGTGAGCACTCAGAGGAAGTCCAAGAAAAAGAACTCACAAGTGAGTGCACAATCTCCTTGTGTCTGAGGCCTCCAGCTATTCCAGACTGACATGCTAGGCTACACTTAACCTTTAATAATTAATTAAAATTTTAGTTGATTTCTTCTTATCCGTTTGTTTAGTGGCCACTTCTTCCTATGCTCTGCCACAGGTCAGACACTTTGTGTATTCTGTCTTAGAGAAACTAGTCTCTACTTAGAATTCAAGTTATTTGGTGGCCTTGTGAACTTAGTTATCTAATGGGATCAAAAAAGTTCTGACTTTGTACTTTGTCTAACTTAGTGTCTCATTGTTAAGATGGGAATGACTTTCTCCAGCTTTCTACAGCCTCAGACCAGTGGATTTTAATGTAAATTAACATTATGAAAAGTTAATGTTATGATTTCAGATTTCATATTGCAACTTACCTTTAAGAACCTACTGCTAGTTGAGTTTTGGTGAAGTATTAAAGAAGAATATTCACAATTATCTGAAAGAACTGTTTAATTACTCCTCCTTTTCCAACTAGTTATCTTTGAGGATGAATTTCTTCATGTATGTCAACCAACAAAATAATACATCACAGCAAATTGAGTGAAGGAAATATAAGAATCCAGCTGTCTTCCATTCAGCCAGACGTTAAAGAATGTGCAAAAAAGTAAAACACCACCACTCTTCTCACTATTTATAAACTATTTAAAACTATTTTAATAGTTAAATAGTTAATATTTAATATATATAATATATAATATAAATAGTTAAATAGTTAAGTAGTTAAAACTATTTCTCACTATTTTAAAAGTATTTAAAAATATAGTTTTAAAAAAATAAAAACATTATGCTAGCACATGATGGATTTTTAATTTTTTCCCAAAGAATTATTTTTTATTATTTCCCAAAGAATTAATATTTTATTTAATATTCAATAAAGTAAATTGATATTTTAAAATGTTTCAAAAGAGTTCGCATTTTTAATCTCAAATAAGCTTGATAAATGTCTATAGATATAATCCACATAAACAATAGCTCTTTGGGATTCTTATTAATTTTTGAGAGTGCAAAGTGTTCAGTTACTGGGCTCAAAATATTTGATAGCCACTGAGATAGATAAATCTAATAGCAGCAGGATATATGGGTCTGGAGCTAGGAGAGAGAGGAGGCAGAGACATTGCTTGGGAGTCAGTAGAGCACAGTTTGTAAAGGAGACTGTGGGTATGGATAATATTATACAGAGACAGGGTATAAAGCAAGAAAAAAAGAGAACCAGGAATGGACCCTGGGGTACACCAATATTATGACTCAGTGAAGGAAGAGGAATATGCATGGAATCCTGGGAAGGAATAATCAGGACAATATAGTGTCATAGCAGTCAAAGGAGTAGAGTTTGAGAAGAAAGGGATGGCTTAACTGGGTCAGTCAATACTTTAGTGAAGGACATGTCCCTTAGATCCTCACTGTGACATATTTAGGGGTGATGAGGTCATAGGTAATAAGTCCCCTCCACGATCTCTCAAGCCATTGAATTCCTTCCTGTATACTATACAGAGAAGTTCTAGCATCTTAATTTCATTTAATGTAAGCCAATGGAGAATCCATATTCCAGTGAACTAAGTGAACTGGAAGAAACACTTCTAACTATCAAGCTTTTAGAATTATTTATTAAGGGTGCCCATGTCAATGTATTTGTTTCCCTGAAACTCTGACTTTTAAAAAATTTTTTTTCCTTTTTCTCCCCAAAGCCCCCCAGTACATAGCTGCATATTCTTCTCTGTGGGTCCCTCTAGCTGTGGCATGTGGGACGCTGCCTCAGCGCCGCCTGATGAGCAGTGCCATGTGTGCGCCCAGGACTCGAACCAACGAAACACTGGGCCGCTTGCAGCGGAGCGCGTGAACCCAACCACTCAGCCACGGGGCCAGCCCCCTGAAACTCTGACATTTTTAAGCACTTGATTCCACGCAATGAAACTTGATATGTGCAGTAACTTTTTCCACCGCATGCCATGAACTATCATTGTTCCATTTTTGACTGGCAGTGAGATTATTACTGCCTTCAGATCTAATCAGCCTGTAGATTTGATTCCACATTCCTGCCTTTTGAGGTTCTGCTTTCTGGTAAAAAATATAAAAGCTGCTCTCTATGGCCCGGATTTGAAGGTTTTAGGATAAGGAAATTGAGGCTCCTACAGTTGTTAGAAGAGCAGGAAAGTAAAGTCAGGGAAGCTGCCCCTGACAATCTTAGCGTGAAGAACAGAAGTGAGTATATCTCAAAAGCTTACCAGGGACCTACTTGTGAATCTCACAGCATCTGGCTGAAACTGCCTTTGGATAATAATGGCCTCTCCTTTCTCCAAAACTCAGTGAGTGACAGGATCTAATTGGGAAACACAGAGGGAAGAGGATTCTGGGAAATAAAGTTTCCAACTTTCCCTCTGGAAATTTTAGAAGAGAGAAGTGGTGATAAGTAATTCAGCACAAGGCATGAAGTGATAAGTCACAGTGGGAGAGCTGGTAAGATTCAGAGCCTGAGAAGATGGATACACTAGAGTCAACAGTAAGAGTGTGAAAGCAAGCCAGAAGACGTGCGGAACATTATGACCTAAAGACATGGCTGCATGTTGAAGTTCAAACCAAGCAGAAGGCAAAACAAGTAATAATTGGCCGTGAAGGCCTTCCATGATATTTTCCAGAGCTATCCTTCCATTCTTAGCCCCGTGACTTACCCTAAACATTGTATTCAAGGCTGAACTTTGTTCCTCCAAATGTTAAGCCTGATGTTCCTTTTGCTTAGGATGCTTTCCCATCATCTCCTCATGTGGCAGCCGCCATCTTATTTTTTAGATCTTAGCTGAGAAGGTTTTCCCTTGTGAGAGATGTTCTCGTACTACAGTAGCTAAAGTGTTCCTGTACCCAATCACAGTGCCTTGATTATTTCCTTTAGAACTTTTAGCCCATTACAGCAAATGCCTCCTCACATTATTTCCACTCATCTTGGAATTTTACACCAAACATTTGGGAGTAAGCAATCTTTATATATTACACATTCCATGTACCTGATATTTATCAAATTCAGTCCCTATTTCTGGGTAGTAATGGCTTATAACTCCTGTTTATTATAAACACTTTGAGGATAAGGACACTATATTAACTATCTTTATGTTACCCACAGTGTCTTCCTTAGTGATTGCAAATAACAGGTGTTAAATAAAATAATGTCTAATAAATGAATAGAATTGATTATGAATTTGAATCAGATTTGAAGATGTTCACCGCATATAACATGGAATTATTTTATTTCCTGTTGTTCTTTCCTTTCCTTTTTTTTTCTGGTTAACAAACACTTCGTTTTGGCCTAGAGTTTTTCATTGCAGTTACACAGACTTCCAGGACTGAGAGAAATTGCTCTAAGCCTCATCCTTCAAGCGCCAGATAGGAAAAATCCATACTTGAAATAGTCATTTCCTTTCTGCTCCCTATGTGCTAAGGCTGAGGCAGGTGGTGACAGGCTGCCCTGGAAAGTTCATTGAGGGCTACAAGACAATAACATAAGGGAAATGTCAGGTGACTTACAAAGTCATCTTCAAAGGAATCTCACCTTAGGCTGACGCACAGTGCAGATATTGCTGGTCCGCCAGTCAGGCTGTACCTGCTCATTTGAGTGATAGTGGGCAGTTCTCTGGAGAGACTGACAGTGTCAATTTGTCAGGTTTCATAATAAAAATGCCTGAAACTCATGCAGATTTTAGCCAGCTTTTTAGCTCAACAGTGATATCTATAATGACAGGTAACTTAAGTGGACTGGAGAGAAGATTAGAGCCAAAAGATAATAATAACTAATGAAAACTAATAAAGTGACTAAACAACTTACAGTTTTCATGTTAGCAAGGAAGCAATCTTTTGATATTGTTCTAGGTTTAAGACAAAATTATGGACTAGATTGTTTATTTTTTCTCATAATTTGGTTTTGCATTCTTTCTTTCTCAAGATCCTTCCTACTTGTGTTTGTGTGTGTGTGCACATGCACACACATGTGCCCATGTGTATTTGCTGTTTACCTTGCACAGGATTTTTGGGGATTTAGGGCTTGAGATTCTTTTGAATTGTTGCATAGCATGTCAGTTAGGAATCGCATTCTTGGCAGGTGTAAGTTAGGGGGAAACTAGGTTACGTTCCTTTGAATTTGCTATGAAAGCCCTTTGTGTAATTGTATGTGTGTGTGCCAGTTAGAATTTGTTATCTTTGTGCGTATATCCAAGGAAGGGGAACCTTTCAAAAGAGAAAGAAAAGACATATTTGAATCACAACAACATAAATACTCTAAATGAGTAGAAGGTTCTTAAATGCCAAAGTAGAACATTGTATCATGTGCTTTAGTTTAACACAGTGTGAGGCTAAGAGGAATAAATTTACCCAAAAAAAGACTGCTTTCACAAGGGATCCAGTGATCTGCCTGGGGAGAACCAGGGCTCTAAGTGTTCAAGTTGCTGTCACCAGAGTAAAATCTTCCCTATTTTCACACTTTTGAAGAGCGTTAGTCAGTAAGTCTGCTCCCAAATCTTAGACCATAAAATGAATTCTCCAGATGACATCTCAGCTCACAAATTAGAGAATGCAGTCAACTTTCCATTGATGGAGGAGGTATCTTTGGAAAAATAAATTTGCACAGAAGCAAAAGAAACCTATGCCATCGACCTATATTATCCAATATAGTCTTTCCTTTGAAAATACAAACCAATACTTAAGTATCATCAGATATTTAGGAAATGCAAACAACACAGAAGAGAATGACCGAGATGAACAAACAAAAGCATGAAACCAGAAAGAAACAGGGTAAAACAGGTTGCTGAAAACCAGCCAGCCAACTCTGACTGAATTGTAAATTATACCTTAGAGAAATTTGTAAAGACAATACACCTATATAGCAAAAATAAAAAAGATCAATTGGAGATTAACAAAATTTTAAACACTAGAAATTTAAAAAATATGTGTCCAAATAAAAAATATCAGTAGAAAGTCTGGAAAATAAAATCAATGAATTTTTCAGATGATGAAGATTATATAGAAAATATGATAGATTTAAGAGGCAAGAAGTATTACTCTAGAAAGTCTGATATGCATCTAAAAGAAGAAAAAGCAGAAGAGAAGAAATAAGGAATATGAGAACTTAGATCTGAAGGAAGACGTGCCTTCAGATAAAAGTGTCTACTGAAGTCAATCAGACTGACCATCTTTTAAGAAACATGCTTAGTATATTTCTGTGGAATTTCTCAACTGCAGGGCTATGTAAAAATTCCTTATAACTTCTAGAAATAAAGCAAGAATATGTACCAGGGCCAGTTCAGTGGCATAGTGGTTAGGTTCATGCGCTCTGCTTCACTGGCCCAGGGTTCACAGGTTCGGATCCCAGGCGTGGACCTAGCACCTCTTGTCAAGCCACACTGTGGTGGCATCCCACATAAAATAGAGGAAAATTGGCATGGATGTTAGCTCAGGGCCTGTTTTCCTCACACACACAAAAAAAGGAAAAATATGTACAAAGGAACAATAATTAGATTAACACCAGATTTCTTTCTCTTCAATAGCGTAATGTGCTGAGAGTTCAGATGGAATGTGATTTTGCACGTAGAGTTCCATACCAAGCCAAACTACCAGTGAGAATTCAGAGACTCTTCTACAACCAACCTTTCCTCAGGCGCAGGAGAGAAGAGAACTACTGAGTTTTATTACAGGAGCAGGAAATTAAAAAAAATTAAGAAAAAGGAAGAGCATGTGTTAGGAAACAAAAGAACCAATCAAGAGTATAATAAAAAGGAGTCCCTGGATAATAGATGCGCAGCAGTTCTAGAAAGCAATCGGTCCAAACTAGAACAAGAAGTCAGGAGGCTCCTTTAAGAATATCTTTCAGAAGAGTAGGATGTGATTTTTTCAATGGATAATATAACTAAAAAGGGGAAAGTTCTTAATAATATAATAAATAGAAATATCTGCTGCAATAAGAGAAGAAAGCAAATCGAAATTCAAATAAAAGAAACAAATATACAAGAAAGTCATGGCCCAAATATGTAGCAAATAAAAACTGTGGGTGCTTTGAGCGCTTGGAGGGGTGAAAGGAACGAGAATCCCATTTGATCTGGATGTGCGCGACGTTCTAATAGGATCAGGGTTAAGTGCATTTTCCTTTTTCTGTGCGTCTATTCAATTAATTAGTTTTAGAATTAACAGTAATTACATAATCATATTGTTAATATTGTTTCTTAGGTTCTAATTTTGAAAATGAAGCACTGAGATTTTAATTACACTTACAGAATGAGATGTAAATGTTGTAACGTTGACAATATGCATGTGATGATAAAGCTGACAGTTGTCAGGAGGCAGAGAGAATTAGTATAGAGTGGTACTTAGTAAAATGTTAAGAAGCGTAGCTAGGGGCCGGCGCGGAGGCACAGCGGTTAAGTTCACACATTCCGCTTCTTGGGGGTCCGGGGTTCACCAGTTCAGATTCCCGGTGCGGACATGGCACCACTTGGCAAAAGCCATGCTATGGTAGGTATCCCACGTATAAAGTGGAGGAAGATGGGGATGGATGTTAGCTCAGGGCCAGTCTTCCTCAGCAAAAAAAGGAGGATTGGCAGCAGTTAGCCCAGGGTGAATCTTCCTCAAAAAAAGAAAAGAAAAGAAAAGAAAAGAAAAGAAACAGTAGCTAAAGTTGAAAGAGTGAGAAAGAAATTGAAGTACCTAACTTTTTAGGGCTAATCAATGGAAGAAGTAAAAATTAAAAATATAACCAATACACCTAGGTAGTGAGGAGTGGAGGAGGAGGAGGGAAAATGGGGACGATTTGTGCGAGCTAGTTCTTAGCAAAATCAATTGGTACCATATCTGATCCACGGAGAAAGTAAATGGAAAAAGTTGATAAACCAAGTGTGATGGTTAATTTTATGTATCAACTTGACTGTCTACGGAGTGCCCAAATATTTGGTCAAACACTATTCTGAGTGTCTCTGTGAGGGTGTTTTTGGATGAGATTAACATTTAAATTGTTATATCATCAGCTCTCCAGGTCTCCCACTTTTGATTCACTCTGCAGATCTTGAGACTTGCCAGCTTCCATTATCACGTGAGTCAATCCCTTCTAATAAATCTCCATCATCTACCTACCTACCTACCTATCTATCTATCTATCTATCTATCTATCTATCTATCTATCTACCTATCTATCCAGCCAGCCTATTGTTTCTATTTCTCTTAAGAACCATGACTAATACACCAAGAAATAGAAGTGTACACATATTC